>NC_092739.1:145840213-146150908 GCF_047496795.1 Chiloscyllium punctatum | reverse complement strand
TTTGGTGTCATCTACAAACTTACTAACTGTACCCCTTATGCTCGCATCCAAATCATTTATATAAATGACGAAACGTAGAGGACCCAGCACCGATCCTTGAGGGTCTCCACTGGTCACAAGATTCCAGTTTGAAAAACAACACTCCACCACCACCCTTTGTCTTCTACCTTTGAGCCAGTTCTGTATCTAAATTGCTAGTTCTCCCTGTATTCCGTGAGATCTAACCTTGTTCACCAGTCTCCCGTGGGGAACCTTGTTGAACGCCTTACTGAAGTCCATATAGATCACATCCACTGCTCTGCCCTCATCCATCCTCTTTGTTACTTCTTCAAATCTTTCAATCAAGTTTGTGAGACATGATTTTCCACACACAGGCCATGTTGACTATCCCTAATCAGTCCTTGCCTTTCCAAATACATGTACATCCTGTCCTTCAGGATTCCCTCCAGCAACTTGCCCACCACCGAGGTCAGGTTCCCTGGCTTGTCCTTACCACCCTGCTTAAACAGTGGTACCTTGTTAGCTAACCTCCAGTCTTCCGGCACCTCACCTGTGATTATCGATGATACAAATACCTCAGCAAGGGGCCCAGCAATCCCGTCCCTAGCTTCCCACAGAACTCCAGGGTATATCTGATCAGGTCCTGTGGATTTATCCACTTTTATGTGTTTCAATACATCCAGTACTTCCTCCTCTGTAATATAGACATTTTTCGAGATGTCACCATCCATTTCCCTACATTCTCTATCCTCCATGTCCTTTTCCACAGTAAACACCGATCCAAAATACTCCCCCATCTCCTGCAGTTCCACGCAAAGGCCGCCTTGCTGATCTTTGAGGGGCCCTATTCTCTCCCTAACAAAAGTTACCCTTTTGTCCTTAACATATTTGTAAAAACAATTTGGATTCTCCTTAAGCTCTGTTTGCCAAAGCTATCTCATGTCCCCTTTTTGCCCTCCTGATTTCCCTCTTAAGTATATTCCTACTGCCTTTACATTCTAAGGATTCATTCGATCTATCTTGTCTATACCTGACATATCTTCCTTCTTTTTCTTAATCAAATTCTCAAATTCTCAATCCAGCATTCCCTGTACCTACCAGCCTTTCCGTTCACCCTGACAGGAATATACTGTCTCTGGACTCTCATCCCATTTCTGAAGGCTTCCCAGTTTCCAGCTGTCCCTTTACCTGCAAACATCTGCCCCCAATCAATTTTTGGAAGTTCTTGCCTAATACAGTCAAAATTGGCCTTTCTCCAATTTAGAACTTCAACTTTTTGATCTGGTCTATCCTTTTCCATCACTATTTTAAATCTAATAGAATTATGGTCGCTGACACCTCAAGTCACCATCTTTTGGACTAACCACTAAAACTATGTAGTACTGAATGGAATAAAAAAGTGTTGATAGAATTAATATTTTAACTCCCAATGTACTAGGCAGATATATATTCGGTCAATTTGTTCATGTGACTAATGCTTTAGATACCTTAGAATGCTACATACTTAATAAGCATAATGCACCTCCGGACTTTCCAATTTAAAAGGAGAATGTCTGAAGGAAAGCAATGAAGAAGTGACAGATAAAATGTATATAGGTGGGGAAGCAAAGTAGGAAAGGAGAATTAGTGAAAAGAAGAAAACAAACAACAGGTTCAAAAGATACAGGGCAGCATATCAGAGAGACAGCTACAGACATTTCATGTGGGCAACAAGGGTTTTGCCAGCATTTTGAGAACCACAGGAAAATTCACACCATTTCCGTGGGGTCAACGTTCAACCTCCAGTCGGGATTCGGACATCTAGAGGAATAAATTGTGCTTCTCGAGCGTTAAGAGTTGTTAACCAAAGGGTCTAATCATACATGCCACTGGCTTAACAGCATGTTTGTTGAGCACTAATTCCTTCTTCAGAGTCTTAGAAGGGGGCTTGTGGGAGCTGTTATACGTGGGAGGGGACATTTTGATTCTGGGTGAAATGGAGAAGTTTTGGGGGAGATGGAGAAATATGGGCTAAGGAGAGGTTGTGGGGGGAGAGAGGTCATTAGGAAAAGGGGTTGGGTAGGTTGGGGCATGAGGACGGAGCATTCAAGGGAAGTAGGGTGTCAGGGGAGGTGGGTAAAGTTTTAGTGAAGGAGTCAGGAGAGTTGGAGGGCGGGGAATGAAGGGAAACAGGCATCAGGAGAGGCGTTGGGGACACAGGGGAGAGAGCGCTTCAAGGAGCAAAACAGTTTGCTCCAAAGTGGTACAGACTGAGGCAGATTGTCAACCCCTGCAAAAAACATGTGTGACTGTTTTAATCTTCAGTGCATGACCATGTTTTTTATACCCACAGGACTGAAGTGAAACAATGTTGAATGAGGTAACTTAAAATGGGAATTTACTGTATTCCCGTTTTCAAAAACTACAATGTTAAGCATAAATCCTAAATAAGGGCCTGTTGTAGCGCAGTGGTAGAATCCCTACCTTGGAGCCATCAGACCCAGGTTCAAGTCCGACTTGCTCCGGCAGTGTATCATAATATCTCCGAACTTGGGAATTAGAAAATATCTAAAATCCAAATAAAAATGCAATGTTTTAAGATACGAATCACAGCAAATGTACTTACTTTTTGGAGCTAAACATTCAAGTTTGTGTTCCAAAATGGCTGCAAGATCATTGTATTCTTTGTTCCGTAGTGCGTTTATCAATTCCCTTTCCCAATTCCGCCGTCTTCTAACAAAATCCAAAAAAAGAGGTACAGCTGCCTCATTTCCTTCGTATCTGGCTTCGGCTCGTATTTTCTCCTAAACAAGTGAAAGGAGTGCTTGTTGTTTGAAATGTATGGTTCAGGAGAGAGTTTGGAAAATCATCCTTTATTTTCCATCCCACTATGAGAAATCCTCGAATTTTCATCTCTATTCTCACCTTTACTCTTTAAGTTGCACAGCTTTTCATTCTCCGTTGTATGCATTTCCTTTTACTTTCTTTCCATCACCACACTGCCACTCTTTTTATTTCAAAAGAACAATTTCTATTAAAGATTTGGAGATGCCGGTGTTGGACTGGGGTGTACAAAGTTAAAAATCACACAACACCAGGTTATAGTCCAACAGGTTTAATTGGAAGCATTAGCTTTTGGAGCGACGCTCCTTCATCAGGGGGTTGTGGAGGACACAATTGTAAGATACAATTCTATAAATTCTGTGTCTTATAATTGTATCCTCCACAACCACCTGATGAAGGAGCAGCGCTCTGAAAGCTAATGCTTCCTGTTGGACTATAACCTGGTGGTGTGTGATTTTTAAAATTTCTATTAAGCAACTTTTAAGTTGTACCACTCAAACTCATCAAATGAGGATGCCATTCAGCAGGTTGGTAACTCCGCAAAGGTTTGGATAAAAGGTGAGTGGGTGGGGGTTGTGATAGGTTGGACCATAGGGAATTTGAAAATGACACAGTGAAGTGATTTGGCTGAAGTGCTTTTCCCAGTGCAGGATGCAGAAGCTGTAGGGAGTCTCCGTGTCTTATGAAGTGGAAGTGTGAATAAATCAAATGCAATAATTTAATATTTCTTACATTCCAATCAGAGGCAAGTTACATAGGGGTGGAAATTGAAGCTCAAGATCATGGTCCATCTTCCAGCTAGAAATAGGTGACAAACCTTCCATTTCCAGCAGCCTCCAGCACAAACTTACTACCTGCCATGGATGATTCTAGCCTTTGAAGATCAACAGCTAGCGGCCAGACAGATGAGATACCCAGGAGGCCAAGAGCAGAGGCTAAAACTGGGGCACCAAGGAGGTGAGTGGGACAGGATCACTGCAGCCAGTTGAGCAGTTTCTAGGGACAGGGACAGAGGAATTGTGGACAGCATTGAAGGGAAGATCCCAGTGGATGTAGGAGTCCTTGCTGCTGGGGCATAGGGTGCCTGATCAGGTGCCCTGCCCTACAATTAATTCTGCAGGACAGACCACAACATTATTCCTCAATAGTAGAATAGATATTTTCTAATCAACCTGTACAGAGATGACATCGAACCCCGTGAAACAAGTGGAATTTGAATCCTAACCTCCTGACTCAGAAGTACTACTATATGCTATAAGAGCTTTGCACTGGAATAATGCCAATATTTTCAGGACAAAGTCCTTGAGTTACCTTTTATTGATTGCTGAAGGGCCTCAAATCAGTCTCAAAGTGGGGATGGCTCCCTCAACTTGCCTGAGTGCAACTAAATCAAGGGATCAAGAATACCACAGGCATCCCATCTCATGGCTTACTGTCTAATGATACAACCTTCCTGCCTTTTGGATGGGGAGGGCATTAGGGTGAGGGGAGGAACTGGAATTTTAAGTCCTCCTGTAATGTTTTTAAATCATGCCTTGTGAAACTGTTATTGTATGATCAAAGTAAGTCTTCAAATTCCAGCTCTCATACTTCCACAAACAAAACAATTGCTCTAAGCACAACTAAGCAAACAATTTTCAATGTAACAAGGGTAAAAGTTACATTTTCTATATTAAGAAGTTTGGATAAAGCAATGTTGAACTAACAAAACTGATATCATCTTAGATCCAAATAAATGTGCAGCAAAACCTTCTTTTGCAATAGAAGTGAAGTTACCTGGTCCATCTGAGTAAGGCAAGGAAGATGTGGTAACAATTCCACTGTGTTAATTTTTAAAAACTCTGTCATTCTCCCTCTTATGTACTTGTATAGTTCATCACTCACATACGACATCGTGATTGGTTTTTAAACCTTAAAAGAAAACAGTACAGTTTAAAGGATTATCCCTTGGTCCTTAACTCCTAATGCGAAATAAAACTACAGGTTGATAGGATAGTGAAGGCGGCGTTTGGTATACTTTCCTTTATTGGTCAGAGTATTGAGTACAAGAGTTGGGAGGTCATGTTGCAGCTGTAAAGGACATTGATTAGGCCACTGTTGGAATATTGTGTGCAATTCTATCGGAAGGATGTTGTGAAACTTGAAAGGGTTCAGAAAAGATTTACAAGGATATTTCCAGGGTTGGAGGATTTGAGCTCTAGGGAGAGGCTGAACAGGCTGGGGCTGTTTTCCCTGAAGCATCGGAGGCTGAGGGGTGACCTTATAGAGGCTTATAAAATCATGAGGGGCATGGATACGATAAACAGACAAAATCTTTTGCCTGGGGTGGGGGTGTCTGGAACTAGATGGCATAGGTTTAGGGTGAGAGGGGAAAGATATAAAAGGGACCTAAGGGCAACTTCTTCGCGTAGAGAGTGGTGTGTGTATGAAATGAGGTGCCAGAGGAAGTGGTGGAACTTGGTACAATTACAGTATTTAAAAGGGATCTGGATGTGTATACGAATAGGAAGAGTTTAGAGGGATATGGCAAAATGCTGGCAAATGGGACTAAATTAGATTTGAATATCTATGACTCCATAAATCATGACTGTCAAGGCAAGGCAGATCAGCCTCAAATTTGAAAACAAAGCAGCACCAAGTCCTGTAAGTTTTTATTATGTGCATTTGAATTGAGAATCATGATATCAGACCTGACACCAAACTCTTAATTTATCAGGCTCAGCTCTCTCTACTCTTCACTCTCATGCTGAAGCTTGGGTAATTTATAAATCTTATATCAAGTCCAAAATCATCAATACTGCCTCACAGTTACCTTGTAAATTCAGTGAGAGAAAATAAAATAATAATGTTAAGCATCGTGTGAGGATATCTCACATTAGCTGAGATGGACACTTTGTCAAAACTGTTTGAATGGTTCTCTACTTAAAACTATGTCAGGGCGTCCATACACATAAAAGTCAAAGAAAATGCTGCAAAGCCAATTTCAAAGCCTCAATGAAAGTCTGCTGTGCGAAAATTAACACATGGGAAGTGCATGACCAATTACAGCAAAAATGGTGTCAAGATCTCCTAACAACAGGAGTAACCACTCTGTTAGGAAGAGAGAGGGTAGATGGTAGAGCTAACAATCCAGTGCCTTGACTGCCGACAACTGATATCTTCACTGAGAGAATGCAAGCCTAAGATGAGGCTCACAAGTCACTCTGTGAATGACACAAACACTGACACCTCACTTCCAGCTGACCAGCCCCAAGAAAGAACTGTTCTCCACAGATTGTTCAACATGATGATGCATGTTAATATCTGAGATTACAGAAAACTTCCAACTAGTCAGATTACTTCCAATCTTACATCAATGCTGGGAGCAGATTTTTGCATATTTTACTCACAATAGAAGAACAAGAATAGGCTATTTGGATCTTCAATCAGATCTTGGCTGATCATATACCCATCTTTGCCCTAGATCTCTTAGTATATTTGATAATTAAATCCACCTCAATTGTAAAATGTAATATCTGATCTGGCATCAGTCTTCCACCACTCGATGCGAGAAAAAAGTCTTTCCTGGTTTCACTGTGTAAAGTATGGTTCTAATTTTTTGACTGTACCTAAATTCCCCAACAGGCAGAGGCAGGATTCCCTCAATGTTGTATAGAGGTAAAACGTATTTCCCAAAATCAGTTCGGCTGGAAATATAAGTACAATCTCAGCTACTGGCAGGAATAACAAGATCATTCTGTATGACAACTGAAAAATCAAGTGCAGACTCTCTGCTCTTTGTTCTTTCTTCCCAAAGATCACATCAATTCATTTTGATGAGGTGCAACCTCTGAACAAACTTACCCATGCAAATAAAACCTTGAATTTTTACCGAACATCCAATCATGCTGCTCAATTTCAATTAGCGTTTGCATACATTTTGGAAGTAAAAATATAACAGATCGTATATAGAAGAAAGAAATGGTAGTTTAATTTGCCTTTCCAAACATTGAAGACCATCCTGGTGAAAGCAAGTTGCACGCTGTAAGCCAAGAACTAAGCAGGAAGATTTGACAAGCCCCTCCCTCTACTCGACATTCACAATTACTGGACTTAATTTTATTTGATGGTCCCACATTGTGGGAGGTCACTAGTATTTGCAAAGATGTTTTAACTTAATGACAGTAGGAGAACATTTAGGAGAGTGATGATATCATTTTGGCTAGAGAAAATGGATAATAAGCAAACCAATGTAAGACTAATTAATTTGGAGAAAATCCAGTTCAATAGGGTAAGAATGGATCTGTGCCAAATAAATTGAAATCAAAGAATTACAGGCAAAACAGCAACTAAACAACAGGCTGCCTTTAAAGAAGAGATAGGTCAGGCACAGTGTAAGTTTATTCTCATGAACTTTAGGAAATGGACAGCAATCAAATTTATAGCTCCTTGGATCACAGAAGAGATAGAGACTAATCTGAAGCAGATAAATGAATATTCATGAGAGGTGGTAGATACATAATACAATTGACAAATCAAATCCAATACAAAAAGGTTCAGAGAGGAATTGAGAAAGCAAGCAACATAAACAGAGGATTGAGAATGAAAAGAAACTGAGAGGTAAAAGTGGATCCAAATGTTTTTGAGGATACAGAAAGAGGATTTACTTAGAAGCAAGGAACATGCCTGAAGTGCTAAACCAACACTTTACATCTGTTTGTACCAAGGAAGGTGATGCTGCCCAGAGGAGTAAGATCAGACAATTTATAGGTTTAAGATTGATAAGAAGGAGGTATTGGATACACTGTCTGTAGTTATGGTTGATTCAACACTAAGATGGATCCAATAATCGAGAGAAAGGAGTGGAGAAATTTCAGAGGCATATGTCATACTTTTCCAATCCTCCACAGATATTTGGGTGATGATAGAGGTCTAGAGAATTGCAAATGTTAAAACCTCATTCATAAAAGGATGTAAATATAAGCTTAACAATTACAAGCCAGCCATTTTAATTTTTGTGGTGGAAATGCCTTTGTGACAAAATTAATTGTCACTTGGAAAACATAGACTGACGAATAACCTACAGTGTGATTTTGCAGAGCTTGCTGTTAGAACACCTACTCTTTCTAATATACATTAACGACCATGGCCTTGGTACACAAGGCACAGTTTTAAATTTGATGGATGTGTATAAAGCCATGAGTAGGCAGGGAGAAACTGTTCCCATTGGTGGAAGAACTAGGAACTGGATAGTATAGAGTTAAGATAAGTGGGAAAAGAAACAATAATAACAGAAAACCTTTATGCAGCAAGTGATTGCGATCTGGAATGTAAGGCTTGAGAATGTGGTAGAGGCAGATTCATTTATCATTATCATCAGCAGAGGTGAACCATACATTGATTCCTGAGGCTTCAGCAACTACAGAAAAGGAAAAGAGTACTTGGGAAGCGGTCCACACTTCTCTCCAGCTCTCAGACTCTAAACTAAAGGAACTTCTGGGGAATCTGAGGACTGAAATAAGATGATAATTGCCGAGAATGTGAGGAAGAGGTCCACAGTCTCAGAACAAGTATGTAGCTGAGGAAGTGCTCAGCAAAGGCGTAGTCTTTTGAATTTGAGATACACTGCTATGTGACATTCAAGAGGACAAAAATGATATGTCTATCTGTCCTGTGGATCAGTCTGTGGCTGAGGCCAAGAGTTATTGACAATGCTAATGGTGCCTGCTCTTCACGTTCCTTATTAGTGTAAAGCTTCACCAGCTGCTGCCATGCTGCACTGAAGATTGACAGCAGTGGAAAGGACATCAAAATGAGTCACATCCATTATAGATGACTTGCAGCAAAATGGAACTCACCTGTCAAGTAGCAAAAACGTACTCAAACAAACTGCAGTGATCTGCAGCCTCTTGTCCAGGCAGGGTTGCAGTTACCTAATTTCACTGTTTAAAGGAGCTCAGCCTGTTTTAATGAACAATGATTCCCTGCTTTGTCCAAACCTGGCTGACTGTAGAGTGCACTCAGCCTTGGGAAACCTGTGCACTAGCTGTTAATGCAGAATGCTAAGTCAATTGAGTACTTAAATATTGAAAAGTTACCCAACATCTCTGTGGTGCAAGAGAGGTGGCTGCCTACACATCCACATGGCAAGACTAAGATGTGGTCAGAATCCTGTTGGGTTCCTGACATGACCCAATTTTTCAGGCTATAACCCCTGTCCACACCAACTTTCCCATGACAGTCAAAACTCTCCCCAATATCTTTTAATATTACCATCAATTTGGAAGATCTTCCTCCCCAAAAGAATTGCCTTTGTTAAAATTACTTCATGGAATGTGAATATCACTGGTTAGGCCAACATTTATTACCCATCCATAGTTACTCTTCAGAAAGTGGTCGTGAGATGCCTTCTTGAACTGCTGCAGTTCACTTAGTGTTAGTCGACACAAAATGCTGTGAGGGAGGGAGTCCTATGATTTTAACCCAGTAATACTGAGGGAATAACGATATATTTCCAAGTTTGGATGGTGAATGGCTTGGAGTGGAACTTGGTTTTCCCATATATGTGTTGCGCTGATCATGCTTGGTGGTAGGGATTATGGGCTTAGAAGATGCTATCTCAGGAGCTTTGATGAATTTCTACAGGATAACTTGTAAATGGTTCACACTGCTATAACTGAACATTGGTGATGGAGGATGTGAATATTTGTGGATATGCTGCCAATCAAGTGACTGCTTTGTCTTGGATAGGGTCAAGCTTCTTGAGGATTGTTGGAGCTGCATTCATCCAGGTAGGTCAGGAGCAGTCCATGATATTTCTGACTTGTACCTTGTAGACAGAGGACAGGCTTTTGGAGTTTGGAGTGGGGGGGGCGCGGGGAAGAGGGAGGCGGAGAAGAAATGTGTAGAGGAATAGGAGGTCAGAAGTTGAGTTACCACGAGTTGCAGGATTTCTGGCATTTGACGTGCTCTTGTAGCCACACTATTTGTATGGCTAGTCGAGTTGAGTGTCTGGTCAATGATAATCCCAAGGTGTTGGCATTCAGGAAATCAGTAATAGTCATGCCACTGAATGTCAAAGGATAAGAATTGATTTGTTTTGGAGATGTTCACTGCATGACTCTTGTGTGGTGTGAATGTTTCTTGCCACTTGTTAGTCCAAGGCTATTGTCCAGATCTTGCTGCATTTGGAAATAGCTGTTCCAGCATCTGAGAAGTCATGATTGTGGAATCATTGGCAAACAATCCAGCTTCTAACCACGATAAGGAAATGTCATTTATGAAGCCATTGAAGATGTTTGAATCTTTTGGCCCCAACTCCTTTCCGTGGCAGTGAATTCCACAGGCTCATCACCCTCTGGGTAAAAAAAAATGTCTCCCCCATATTCTTAGACTGTGGCCCCGGTTCTGGACTTTGTCGTCATTGGGAACATTGTTCTTAGAGTCATAGAGATGTACAGCATGGAAACAGATGCTTTGGTCCAACCCATCTATGCCGGCCAGATACCCTAACCCAATCTAATCCCATTTGCCAGCACTTCGCCCATATCCCTCTAAACCCTTCCTCTTCATATACTCATCTAGACACCTTTTAAATCTTGTATTTACCCTGTCAGAATTGTATAGGTTTCTATAAGATCATTCTTCTCAAATTCCAGTGAATATAGTCCTAAATGATCCAGTTTCTCTTCCTGTCAGTGCTGTCATACCAGGGATCAGTCTGGTAAAACTTTGTTGCACTCCCCGCATATACAGAACATCCTTCCTTGGAGATGCTATCTGACTAACTTAACTGAGTTTTGTGAAACGGTGATTGCATATATTGATGACAGTAGTGCAGTTAATGTGGTTTATATTGACTTCTGGTATAACAAACAAGGACAGGACTTACACAGTTAATGGGAGGGCCCTGGGTAGTGTCTTTGAACAGAGAGACCGAGGGAATTCTTTGAAATTTGTGTCACATGTCAACAGGGTGGTTAAGGTGGCATTTAGCACTCTTGCCTTCATTGCTCAGACCACTGAGTATTGGGAATTGGAATTTCATATTGAGGTTGTACAAGATGTTGGTGAGGCCACATTTGGAATATCCTGTACAGTTCTGGTAGACATGTTGAAGGAAGAATATTATTACATTGGAGAGGGTTCAGAGAAGACTTACTAGGATGTTCGAGTTAGAGGGAAACGCTGGAGCATAGGAAGTTAAGGGGTAACCTTAGAGGTTTAAAAATGTTGAGTATAGATAAGGTGAATCGCAAAGGCCTTTCCCCTATGATGAAGGAATTCAAAATGAGGGGGCATATTTTTAAGGTGAGACGAGAAGGATTTAAAAGGGATCTGAGGGGCAACTTTTTTCATACAGAGGGTGGTTTGAATGTGGAATGAACTTCCATGGGATGTGGTAGATGCAGATATAGTTACAAAATTTAAAAGAAATTTGGACAGGATACATGAATAGGAAAGGTTTAGAGGGCTTTGGGCCAAACACAGGCAAGTGGGAGTAGTTTAGTTTGGGAACTTGGTTGGTGGCAACAAATTGGACCAAAGGGCCTGTCTCCGTGCTACATGACTCTATGATATCAGTAAGGCCTTTGACAAGAACCCACATGGAAGGCTGGTCCAAAAAGATAAGAGCCTATAGACTCCAAGGCAAGTTGGTAAACTGGATCCAAAACTGACTTATAAATAGGAGGCCAAGAGTGATGGTGGAAGGTTGTTTTTTGTAATTGGAGGTCCACAATCAGCAAGTACCACAGGGATCGGTGCAGGGATTCTTGCTGTTAGGTATGTACATTACAACTTGGGTGTGAATACAGACAGGATTAGCATGCAGATGACATGAAATTTGATAGTGTTATTGATGGCTACAATCTGATATTGATCAACTGTAAATTGGGCAGAGCAATGGCACAAGAAATTTCATCCTGGTAAGGTGATGCATTTTGCAAGGTCTAATAAAGGAAAGGACACAAAATAAGTAGATTCCTAGGGAGTACTGAGGAACAAAGGGATCTTGGTGTAAAACTCCATAAATCCCTGAAGGATTCATTACAGATGACTAGTGGTGACGAAGGCATATGAGATGGTTGCCTTCATTAGCTAGGGCGTAGAACATTGGAGCAACAAAGTCTTGTTACAACATTAGTTAGGCCATAGAATACCACATGCAATTCTGGTCACTACACAACTATGATGATACAACTGCACTGAAGAGGATGTAGAGGAGATTCCCACCTGGATGTTGCCTGTGATAGAAAGTCTCAGTTGTGAGAAGAGTTTGGATGGGCAGGATTTGTTTTCCCTGGAGCAGAGGGGAGACTCTGATTGAGATATACCAAATTCAGAGAGGCACAGACAGGGTAGATGATAAACATGCCTGCCATGGTGAAGAGATGCTTATGATCAGAGAATGGAAATGGTTCAGGAGGTCTGAGAAAGTTTATTTCACCCAGAGTGGGAGAAATATGTAGAGTTATGCAGCACAAAAACAGCCTCTTTGGCCAAACTTATCTATGCTGACTTGAATCCCTAAACTGAACTAGTCCCATTTGCCTGCATTTGGCCATATCCCTCTGAACCTTTCCTATCCACATACCTGTCCAAATATCTTTTAAATGTTGTAATTGCAGTTTACTCCATACACACACCACCTTGAGAAAATGTTACTCCTCGGGTCCCTCTCACCTTAAACCTTTGGATATATGACCTTGGATATTCACCCTGTGCTCCTCATGATTTTATAAACCTCGATAGAGTTACTCCTCAGCCTCCTATGCTCCAGGAAAGAAAGTCCCAGCCTATCCTTATAACCCAAACAAACAGTCTTGGTAACACCTTTGTAAAAGTTTTTTTTACACCCTTTCCAGGTTAATAACATCCTTCCTATAGAGGGTGATCATAATTGTACACAATATTTCAAATGTGGCCTAATCAACATCATGCACAACTATAACATGGTGTCCCGACCCCTACATTCAGTGCTCTGACCGAAAAAGGCCAGCATGCTAAATGCCTTCTTCACCACCCTGTCTACATGGCACTTCCGAGGAACTAAGCACCTGCACGAGGGACAATGTAAGGTGCTGCATGAGTGTGTGCTGGAGTCAGGTACTTACATAACAATTTAGAAGCAATTAGATGAGCACTTAAAATGACAGGATATAGTAGGCCAATGACCAAATGTAGGTAAATGGGATTAGTGTAGTTGGGTATTTGTTGGGTAACATAGACATGGTGGACTGAAGGAGGCTGAAACTGCACACAATATGAAATCCCTATAGTGAAGAAGTAGGTCATTCAGCTCATCAAGTCCACACTGACCTTCCAAAGAGCATCCCACCCAGATCTGCCTCCCCCCACCCTTATCCTATCCCTGTAACTCTGCATTTCCTATGGCAATTCCACCTGGCCTGCACATCTTTGGACAGTGGGAGGAAACCAAAGCACCCAGAAGAAACCCACGCAGAAAAGAGGAGAACGTGCAAACTCCACAGAGTCACCAGAGGGTGGAATTGAACCCGGGTCCGTGATGCTATGGGGCAGCAGTGCTAACCACTGAGTCACTGTAGTGTTGTCCCTTGAAGTGGGTGTAATTCAGGAGAGTAGATTAAAGTGGTGCTGGAAAAGCACAGCAGGTCAGGCAGCATCCGAGAAGCAGGAAAGTCAATGTTTCGGGCAAAAGCGCTTCATCAGTCCTGATGAATGGCTTTTGCCCAAAATGTTGATTTTCTTCTCCTTGTATGCTGCCTGACCTGCTGTGCTTTTTCAACACCACTCTAATCCAGACTCTGATTTCCAGCATCTGCAGTCCTCACTTTCATCTTATTCCAGGAGTGGTCTTACCAAGGCCAACATACCTGCTTCACCACCACACTTGCTTTCAGCAATATGCGTACAAGGACACCTGGGTCTCATCCCATTTGCAATCTATTGCCATTCAGATAATAATCGGCCTTCCTGTTTTTGCTACAAAGTAGATGATCTCACATTTATTGACGTCATACATCATCTGCCATGCATTTGTCCACTTAACTTGTTCAACACTGATGCATCCACTCTCCTCCTCCAGCTTTGTATTATCAGCATACTTGAAGATATTAGTTTAATTCACTCATTTAAATTGCGACTAGCTGGTATCCAAGCACTAATCCCTGTAGTACCTCATAAATCGCTGCCTGCCTTTCAGAAAATGACCCATTTATTCCTACTCTTTGTTTTCCGTCTGTTAGCCAGTTTTTTTTAATCCATGTCAGTGGTATACTACCCCAAATCCCATGCACTAACCTCGACTACGTCAAAGAACAAGAGCAGCAAATGCTGGGAAATACGACCACTCTACAAATTGTTAAAGCGCAGGAGGAGGCAATACTTGCTCTAATATTGTGCATTACAATAATTATAAAAACAACAGATACTGACAAGCCACCTACTGGTCCAAGAGGTAATGCTGAATTTAAAACATTGATTCAAGAGATGAAAGACAAAATGGTGCCGATCTTTTGGAAATATTTCTAAAAATGCTCGGTCTCAGGCTCACTCAGCGTCTTTACCATCTCTTCAGAATGGATGTAAGTAATAGAAATTTAACGATTCTGAATGTCGTACCCAGTCATTGGCCCAACATGAAATACCGTACTGATGGCCCCTTTAAATTTACAATCTCGCAGGGATTTGATTTTCCATCCCTCACCTCCCCTACTCTCCAACCTTCAAATTTCTCCTTCAGTGGGATCTTTACAGCACTCCATTTTTCACATTTGAGCCGAGAAATACTTCTATCCTTCTTGGAATAGAATTTTTAAAAATACATCACGAGCCACTTGTGCAGACGAAAATATTTCAACGCCAGGAAGTCGTGTATAACCTCCAAGATGCAAGGCTTCAGTTTGTTTCTCCACTTCACAGACGGATTTAAATTTTGTACTGAACTATCGACACAAGTAAAACTATTTCATGTCACATACTTTGCTGCAAAACCTGAATGTAACTCCCTCCCTTCAAGGAACAGCTCGAGCAGAGCAGCATCACTACAAAGCGAGC
Organism: Chiloscyllium punctatum; assembly: GCF_047496795.1. NCBI lineage: Eukaryota > Metazoa > Chordata > Chondrichthyes > Orectolobiformes > Hemiscylliidae > Chiloscyllium > Chiloscyllium punctatum. The sequence goes on along the minus strand of NC_092739.1, from coordinate 146,136,067 downwards.
ACCAATACAAGGAACCCTCTGCAACATTCTTTAATTAGCGAAGGCTTGGTGCATTCAAAAACCTCCTAAACTTCCTTTTGCCCCGCAACAATGTTTTTTTTCAAAAACCGGTGGATTCATTAAGAACGAGTCGAGCGAAAAGCTTTAAACGAAAAGCAAGTCAGACCTGGCGATGAAAGTCTAACGAATGGTTGTGCCTTTACACTGTAGTTTGTCACAATTACTTGTCAGATTGCACCCCGATCTCCCGTGAATTCACCTTCAGTTTAAGGAGAATTCTGTCATCCTGCCTGCCGACTTCCGATCAGAAACACACTCAGTTAAAGTCGGCTATCCAATTCGACACCTGGGACATCATTCACGTTCCTGTCAACCTATTATTCTCTCCGTTCTTCAACATGTGGGCGGGACCTTCTGTTGTCACTGGCACCGACGCAGACACTGCATTGACTAAAGAGACAAAAACAAACCCTGCAAATGCTGGAATCCAAAGTACACAGTCGGGAGGTTGGAACATCACAGCAAGCCAGGCAAAACCAGGAAGCTCACTTTGCTGTGTTCTTCCAGCTTCCTTTACAGCTAAAGCGGTAAAAAAAAGGCGGCTCACCACCACCTTCAGAAGAGGATTTAGGGATGGGCAATTAATGTTGGCACAAACAGCGAGGCCCACATCCGAGTGGATAAAAAAAATTAGTCAGATGTTGAGCACAGTCTTGTCTTCCTGCCTCTGCGTGTGCTCAGTTCTTGAGCAGCGAGCAATTTCAACATTCCTGTCCTCTTGCTCATTGAGGCTGTTACGTGTTTAATTATCATCTCAGTCTGCCACTGCTGGTATTAGTTGGAAATACAAGCTTTTGTAACGCTGCTCTTTCATCAGGTAGCTACGTGAGGAAGGAGCGGCGCTCTTAAAGCGTATATTGCCAAATAAACCTGTTGGTCTATAACCTGGTGAGGTGTGATTTTTAACTTTGTACACCCCAGTCCAAAACCGTCACCCCCACATCATGCCTGCTGGTATTAACCCAGCTGCAAGCCAGCCTTTTGCAGTGCATTGTGCATCACATTCGATACTGCTTATTACCTCCTGGGCGGTGGTCTGGAGATCAAAGGCACTGGATCAAGACAGACTTGACATCTAGAAAGGGGACACTGTGCATCAACTAAATCAATAACACAGCTCCCCACCCCTGTACACACAGTACTTACAGGTATGACTTTAGTCGCTCTGGGATTCTGGCACCTGTCTCATCGACTCATAGACATTTACAGGACGGAAGGAAGGTCATTCATCCAAATGTTGATCAATAAAGATCTGACTACATTAATCCCATTGGTTTGGAGACCATGACAATGTGCGTGTAGTGCTTAAATGATTCTTTAATGTTACAAGAATTTCTGACCCAATCACCCTCTCAGGCAGTAAATTCCAGACTCTGGGTGAAAACAATGCTTCCTCAACTCTCCTCTTAATCTTCGACTTCTTCCTTTAAATCTATGCCCCCTTGTTATTGACCCCTCTACTAATGTAAAAAATATCTTCCACCCCATCTATGCCCCTCAAAATCTTATAAACGTCTATCAGATCCCCTCTCAACTTCCACTGCCTAACGTGAAACAACCCAGCCTATCCAATCTTTACTTGTATCTCAGGCTCACCAATCCAGGTGGCATCCTGATAAATCTTTTCTGATGCAATCACATACTTCTTAAAATGTGGTGATCAAAACTGCACACACTATTCCATTTGGAGGGACACAAGGTTCTTTAAGGTTTTTTCAAATATATAAAAACATATCAAAGGGTACACAGTACTCTAAAGCTAACAACACAGGTGACAGAAACTGGAACCCTCTCCTCCCTCTCCAAATTCTTCTCCAGGCGATGTCTTACCAGACAGGCAACACTGGGACTCCCAGTCATGGCTGCAGATAACTGTATCTATGTCCTGATTCTTTCCCCTACCACAATTACATTTCTTTCTTCTTCCCCCACTTGAATAGCTCCCGATACTAAGGTATTGTGGACAGTTTGTTCATCCTCCCTGCAGTTCCCACTCTTGTCAGTACAGTTTGCAAGTTGTGGCTGTTGGACTTTTGTAGGGGGTGAGATTCCTTGACTTTACCCTGTTGGGTCCTTATTTCAGCCTCACCTCCAGTCACACCCTCTTGTAATAAAACAAAGAACTGCAGATCAGAAACAATAACAGAAATTGCTGGCGAAACGCAACAGGTTTGGCAGCATCCATGCGAAGAAAGCATTTGACTCCGGTGACTCTTCAGAAGAACTCACCCTCCTGTCTCTAATAGACAATAGACAATAGGTGCAGGAGTAGGCCATTCTGCCCTTCGAGCCAGACCACCATTCATTATGATCATGGCCGATCATCCTCAATCAGTATCCTGTTCCTGCCTTATCCCCATAACCCTTGATTCCACTATCCTTAAGAGCTCTATCCAACTCTTTCTTGAAAGTATCCAGAGACTTGGCCTCCACAGCCTTCTGGTGATTAATTTTGTGGTCAGGATCGGGACTCTCGGAGGGTATGTTGCCTCCCCGGTGCCAGGGTCTGGGATGTTGCCAATCGGGTTTACAGGATTCTGAAGGGGGAAGGTGAGCAGCCAGAAATCGTGGTATATATTGGCACCAATGATATAGCCAGGAAAGGGATTGAGGATCTGAAAAGTGACTACAGAGAGTTAGGTTGGGAGCTGAAGAGCAGGACGAGTAGAGTAGAGATCTCAGGTTTGCTACCGGTGCCTCGAGATAGTGAGATGAGGAACAGTCAGCAAGTGCAACTTAACACGTGGCTGTGAGGCTGGTGCAGGAAGGAGGGCTTCAGACCATTGGGAATCTTTCTGGGGAAGGTGGGATCTGTACATGAAGGACGGGTTGCATCTGAACTGGAGGGGCACAAATGTCCGGGGTGGAAGATTTGTTCATGTGGTTCGGAAGGGTTTAAATTAGTTTGGCGGGGTGGGTGGGAATGCGAGATACACATCTGGGGGGGGGGGTTGTAGATTGGGGCGGCATGGTGGCTCAGTGGTTAGCACTGCTGCCTCACAGTGCCAGGGACCCAGGTTTGATCCCTGCCCCAGGCGACTGTGTGGAGTGCCTGTGTGTTGTCTGCGTGGACTTCCTCCAGGTGTTCTGGTTTCCTTCTACAATCCAAAGATGTGCAGGACAGGTGAATTGGTCATGCTAAATTGCCCATAGTGTTAGGTGCATTAGTCAGGGGTAAATATAGGGGGTGAGTCACTCTTCGGAGGGTCAGTGTTGACTTGTTGGGCCAAAGGGCCTGTTTCCATACTATAGGGAATCTAATCTAGATGGGGCAGTGACAGGATGTAATGAATCTATTGGGAAGAATTTTCATGTCATGAAACAAAATGTGGTTAAAGTGTGTCTGCTTTAATGCAAGGAGTGTCACAAATAAGAGTGATGAACTTAGAGCATGGATCAGTACTTGGGGCTATGATGTTGTAGCCATAACGGAGACGTGGGTTTCACAGGGGCAGGAATGGTTGCTAGATGTTCCAGGGTTTAGAACGTTTAAAAAGAACAGGAAGGGTGGAAAAAGAGAAGGGGGGTGTAGCATTGCTAATCAGAGAGTGCATCACAGCTACAGAAACAAAGGTTGTTGAGGGAGGTTTGTCTACTGAGGCAGTATGGGTGGAAGTTAGGAACAGCAAGGGAGCAGCCACCTCATTGGGGGTTTTCTACAGACCCCCTAATAGCAGATCCCCTATGAGAGATTGAAGAACTCATAGGCCGGCAGATTTTGGAAAACTGCAAATGTAGCAGGGTTGTTGTTATGGGTGATTTCAACTTTCCCAATATCGATTGGAACCGCCTTAGTGCAGATGGTTTGGATGGAGCTGTTTTTGTCAGGTGTATTCAGGAGGGTTTCCTTACTCATATGTCAGCAGACCGATGAGGGGAGAGGCCATTTTGGATTTGGTGCTCGGCAATGACCCAGGCCAGATGTCAGATCTCACAGTGGGAGAACACTTTGGTGACAGTGACCACAACTGCCTCACATTTACCATAGCCTTGGAGAGGGAAAGGAGCAGTTACCGAGGGAAGATATTTAATTGGGGAAAAGGAAATTATGATGCTATCAGACAGGAGTTGGGAAGTACAGACTAGGAGCAATTGTTTCACAGAAAGGGCACAGCAGACATGTGGAGACTATTTAAGGAGCAGTTGTTGCAAGTGATGTACAAATTTGTTCCTTTGAGACAGGTAAGAAGGGGTAAGATTAAGGAACCTTGGATGATGAGAACAGAGGAGCTTCTCATTAAAAGGAAGAAAGCAGCTTACGTAAGGTGGAGGAAGCAAATATCTAGCACAGCTTTAGAGGATTACAGGCTTGCTAGAAAAGAGTTCAGAAATGGACTGAGGAGAGCCAGGAGGGGGCACGAGAAAGGCTTGGCAGGAAGGATCAGGGAGAACCCAAAGGCATTTTACTCATACGTGAGGACTAAGAGAATGATCAGGGAGAAGGTAGGGCCGGTCAGGGACAGCGTGGAATCTGAGCAGATAGGGGAAGCCCTAAATGAGTTTTATGCTTCAGTTTTCAGTCAGGAAAGGGAGCTTGTTGTGAATGAGAACTTTGAGGAACTGGGAAATAGGCTTGAACAGATGAAGATTGATGAAGCTGGTGTGCTGGAAATTTGGCAAACATTAAGATTGACAGGTCTCCAGGGCCAGACCAGATTTATTCTAGGCTGCTAAGCCACTGGCGAAGATCTTTGCTTCCTCACTCTCCACGGGAGTCGCACTGGAGGATTGGAGAGAGGCGAATGTTGTTCCTCTTTTTCAAGAAGGGTAATAGGGAAATCCTTGGCAATTACAGACCAGTCAGTCTTACATCTGTGGTCAGCAAAGTTTTGGAAAAATTTCTGAGGGATAGGATTTATGACTATTTGGAAAAGCATAGTGTGATTAATGGCAGTCAGCATGGCTTTGTGAGGGGCAGGTCATACTTCACAAATCTTATTGAGTTCTTTGAAGAGGTGACAAGACAGGTCAATGAATGTCGAGCAGTGGATGTGGTGTACATGGACTTCAGCAAGGCATTTGACAAGGTTCCACATGGTAGGCTCATTCATAAAGTCAGGAGGTATAGGATACAGGGAGATTTGGCTATCTGGATTCAGAATTGGTTGGCTGACAGAAGGTTGTAGATGTAAAGTATTCTGCCTGGAGGTCAGTGTTGAGTGGTACCCCGCAGGGCTCTGTTCTTGGGCCTCTGCTCTTTGTAATTTTTATAAATGACTTGAATGAGGTGTGGGTTAGTAAATTTGCAGATGACACAAAGGTTGGAGGTGCCATTGATAGTATTGAGGGCTTTTGCAGGCTGCAGAGTGACATAGCCAGGTTGCAGAGCTGGGCTGAGAAATGGAAGATGGAGTTCAACCTGGATAAATGCGAAGTGTTGCATTTTGGAAGGTCAAACTTGAATGCTAAATATAGGATTAAATACAGGATTCTTGGCAGTGTGGAGGAATAGAAGGATATTGGTGTTCAAGTGCACAGATCCCTCAAAGTTGCCACCCAAGTGGATAGGATTGTTAAGAAAGCATATGAATTTTTGGCTTTCATTAACATGGGGATTGAGTTTAAGAGCTGTGAGGTTTTGCTGTAGCTCTACAAGTTGCTGGTGAGACCACACTTGGAATTTTGTGTCCAGTTCTGGTCGCGCTATCATAGGAAAGATACAAAGGCTTTGGAGAGGGTGCAAAGAAGATTTATCAGGATGCTTCCTGGACTGGAGGGCTTGTCTTACAAAGAGAGGTTGACTGAGCTCGGAATTTCCTCTCTGGAGAAAAGGAGGAAGAGAGATGACCTAATTGCGGTATACAAGGTAATGCGAGGCATGGATAGAGTCAATAGCCAGAGATTTTTCCCCAGGGCAGGATTGACTGGCATGAGTGGTCATAGTTTGAAGGTGTTAGGAGGAAGGTATAGAGGAGACATCAGAGGTAGGTCCTTTACACAGAGAGTTGTGAATGCGTGGAATGCGTTGCCGGCGGTAGTGGTGAAAGTAGAGTCATTGGAGACATTTAAGTGACTGCTGGACATGCACATGGAGAGCAGTGAAATGAGGGGTGCATAGGTTAGATTATTTTAATTTAGATTAGGAATATTCCCCAGTATAACTTCGTGAACCGAAGGGCCTGTTCTGTGCTGCACTTTTGTATGTTCCATATTCTATGTTCTAAGTTTAAATTACCTGAGGGGTGTGACTGTCCCCTGGAGCATAGTGCCAATGGAGCTTTCCCCTTCCCTGATATGGTGCAATGTTTGCAAAATGGACTCAAATTCCTCAACTCAGATCCAAAGTTCATTGAATTGTAAACACGTATTATACTGTCACTAGCTCTGACCAAAATCTATCCCTTTTAGTGCAATGGTGGTATTCTCCACATGAAGGTGGGACTTTGTCATCGAAGGACTGTGCAATAGTCAATCCTCCTGGTACTGTCATAGAAGATTACATTTGCTTCATATAATTTGGTGGTTGCAAAGTCAAGTACATTTCACCATTCAAACTGCTGCCCTCAGACATTAGTTTGGGTTTCTGGATTTCTATGACAGTGATAATACTACTCTCTTCCCAAAATGGTGGCTCAGTGGTTAGCACTGCTGCCTCACAGCGCCAGGGACCTGGGTTCGATTCCTGCCTCGGGTGATTGTCTGGGTGGAATTTGCACATTCTCTCCAAATCTGCACGGGTTTCCTCCGGGTGCTCTGGTTTCCTCCCACAATCCAAAGATGTGCAGGTTAGGTGGATTGGCCATGCTAAATTGCCCATTGTGCATTAGTCAGGGGAATGGGTCTGGGTGGGTTACTCTTTGGAGGGTCAGTGTGGACTTGTTAGACCAAAGGGCCTGTTTCCATACTGTAGGGAATCTAATCTAAATCTGAAAAAAAAAAATCAATGTTTCATCCCACTATTTCTGAGACAGAGTTCATATTCCATCCACCAACAGCAACAAAGCATTACCCTTGTCTGTGAGATTACCGGTCCATTGACATTGCCAAATTGCCACCGTCTCTATATATGGAATTATTTGTCATATGTTAATATTTAGACTATATCATCAGTGTGGTGCTAAAAAAAGAACAGCAGGTCAGGCAACATCCGAGGAGCAGGAAATCAACGTTTTGGGCATAAGCCTTTCATCAGGAATGAGGCTTGTGGGCCGGGGGAGCTGGGAGGGGGGTGGAGTGGGTCACGGAGAAAGCGATAGGTAAATGAAGGTGAGGGAGATGGTGATATGTCGGGGGTGGGGGGGGGGGGGGGGGGTTGGAGCGGATAGAAGGGAAAGTTAGTGGACAGGAGGGCGGTGCTGAGTTGGAGGCTTGGGACTGGGATTGTGTGGGGGGGAGGGGAAATGAGGAAACGGGTGAAATCCACATTTATCTTGTGTTGTTGCAGGGTCCCAAGGTGGAATATGAGGCACTCCTCCTCCAGCTGTCGGGTAGTAGCGGTTTGGCGGTGGAGGAGTCCCAGGACTTGTATGTCCTTGACGGAGTGGGAGGGGGAGTTGAAGTGTTCAGCCACGCAGCGTTGGGGTGGGTGGGTACGGGTGTCCCAGGGATGTTCTCTGAAACAATCTGCAAGAAGGACTCCTGTCTCCCTGATGTAGAGGAGACCACACCGGGTGCAACAGATACAGTAGATGACATTGGTAGAAGTACAGGTAAATGTCCATCAGATGTGGAAGTATCCCTTGGGGCCTTGGACGGAGGTGAGGGGAGGGGTGTGGGCGCAGGTTTTGCACTTCATTTGGTGGCAGGGCAAGGTGCCAGGAGTGGGGTGTGGGCTGGTGGAGGGGGCGGTCTGGGGGGTGGTGCCTGGGCCTCCTCCATCACCAAACCCTTATCATCCAGTGCCTGGAGAAAGAACACCTCATATTCCGCCTTGGGACCCTGCAACAGTTTCCTCATTTCCCCTCCCTCCCACACTCTCCCAGTCCCAAGCCTCCAAACCGGCACTGCCCTCCTGACCTGTCCATCAACTCTCCCATTTATCTGTTCCATCCCCCCGACTTATCACCTTCTCACTCATCTTCATCTACCTATTACTTTCTCAGTTATCTTTCCCCAAAGCCCACATCCTCCCCCCGCCCCCATTTATCTCTCAGTCCCTGGCCCATGAGCCTCATTCCTGATGAAGGGCTTTTGCCCAAAATGTCGATTCTCCTGCTCCTTGGATGCTGCCTGACCTGCTGCGCTTTTCCAGCAACACACTCTCAACTCTGATCTCCAGCATCTGCAGACCTCACTTTCTCCTGGACTACAATATCAGTGATGTTAGCGATATCAGACTTCATGGAACTAGAACCCTAATGTGGAAGGTTCTAGAAATGTCCTGCTTCTACCTGTCTTATAAATAATGTCAACAGTTATTAAAATTTCTTAGTTTTCACTTACACAGTTGCAAACTTTCTTCTGTCAAGAACACACAAATGTCAATCCTGATTGGGGAAGAGGAAACTATGATGCGATTAGACATGAGTTAGGAAGCATGGACTGGGAGCAATTGTTCCATGGTAAAGGCACTATAGACATGTGGAGACTGTTTAAAGAACAGTTGTCGCGAGTGATGAATAAATATGTCCCTCTGAGACAGGCAAAAAGGGGTAAGATAAAGGAACTTTGGATGACGAGAGCAGTGGAGCGTCTCGTCAAAAGGAAGAAGGTAGCTTACATAAGGTGGAGGAAGCTAGGGTCAAGCTCAGCTCTAAAGGATTACAGGCAGGCGAGGAAGGAGCTCATAAATGGTCTGAGGAAAGTCAGGAGGGGGCACGAGAAAGGCTTGGCAGAACGGATTAGGGAGAACACAAAGGCATTTTATATTTATGTGAGGAATAAGAGAATGGTCAAAGAAAGAGTAGGGCCGATCAGGGATAGCATAGGGAATTTGTGTGTGGAGTCTGAGGAGGTAGGGGAAGCCCTAAATGAGTTTTTTGCTTCTGTCTTTATGAAAGAAACAAAATTTGTAGTGAATGAAACCTTTGAAGAGCAGGTGTGTATGTTAAAATGGATAGAGATAGAGGAAGCTGATGTGCTGAAAATTTTGTCAAACATTAAGATTGACAAGTCGCCAGGCCCAGACCAGATTTGTCCTCGGCTGCTTTGGGAAGCGAGAAATGTGATTGCTTCGCCACTTGCAAAGATCTTTGCATCCTCACTCTCCACTGGAGTCGTACCTGAGGACTGGAGAGAGGCAAATGTAATTCCTCTCTTCAAGAAAGGAAATAGGGAAATCCCAGGCAATTACAGACCAGTCAGTCTCACGTCTGTCATTTGCAAGGTGTTAGAAAGGATTCTGAGGGATAGGATTTATGACCATCTGGAAGAGCATGGCTTGATTAAATGCAGTCAGCACGGCTTTGTGAGGGGCAGGTCATGCCTCACAAACCTTATCAAGTTCTTTGAGGATGTGACTAGAAAAGTTGATGAGGGTCGAGCTGTGGATGTAGTGTATATGGACTTCAGCAAGGCATTTGATAAGGTTCCCCATGGTAGGCTCATTCAGAAGGTCAGGAGGAATGGGATTCAGGGGAACATAGCTGTCTGGATACAGAATTGGCTGGCCAAAAGAAGACAGCGAGTGGTGGTAGAAGGAAAATATTCTGCCTGGAAGTCTGTGGTGAGTGGTGTTCCACAGGGCTCTGTCCTTGGGCCTCTACTGTTTGTAATGTTTATTAATGACTTGGATGAGGGGATTGAAGGATGGGTCAGCAAGTTTGCAGATGATACAAAGGTGTCGTTGACAGTATAGAGGGCTGTTGTAGGCTGCAGCGGGACATTGACAGGATGCAGAGATGGGCTGAGAGGTGGCAGATGGAGTTCAACCTGGATAAATGCAAGGTGATGCATTTTGGAAGGTCGAATTTGAAAGCAGAGTATAGGATTAAGGATAGGATTCTTGGCAGTGTGGAGGAACAGAGGGATCTTGGTGTGCAGGTACAAAGATCCCTTAAAATGGCTACCCAAGTGGACAGGGTTGTTAAGAAAGCATATGGTGTTTTGGCTTTCATCAACTGGGGGATTGAGTTTAAGAGTTGTGAGATCTTGTTGCAGCTCTATAAAACTTTGGTTAGACCGCACTTGGAATACTGCATCCAGTTCTGGTCGCCCTATTATAGGAAAGATGTGGATGCTTTGGAGAGGGTTCAGAGGAGGTTTACCAGGAGGCTGCCTGGAATGGAGGGCTTATCTTATGAAGAGAGGTTGATTGAACTCGGACCTTTTTCATTGGAGAAAAGGAGGAGGAGACCAGACCTAATTGAGGTATACAAGATAATGAGAGGCATAGATCGAGTCGATAGCCAGAGACTATTTCCCAGGACAGAAATGGCTAACACGAGGGGTCATAGTTTTAAGCTGGTTGGAGGAAGGTATAGAGGGGATGTCAGAGGCGGGTTCTTTACACAGAGAGCTGTGAGAGCATGGAATGCGTTGCCAGCAGCAGTTGTGGAAGCGAGGTCATTGGGGACATTTAAGAGACTGCTGGACATGCATATGGTCACAGAAATTTGAGGGTGCATACATGAGGATCAATGGTCGGCACAACACTGTGGGCTGAAGGGCCTGTTCTGTGCTGTACTGTTCTGTGTTCAATGTTCTATACAACAGTTTAATGATACTTAATTACATTTAATTATATGAGTAAGTGAATATGTTGAGGGGTTAACTGAAGAGGGTGAGAGGAAGCTTTTTTTCCTTTTACTTGGTCACTGGATGTGGTCATTGATGACACTTCTGGCCTGTTATTAAATGCCTTTGTGAATAAAGATGGTGGCGAGCTACATTCTCGGACTGTAGAAGCTTTCACAGGTGAAGGAAACTGAATCCCTCTCCTCCCTCTTCAGATTCTTCTCCAGGTGATGTTCTTACCAGACAGACAACACAGCCTTTGGGACTGTTTGAATATTATTACCCTTTTTGTCATTTGTAGCCATTTTTCTTTTGGTAAATGGACCCCTTATCTATTAAGTGTGTAAAACATATCAAGTTAATAGAAGGAAAATATTCTGCCTGGAAGTCAGTGGTGAGTGGTATTCCACAGGGCTCTGTCCTTGGGCCTCTACTGTAGATTCATATCAAGTTAAATTATTTTTTGCATATCTCCCAATGATCATCTGCGGATTTACCCATTGAGAGATAAGTCCTGTTCATGCCACTGTTCGATTCCACTGAAGTCAAACTTAGCTAAATCTCACTTATGTTTTATTTTTGCATCAGATTTCTAGCACGAATTGTAGTTTGATTTAGTTCGGAAGAAGAATCACTGGATGTGAAACACTAATTCTTGCTTTCGGTATGTGAATGCTGTCAGATCTGTGAAGTTTCTCCAGCAATTTCTGTTTTTGTAACAGTCTTATTTTTGTTCCCAGTAAGCTGCTTCATTTTTCAATAATTTAATCAGACCATTTATTAGTCAACATTTTTTAGGATATATCTACTGTGTATGAGTGTATTATGGCAGTTGGGTGGTCATTTTTGACTGGCATGGACTCAATGGGCCAAAAAGCCTTTTTCAATGCTGTATCGCTATGGCTGACTTTAGCTGACATTCATGAATCAATGTTTTCTTAAAAGGAATGGTGTAAAACATAACAAAGAATAGTGCAATTTTCTTGAGCAAGCTAATACCTTGTTTTTCATAATATAAGAATAAGATGGCAATTGTCCATTTCAAAATAATAATGGAATAAGTGCCAGAGTATTTCAGTTATTTCAATATTAATCATAAAACATTTTATACTTTCTAAAGGAATTGAATTTAGGAAAAACTTTCAGGTCATGCAGTCCTCATGACAGAATAATACGTACATTTGGAATTTGAGGATACTGGATCAGTCACAATTTTGTATTCATTCCAAAAGCTTGGCCATCTGCAAAATGGTGCATTCTAAAGCAACATTTGTCTAGATGATATGCAGATGTTTGAAGGTCGCTAAACTGACCCAATGACTTAAAATATTGAACATTGTAATGATCACAGTAAATATTTGTGCTGCATTGTGGAACCAAAAACACTGAAGTCAATGGCGAAGATAAGGGGAAGATTAAAACAAAAACAATAAGATCATAACATATGGGAGCAGAATTAGACCATTTGGCCCATCACATTTGCTATAACATTTGATTATTTCTAATATGTTTCTCAACCGAATTCTCCCATAAGCTTTGATCCTCTTATTAATCAAGAACCTATCTATCTCTGTCTTAAATACACTCAATGATTTGGATTCACCAGCCTTCTGCAGTAATGAATTCTATGGATTCACCATAGAAGAAATTCCTCCTCATCTCAGCTCTGAAGGGTCATTCCTTCATTTTGAGGCTGTGCCCTTGGCGCTTGGTCTCTCCTATTCGTGGAAACATCTTCTCCATGAATACTCTATTCAGGCCTCTCAGTGTTCTGTAAATTTCAATGAGATTCCTTCTCATCCTTCCAAGCTCCATCAAGTACAGAACCAGAGCATCAACCCCTCCTTATATGATAAGCCCTTCATCCTGGGATCATTCTTGTGAAAGTCTTCTGTACCCCCTCCAAGGTCAGCACATCTTTCCTGAAATAATAAGGCCCAAAACTGCTTGCAATATTCCAAATTTCATCTGACCATAGGTATATACGAAGCCAAAAAAGGGCAGCATGGTGGCACAGTGGTTAGTACTGCTGCCTCACAGTGTCAGGTATCTGGGTTTGATTCTAGCCTGTGTGGAATCTGCACATTCCCCTCATGTCTTTATGGGTTTACTGTGGGTACTCCAGTTTCTTCCCACAGTCCAAAGATGTGCAGATTAGGTGGATTGGCTGTGCTGAATTTCCCTGTAGTAGGATAGGCAGATTAGTCATGGGGACAGGGTTGGTGTGGTTGGGATGCTGTTAGGAGGATTGGTTCAGACTAGATGGGCTGAACTCCCTTGGTCTGCTTTGCAGGAGTTCTATGATTCTATATTCAGTCTCAGCTGTATACCCCTACTCTGGTATTCTAGTTCTCTCAAAGTTAATGCTAACATCACATTTGCCTTCCTAATTACCAATTGAACCTACAGGTTAACCTTAGGAGAATCCTGAACTAGGACTCCAAAGTCCTTTTGTACTTCAGATTCCAAAAGCCTTGCCCCATTTAGGAAATAGTCTATCCTTCCACTCTTTTGACCAAAGTGTATAATCTCACACTTTCCCAGGTGGTATCATCTGCCACTTCTTTGCCTTCTCTCTTAGCTTATCTAGATCCTTCAGCAGTCTCCTCACTTCCTCAACACTATCTGTCACTCGACTTATCTTTGTGTCATTTGCAAACTTAGCAACAATAACAGGAATAATTGCAATCCCAATACTGACCGACCCCTAAGAAGCTCCACTCTTCACCAGCTGCCATTCTAAAAGTAACCTTTCCCCCCCCACTCTTCATCCTCTGCCAGTCAACTAATCCTCTATCCATGCCAGTATCTTGCCTCTAACACTTCTTTCTTATTTAGCAGCCTCCTGTGTGACCTTGTGAAAGCTTTTCTGGAAATCCAAATAGATCACATCCACTGGCTTTATTTTGTCTAACTTGCTCATTGCTTCCTCAAAGAATTCTAACAGACTTTTCAGGCATGTCCTCTCCTTGATGAAGCTGTGCTGACTCAGCCCTATTTTTCCAATGCACTTCCAAGTACTCCACAATCTCATCCTTAATAATGGATTCTTACCAAGGTCAAGCTAACCAACCTATTATTCCCCTGTTCTGCACAGCACCCCCTCCCCCCCGCCCCTTCTTAAATGGAAGTGTTGTGTTATCCATTTTCCAGTCCTCTGGGTCTTTCCCTTACTCCAGTGATTCCTGAAAAATCACTACCAATGCTTCCACAATCTTCTCAAGTACAGTATTTCCTTCAGAACACTGTGGTGTAGTCTATCTCTAGTAGTCTATTCTAGTCAGGATGCTTTATCCATCTTCAGACCTTTCAGCTTCCCCAGCACCTTCTCCTTAATGATAACCACAATACTCACTTCTGCTGGCTGACTCTTTTGAAGTTCTGGTATGCTACTAGTGACTTCCATCTTGAAAAGATCAAAGAAGGAAGCTCATTAAGTTTGAAGAGATAATATGTGGCTTCATATTCTAGCCCTGGAGTTAGACATTTACATATGTAGGCAAAACTAGTGGTCAAGAAATCAATCCTACTCAAGAGCAAAATTTTATGGTCCCCTGCCAACAAATTTGTAGATGGAGGCAGGATGGCTGTAAGATTTCCCAGAAGGCCTTCAGCGTGACCTCCCACACACCCTGAACTATACATAATTTTACAGTGGAGAAAGTGAGGACTGCAGATGCTGGAGATCAGAGCTGAAAATGTGTTGCTGGAAAAGCACAGCAGGTCAGGCAGCATCCAAGGAGCAGGAGAATCGACATTTCGGGCATAAGCCCTTCTTCAGGAATTCTCCTTGGATGCTGCCTGACCTGCTGCGCTTTTCCAGCAACACATAATTTTACAGTGGAATAGCTGAGGCCAAAGCTTGACCTGTCTTCAAATGAGACCTTTAAGTGAGCAATTCTGACTACCTAAGGGCTGTTTCGTTGGTTGGTCTAAACTTTGAGATAGATAGGTATGCTCAGGTTTAGAGGAGAAGCCTAGATAATTACCATCCTCATGTTCACAACCTCACAAAGCCGCATCTGCCCATCACCTTTCCTCCATGCCTCATCTCGCCTATCCCACCTGAGACAGTTTCACACTTACCTATTTCTGCACTCTGGGGCTTAGATTTTAGGAACTTTTACCCTATGTGTCATTCATGGACACAGCTATTTCTGGAACTGATGGACTATAACTTCCAGATTCCAATCACATTGGCTGTCAGCTCCATGAGGCAGAACCTCCTTTCAAGGAAGTCCTGTCTCCAGCCAATTAAATCACTTTTGAATATTAAATGGTTGCAGGGCAGCAAATATTCACAAGCTGTGCCCCCCAGTGACTCTTCTGGTGGTGAGGCAGGGAACACTGCTTTCTGAAATATCCCAGCAAAGTAACTGAGCTGTAGTGGCATTTATCCCATCATCATTTTGTTATTATCAGAGAATATCTTTTACTGGAAATGAGGTATTAATGTGTAAAAGAAGGATATGACAGAGCAATGTGATATGGTCAGTCTTTTCCTTCTGAGAGCATTGATTCAGGTGGGTACAGATGTCAGCAATGCCTGATATCTCATCTAAATAAGTATTCCTTATGTAGAAGACAACAACCTTCATGTAATCCTCTTGTTAAAGTATTCCTGCGAATTGGAGGGTAAAGAAATGTAATTCTTATGGATTGGAGGGTAGCTAATGTAACTCCACTGTTTAAAAAAGGAGGTAGAGTATAAACAGGGAATTATATACCTGTTAGTCTGATATTGTGGTAGAGAAGATGTTCAAATTCATTCAAAAAGATTTGATTGCACTGCATTTGAAAAAATGTGACAGGATTGGACACAGTCAGCACAGATTTACAAAACTGAAATGGCACTTGATAAATCTACTGGAACCTTTTGAGAATGTAACTAGTGGAATTGATAACGTGGGGGGCTAATGGATATGTTTACATGGATTTTCAAAAGGCTTTTGATAAAAACCTCACATAAGAGATGAGAATATAAAATTAAAGCACATAGGATTAGACTAGTGCACTGACATGGAATGTATGGGTATTTTTCTGAGGGCTGCTGCTGACCAATGAAATACATCAAGGATCAGTGCTGAACCCCAGTTATTTACAATATATACTAATGGTTTCAGTGAAAAGCCAAATGTAATAATTCTAATTTTGCAGGTAACACAAAACTGGATGTAAGAATAAACTGTGAGGAGGATGCAGAGGCACTTCAATGTAATTTGAATAAGTTGAGGAAGTGGGCAAATACAAGGTAGATGAAGTCATCTGGAGTGACTCAATACAGTACAATACAATACAATCTTCCACAATCTAGTGTGTATGAAATTCTTAGGAAAGTCTGTCTCACTGGTCGTGGACTCTGTGGGTCCTTGTGTGGCTGATGAGCCCAAAATAAGAGCTGCATTTCCGACCATACATTTGGTAGGTGTTTCTGAGAGATGGAATTGGTCCTTGTCTTTGAGGTTGTTGGTGTTCCTTTTGCTGGTTCCCTTTCCGAACTTAGTCTTACCGATGGGTATTCTCAAAGAACTGCGTCCCTTCATACAACAGCTTCCTCCATATTCTTCTGAATGATGATCTCCCCATATGTTGACACTTGTGTTGCATTTCTTGAGGAAAGCCTTCAGGGAGTCTTTGAAACACTTTGTGTTTCCTCTAGTTTGAGTGCCTTCCTTGAGCTGGATGAAGGTGGTTTACTTTAGCAATCTGGTGTGGAGGAGCAGGTGTTGGACTTGGGTGGACAAAGTTAAACATCACACAACACCTTCTGTCTCCTATGGTCTTACGCTCCACCACCACCTCCTGAAGGAGCAGCACTTCGAAAGCTAGTGCTTCCAAATATACCTGTTGACTGTAACCTGGTTTTGTGTGCATTTTTAACTCTGTCCAATTCTGTCACTGTTTTTCAACTGCACTACTATTTAATATTTTTTGTGGACTCTCACATTTTCTCCACTATCAATGTCAGGCTAATTGGTCTAAAATTCAGTGTTTTCTCTTTATCTCCATTTTAAAATAGTGGGGTTACATTAGCTACCTGCTATTCAATAGGAATTGTTCCAGAATCTAGAAAATCTTGAAAGATGACCACTAATTTCTAGGGTTATTTCCTTAAGTACTTTGAGATATAGATTATCAAACCCTGGGAATTTATCAGCCTTTAATCCCATCAATATCCCCAGTACCACTCTCGGCATCCACAACCACCTGATGAAGGCGTGGCACTCCGAAAGCTAGTGTGCTTCCAATTAAATCTGTTGGACTATAACCTGGTGTTGTGTGATTTTTTACTCTGAACACCCCAGTCCAACACCGGCATCTCCAAATCACGATTTCTTTCAGTTCCTCTCTCTCATGAGAACATATGTTCCCCAACAGTTGTAAACACTATTTATGTCCTCCTTTGTAAACACAGAAACAAAATATGCAGTTAATTGGTCTGCCATTTTTTTGTTCCTATTATAACTTGTTTTATTTGCAAAATAATATGGGAGATGGATTTTTGACTATGAACTAAAACAGGTTGGAAATTCTTTTTCTGTCTCTCAAGAAGAAAAACCAGCAATGGCCCCATCCCATGACTGAGTTAGAACACTGTGTTTGTGTGTGTGTGTGAGAGACGGGCCAAAGACCATATGTTTGACATTACTTCTTTGTTATTTTTCTTCGGGTTAGCAAGAAATTTACTTGCTCATCTTTAACTCAAGAAAACCTTGTGATTGCTCTTTATGGCTCCAGTAAAACACAAGTTAATGACAATTAAATTGGAAAAATGTATACCGGGTATCTACATGCAAAAAAAGTACCTTTGTTATGACCACCTGGGATAGTTGAAAGGAGGTAAGCAGCAATTTAACAAAACTGGGTACCCTGAGTATGAGATAGACCCATCGATTAACCAAGGAATTGAAAAAAGTAATTTGTATCACCACTCCTTTGCTGCTGTTGGGTCAAAATCCTGGAACTCCCTTTTTAAAAGCATTGTGAGTGTCTGCAACCCATGAATTGCAGTAGTGCAGAAAGCAGCTCACCACCACTTTCTCCAGAGCAATTAGTGGTAGGCAAAAAATCTGGCCTAGCCAGCAACACCCACATTGCATGAACAAATTTTAAAAACTGTGCATAATTGAATGGAATGTGGAGTAGAGAAAGAGAACAGTCAATGCACTTGGTCTCTGCTGACATTTATGCTCCACTTGAGCCTAAATTCCTGTGAAACACATTGGGGCATTTTACTATGTTGAAGGCGCTATTTAAATGCAAATGGATATTGCTAAATTTAACTTTATTGGAAGCATTGATTTTATCCTACCGAAAACATGCAGTTTTTAAAAATATATATTTTGATTAGCTACTGGAATTGACTCTTTAAGGAAACTTGTATTCTAACAGGAAACAAACTTCATAATGTCACAAATGTTCACTAATGTCTGCCAATGATAGCTTTTACTGGATAAAAATCAATTTGTGACATCGCCGGAGATCTAGACTGTGCTGGTGAATGATCTGAGCGAATAATGAGATTATTTTTGAATAAATAATGCACAACTGCAGCAAGAAAAAACTTTTATTCATGTAGTGCCTTTAACAATAAAATTACCCAAGGCATTTCAGATGAGTGTCATAAAATAAAACATTATACAACAACATTTATTCAAAATATCACAGATGCTGTAATCTGGAGTAAAATGGTAGAAATATTCAGCTACCCTGGCAATATGTTTATTACGAGAATCAAAATACAGTTTTCAACTTGATGACCTCACGTCTCAGCTAACTTGCATTGTCAACCCAAACTCTATTTCTGCCGTCCATATGGTGAGGTTACTTCCATAAGAGAGTTTTGATATAGCGAATGAAGGAACAGAGTTTATTTCCAAGTCCACATGGCAGATGAGTTGGAGGGTATCTGGAATGCACGGCATTCTGAAGCACCAGCGATCCTTGTCCTTTGTGGTTGGGAATTGCTGTTGAAAATACCGTGGTGACTTGCTGCACTAGATCCTGTTGACAGTGCACACTGTAGATGCAAAATGATCTTTATCCATTGGCCTCTCAAAACTCCAGTGCTTGTTTAATGGTTTTTGGGTGACTGCAGTTTCACAGCAGAATGTATGGTAAATTTTCAGCTTCTAACATGAATACAGTTAAATAAATGTACTTAACCTTTTTAGGAAGATTTCTTGTTTATTGATAGCAAGTCTAAACATGAACAGATGAAGAATGCCAAACATGGCAGATGCTCTGTTCAGACATAACGTTTTGTGGTATAATGTGTGTTCTCTTGTTTGTTCTGTTATTGCAGTTCCCATAATAATTACTGTGATTTCCTCCCCCAACATTCTATTTTTTACCACTTCACAACAGGATGATTCATCTTTTAGTTCTTCCTGCTCCAGTGCAATGAATGAATTACATTATAATAGCATAGCCAAATTTGGCAACTCTATGTGAAAGCCAAGGGTTGAACTTTGTATTCTCAATTCTCTGGCAGAAAATGTTCAAGTATAAATTTGGTGATTGAACCATCCTATCATACTGTACTTCACATGCTTCAGAATAATTTTATTCTCCACTATTTCAGACTCGATATCACCAAACTGAATCTCATGACCAGTATTATTCTGATACAGCACTTTCCAAACCTATGACATTACCACCTAGATGGTCAATGGATACATGTAAACATGCAAATGCATGGGAACATTACCACGTGAAAATCCTGACTTGGAAATATATCACCCTTCCTTCAGTGCCACTGGGTCAAAATCCTGGAACCTCCTCCCCTATGGCATTGTGGGTCCACACATACCAAATGGATTGCAGCAGATCAAGATGGCAGGTCACCATCACCTTCACCACGGCAGTTCAGGATGGGTAATAAAAGCTGGCTGAGCCAACAATGTCCACATCCTATGAATGAAGAGAAAAAACGAACTCTTTAAATTTTGTTGTAATTATATTTTGTTGCTATATACATATATCTTAATATTCTTTTTCTTAGATTTAAACATAGTTCAAATTTATTTTGTTTATATCCTTTCATAGTCATACAGCATGGAAACAGACCCTTTGGTCCAACTCATCCATGCCAACCAAATTCCCCAAACCAAACTTTTCACATTTGCCTACATTTGGCATCTTCTCAAGCATTATTTAATTCGCTTTAAATCTAGCTCCAGCTCATTAATTTTATTTGCTAGTCTCAGCTATACAAGATAAAAACATTTTAAAAAATGTTCAGTTGATCATCAACTGATAGGTATTCATCTGCAAAAAAATTGAAAGTATGTCAGCAGTGTTAAAGTATGATTCTCCAGCCTGTTCATGGATAATTTTGAAATTCTCAGTTATTGGAGATGGTCATTGCCGAGCACTTGTGTGGTGAGAATATTATTTGTCACTTATCAGCTCAAACCTGTATTGTCCAAATCTTACCGTGTTTGTAAATGGACTTCTTCAATATCTGAGAAGTTATGAACTGTGCTGAATATTGTTCAATCATGAAAGAATATTCCCCCTTCTGATCTTTTGATGGGATGGCAAATGGCATCTTTATGAAGCGACTGAAGATGTTTGGCCTAGGACAGAACCCTGAGGAACAACTGCAGAGATGTGTTCAAGCTGAGGTGACTGATGTCTAACAATTGGAATAGTTTTCCATTTGGCCAGGAATAATTGCACCTCGCAGAATGACTTCTCCATGATTCCCATTGACTCCTCTCTGACTCTTTGATATCCCACTTAGATAAATGCTGCCTTGATATCAAGTGCAATTAGTTTCACCTCACCTCTGGACCTACAGCATTTTCGTCATGTTTGGCCCAAGGCTGTAATGAGGCCAAGAGATAAATGCAGTTTGCGTCAGTGAGTAGCTTATTCCTTTGCAAGTGCCACTTTATGGCACTATTCACAACCCTTTTTGTCACTTTGCTAATGATCAAGAGTGGTCTGATCAGGCAGTCACTGGCTGCGTAGGATTTGTTTTGATTTTGGTGAGCAGGATGTACTTGAAAGTTATCCTATTGTTGAGCCAATACTAATATTGTAGATGTTTGGAACAGCTTGGCTAGTTTATCTTCAATGTTATTAGTACTCATGGTCTTTGTAGTATCTAGTATCTACAGCATGCGATATCTCATGGGTTGAATTTAATTGGTTTCAGATTGGCATCTATGATGTTAGAAACTTCAGCAGGTTGAAAAATGGATCAACCTTGTGCACATCTGGGTGAAGATGGATATAAATGCTTCATCTTTTGCTCTGATACGGCTCCCCTATTGTTGAAGATGAGGATATTTGTACAGCTGCATCCTCCTGGTAGTTGATTAATTTATTTGGTGTTCCTCCTGATCTGCCTTCTGCTCTCTTCACTGAACCAAGATTAATCTTCTGGCTTGATAGTAATGGTAGGTTGGGAATATATTAGCCTTCAGGTTACAGATTGTGAATGAATGAAGGACTTTGTTCCTCCAATGACTGAGCCATGGTCACTTCTACTGATACAGTTACCTTCCATTATGCTGTGATTAACAAGTGTGCAATGGAGATGAAAGTAAGTGTAATGAATCTGGAGTGAGTGGGGTAAGTGCTTCATTCTGGGCAAAAGTGAGGACTGCAGATGCTGGAAATCAGAGTCTAGATTAGAGTGGTGCTGGAAAAGCACAGCAAGTCAGGCAGCATCCGAGGAGCGGGAAAATCGACGTTTCGGGCAAAAGCCCTTCACCGACTTTCCTGCTCCTCGGGTGCTGTCTGACCTGCTGTGCTTTACCAGGACAACTCCAATCTAAGTGCTTCAGTCTGTCAGCAAGCGGACTTCAATTTTGGATGTTGGAAGGTTTTTTCAAAGGGTAACACTATTACTCAGAGACTCCTACACTGAAGCTAAAACACACCTGAGAATAATACACATGTATCAGCTGACTGTGTGCAGTCCAAATCCTTGCCCCACACCCTTCTGACCATGTTATGTAAGATAACTAATAAATCCTACTAATTCCCATGTTGCCAAAATAACAATCACTTGCCATTTACCCACTGTCTGCAACATTTGCACCATACCCATGCAAGGCAATGGCCATCTCCAATAAGAGACTATATAACCACCAACCCAATTCAATGGTGTTACCATCACCATCAACATCCTGGAGGTTACCATTGACAAGAAATGTAATTGGACTCGCCATATAAATGCTGAAGACAACAAATGCTGGCAATGATAGCAGGTCAGACAGCACCCATGGAGAGAGAGATAGCTAAAGTTTTGATTCTAGATGACTCTTCATCAGAACTGAAGAAAAGTATGGAGGGGACAGCATTTATGCTATAGTTTGAGGGGGGAGTGGTAGGGGTAGTGGGTGTTGGGTGTCAGTGAAGAAAAGATGTTGATAGTTCAGTTTAAGTGATCGGAATGTGAGAATGGTACAACAATGGTGTGTCTCCTACCAGACTTGAAAGGATAGTAAGTGGGATAGGAGGAGGGGAAGACATGATAACAAACTAAAAGAAAGGGAAAAAAATGTTCACAATTTAAAGGTATTGAACTCAATATGAAGTCCAGAAAGTGTAAAGTGACTAGTCTGAAGATGAGACATTGTTCCTTCAGTTTTATTGTGATTCATTGGAACAACGCAGCATGACAATGATGGACATGTCAGCATGTGAGCAGGTCAGTGTGTTAAAATGACTGGCTACGGGAAAGTTGGGGTCCTGCTTGTGCATAGATCGGAGGTGTTCCGCAAAGTGATCACTCAGCCTGCATTTGGTCTCTCCAATGTAGAGTAGGCCACATTGGGTGGAGTGACTACAATACACAAGATTGGAGGAGGTACAAGTGAAATGCTGCTTCACCTGGAAAGACTGTTTAGGCCCTTGGATGGTGAGTGGGGAGGAGGTGAAGGGGAAGGTGTTGCACCTTCTGCGGTTACATGGGACAGTGCCGTTAAGAGGGGGGATACTGTTGGTGGTTGTGGAATGGACGACGGTATTCTGGAGGGAACGATCCCTGTGAAATGTAGATAGGAGTGAGGGGAAGATGTGTTTAGTGGTGGTGTTCTGTTACAATTGTTAGAAATGGCAGAGAATGTGAAGGCAGGTGGGATGAAAAACGAGGACAAGGGGAACTGGATTACACTGTTGTGAGTGATGGGAAGGGGCAAGGGCTGAGGTTGAGGGCCCTGTCAACCACAGTGGATGGGAAACCATGGTCATGGAAGAAGCAAGCCATGTCAACAGCGCAGCTTGGAAGGTGGCATCACCTGAACAGATGCGACATAGGCATTGCAGGAGGTGGAATGCGACGAGCTGTAGGGAAGGTAGCTGTGGGAATCTTGGCTTTGTAGTGGATGGCAGTGGACAGTTTATTCTCTGAAACAGAGACAGAGAAGTCTGGGAAAGTAAGGGAAGTGTCAGAAATGGACAAAGTGAAAGATAGAGAGGGGTGGAATTTTGAGGCAAAATGAATGAAGTTTTCAAAGGCCTGGCAGGAGCATGAGGTGGCACTGAAGCAGTTGTTGATGTACTGAGAAAAGAGTTGTGTGAAGGGGCCAGTGTCAGACTGGAACAAGGATCATTCCGCACTCCCCATAAATAGTCAGGCATAACTGGGACCCATGCACGTGCCTTAGCCACTCTTTTGACTTGGCAAGTTGGCGGTCAACTACATTCCCCATGGGAGAATGGTTAGCAAGGTTCGATCACATGGAATACAGGGAGAACGAGCCGTTTGCATACAGAACTGGCTCGAAGGTAGAAGACAGAGGGTGGTGGTAGAGGATTGCTTTTCAGACTGTAGGTCTGTGACCAGTGGAGTGTCACAAGGATTGGTGCTGGGTCCACTACTTTTTGTCCTTTATATAAATTATTTGGATATGAACATAGGAGGTATAGTTAGTAAGTTTGCAGATGACAAGGGGAACTGGATTACACTGTTGTGAGTGATGGGAAGGGGCAAGGGCTGAGGTTGAGGGCCCTGTCAACCACAATGGATGGGAAACCACGGTCATGGAAGAAGCAAGCCATGTCCACAGCGCTGTTTTGGAAGGTGGCTTCACCTGAACAGATGCGACATAGGCATTGCAGGAGATGGAATGCGACGAGGTGTACTGGACAGCAAAGAAGGTTATGGATCAAGGTCAGAACCCCACTGGTCCTCACCTTCCATCCCACCAACCTCTGTATACATCGCACCATCCCCTGCCACTTCTGCCACCTACAAATGGACCCCACCATGAGGGATATATTTCCCTCCCCACATCTGTCAACGTTTTTGAGAGACTATTCTGTCCACGATGCCCTTGTCAGATCCACAGCCCCCACCAGCCCACACCCCACTTCCAGCATCTTCCCCTGCCACCGCAGGAAGTGCAAAATGTGAATCCACACTTCCCCCCTCATCTCTGTCTATGGCTCCAAATGATCTTTCCACATCCAACAGAAATTTACCTGAACTTCCATAAATGTCATCTATTGTATCCGTTGCACCCGATGTGGTCTCTTTTACATCGCCGAGACAGGATGCCAACATGGCGGATCATTTTAGAGAACATCTCTGGGACATGTGAACCAACCAACCCCACTGCCCTATGGCTGAACACTTCAACTCTCCCTCCCATTCCACCAAGGTCCTGGGTCTCCTCCATTGCCAAACCCCAAATACCCGATGAGGAAGAACACCTCATCTTCTGCCTTGGGAGAACCTGCAACCACATTGGAATAATGTGGATTTCACCAGTTTCCTCACTTCCCCTTCCCCCACCTTATCCCAATCCTAAGCCTCCAACTCAGCACCGCCCTCTTGACCTGTCCATTGTCTTTCCCATCTATCCATTCCATCTTCCTCTCTGACCTATCACCTTCTCCCTCATCTTCATCAACCTATTGCATTCTCAGCTACCTTCCCCCAGCACTGCCACAACCTCCGCACCCCCCCCCCCCCCCCCCCACTTTCCATTTATCTCTCAGACCTCTGGCCCATAAGCCTCATTCTTGAAGAAGGGCTTATGCCAGAAACGTTGATTTGCTCCTCAGATGCTGCCTGACGTGCTGTGCCTTTCCAGGACCACACTCTCAACTCTGATCTCCAGCATTTACAGTCCTCACTTTCTCCGAGTGAAGGTTATCTCTGATTATAACGGGATCTTGATCAGATGGGCCTATGGGTTGAGGAGTGGCAGATGGAGTTTAATTCAGATAAATGCGACTTGCTGCATTTTGGAAAAGCAAATCTTAGCAGAACTTAAACACTTAATGGTAAGGTTCTAGGGAATGTTGCTGAACAAAGGGACCTTGGAGAGCAGGTTCATAGTTCCTTGAAAGTAGAGTCGCAGGCAGATAGGATAGTGAAGAAAGTATTTGGTATGCTTTCCTTTATTGTTCAGAGTATTGAGTACAGGAGTTAGAGGTCAT
Source organism: Chiloscyllium punctatum (assembly GCF_047496795.1). Taxonomy (NCBI): domain Eukaryota; kingdom Metazoa; phylum Chordata; class Chondrichthyes; order Orectolobiformes; family Hemiscylliidae; genus Chiloscyllium; species Chiloscyllium punctatum. Next base: position 146,110,987 of record NC_092739.1, on the reverse strand, counting down.
ATTGCAGCTGTGCAGGTTAGGCCACTTTTGGAATATTGCATGCTATTCTGGTCTCCTTCTTATCGGAAGAATGTTGTGAAACTTGAAAGGCTTCAGAAAAGATTTATAAGGATGTTGCCAGGGTTGGAGGATTCGTGCTATAGGGAGAGATTGAACAGGCTGGGGCTGTTTTCCCCACGAGTGTTGGAGGCTGAGGGGTAACCTTACAGAGATTTATAAAATCATGAGGGGCATGGATAGGATAAATAGATAAGGTCTTTTCCCTTGTGTGGGGGATTCCAGAACCAGAAGGTATAGGTTTAGGGTGAGAGGGGAAAGGTATAAAAGGGATCTAAGGGGCAACCCTTTCACACAGAGGGTGGTGCATGAATACAATGAGCTCCCAGAAGAAATGGTGGAGACTAGTACAATTACAGCATTTAAAAGGCACTGGATGGGTATATGAATAGGAAGGGTTTTGAGGGATGTGGGCCAAGTGCTGGTAAATAGGGCTAGATTAGGTTAGGATATCTGGTTGGCATGGACATGTTGGACCAAAGGGTCTGTTTCTGTGCTGCACATCTCTATGACTCTATTCATGATGGCAATATTATAAATGTAAAACTTCATATCCCTCTTTTTAAATGAACATAGGGCACTTTAGTTGAGGATTTTACTTATGCTTTTTTATGATAAGAAATGAAATATTTCCATTTTCAAGTTTAGAATTTGTTCTGAATCTTAAAATCTTGGCAATTAAAAGCAATGAGTTACTGGACAATAATCAAGAGCAAGAATCTTGGCTGACTTATGTCTGACTCAGTGATATGTGTCCAAATTAGGATGGTGTGTGGTTTGGGTAGAACCTGCAGGTGGTGTTCCCATGCATCATGCTTTGCTGAAAATATGTCTAGCCAAGACTGCAGTGGTGTGTCAGCTTTGGCTCAGTGGTGAATTTCTGAATCAGAATGTCATTTCCACTCCAGAAACTTAAGCCCATCATTTATACTGTCATTTCAGTGCAGGACTGAGCAGGTATTGTACCACCAGGTGTATCTTCTTTCAGATGAGCCAATAAACTGAGGTTTTATCTGCTATCTCAGCTGAACATAAAGTATTCTACAGAATTATAGAAAGAAGAACAGGGAGACCTCCTGATAGTCAAGGTAATACTTATCCCTTAACTTACATTACTGAAATAAATTATCTAGTCATTTACCCCATTGTCATTTTATATACATTGTTGAGTTAAAATTGGCTCCCATGTTTCTTACTTTACAGCAGTGACTAAATGTCCAATGGGTTTCATTGGCTGTACAGTTTTTGAGGTGGCACATGGTATAGCAGGGATTTAAGGCACCGCTAAGTTGTCAGCAATTCCAACCTTCAGCCATCTGAAAACCCCTCCCCATATCCCCACAACTTGTTCACTTTATCACCTTTAGTACAGATGCAGCCACTCAGGGCCATTTTTTTTTGGTCAGTGATGGGATTTCCTCAACGATAGAGCATGATCAACTGCCCAAGGCCTTGTCATCTCAGTCTGGAGTATTCATCAACAGAAGGGCCATCTCTGACTATCCTAGCTGGTTCTTTTAGGTTTTATTATTCTTTTCATTGGATGTGAATATTGCTGGTAAGGTCAGCATTTGCTGTTGATTGCTAAATTGCTGTTACAAAGGTGATGGTGAGCCATCTTCTTGAATTGCTGCAGTTCACCTCATATACCTATACCTATAAACCTGTAAAGGAGGAAGTTTCAGTATTTTGACCTAGTGACAGTGAAGGAACAGTGATATGTGTCCAAATTAGGATGGTGTGTGGTTTGGGTAGAACCTGCAGGTGGTGTTCCCATGCATCTGCTATCTTTATTCTTTTTGGTGGTGGAAGTTATGAGTTTGTAAGATCCTGATGAATGAAATCTGATGACTTGCTACAGTATGTCTTATAGATGGTACACACGACTGTGACTGTTTGTAATTATTGAAAGGAATAAATGCTTTTGGTGGTAGATGTAGTACTCAGCAAGCAGGCTGCTTTGCATTGGAAATTTCTGAACAGCTGTCATAATTCATTCATTCTGAAGCAGTTGAATATGGTGTAGCTGTTTATGTCACATGACAGATTCCGTGGATAGTCCTTTGTGAACAAGTTTCCCACCTTGCTGATGTTTGATTTATAATGGAGTCAGGTGCAAGCAGGAATGTAACATTAAGGTCACAAGCTATGAACTTTATGAATAATGGAGCAGATTCAAGGAATCAAATGGCTGATTTCTGCTCCCGTTTCTTATTTTCTTACATGGTTTAGTCTGCACAACAGGGAAGTAGAATTGTCAGTGGTCCACGGGAAGAACACAGATCCTTGTTGGAAGATAAGGATGTCAAGCAGTCTCATTGCAGGACCGGTGCAGACTTGATGGGCTGGAGAACTTTCTTCTGTGCTGTTGTCCTCTATGACTTTATGATTATCCAGAACAACACCATTGAGTGACCAGATAATGCAGACACACACTGACCACATTGAGAGGAGGCCTGAGATGCCTTGATCCAGGAACTCTTGATGATAGAACCTCCAACGGAAATGTTTAAATTGGTCATTCATTTACAGTTTCCACTTTGCAAAATAAAAGGACAGTTCCACTTCTGCTGGAATCATCACTGAAAATGCAATGAATCTTCCTGCAACCATGTAGCCACATGGCCATTTCAGCTGTCACACAAGATAGGGCCTGGCAATAATGTGGCTAACTCCCACATTTAACAATATAAAATTATCACATTTCCACCACAGTCTCCTATTCAAAATAAACTACATTTAAACACAAAGCATAAAAACAGAAAGTAAGAGCAGCAATAAGCCATTTGGTCCTTCCCGTCATTCAACATGATTATGACTGAATTTATACCCTTCCTGATGAAGGCCCTATGCCCAAATCATCGCTGCTCCCGCTCCTCGGATGCTGCCTGACCTGTTGTACTTTTTTAGCACCCCAGTCTCGGCCCTGATCTCCAGTATCTGCAGTCCTCACTGTCTCTTGAACTTTTATCTCAACACCATATGCTTTCTTCCGAGCCCCTTGACATCAATAGACTCTGGAAATCTATTTTTCTCTTTTTTAGATACAGAAGAACCTTGATTATCTGAACGTCAATTATCCAAATTTTGGATAAGCCGAACAAGATTGCAAGGTCCCGACGTTTGGCCAAACTGTGTTATCCGAACATTTGATTATCTCCCCATCTCTGGTGTTCGAACAATTGAGGTTCCACTGTACATTCAATGTCCTGGCCTTCACAGCCTTCTGTAGTAGAGAATTCCACAGATTCAGCATTCTCAGGATGACAAAGGTTCTTCTAATTTCAGTCCAAAGTTACATAACACGTGTTACAGAGTCACAGAGTCATTGAGATGTACAGCATGGAAACAGACCCTTTGGTCCACCCATCCATGCCGACCAGATATCCCAACCCAATCTAGTCCCACCTGCCATACATGGCCCATATCCCTCCAAACCCTTCCTATTCATATACCCATCCAAGTGCTTTTTAAATGTTGCAATTGTACCAGCCTCCACCACTTCCTTTGGCAGCTCATTCCATACAAGTACCACCCTCTGAGTGAAAATACATTGCCCCTTAGGTCCCTTTTATATCTTTTCCCTCTCACCCTAAACCTATGTCCTCTAGTTCTGGACTCCCTGACCCCAGGGAAAAGACTTTGTCTATTTATCCTATCCATGCACCTCATAATTTTGTAAACCTCTATAAGGTCACCCCTCAGTCTCCAACACTCCAGAGAAAACAGACTCAGCCCATTCAGCCTCTCCCCATAGCTCAAAACCTCCAACCCTGACAACATCTTTGTAAATCTTTTCTGAACCCTTTCAAGTTTCACAACATCTTTCCGATAGAAAGGAGACCAGAATTGCATGCAATATTCCAACTGTGGCCTAACTGCAGCCGCAACATGACATCCTAACTAATGTACTCAATTCTCTGACCAATAAAAGAAAGCATACCAAACGCTTCTTCACTATCCTATCTACCTGCAACTCCACTTTCAAGGAGCTATGAAGCTGCACTTCAAGGTCTCTTTGTTCAGCAACACTCCCTCGGCATTACCATTAAGTGTATAAGTCCTGCTAAGATTTGCTTACCCAAAATGCAGCACCTCGCATTTATCTGAATTAAACTCCATCTGCCACTTCTCAGCCCATTGGCCCATCTGGTCCAGATCCTGTTGTAATCTGAGGTAACCCTCTTCGCTGTCCACTACATCTCAAATTTTGGTGTCATCTGCAAACTTACTAACTATACCTCTGATGCTCACATCCAAATCATTTATGTAAATGACAAAAAGTAGAGGACCCAGCACTGATCCTTGTGGCACTCCACTGGTCACAGGCCTCCAGTCTGAAAAGCAACCCTCCAACACCACCCTCTGTCTTCTACCTTTGAGCCAGTTCTGTATCCAAGTGGCTAGTTCTCCCTGTATTCCGTGAGATCTAACCTTGCTAAGCAGTCTTCCATGGGGAACCTTGTCGAATGCCTTATTGAAGTCCATATAGATCACACCAACCACTCTGCCCTCATCAAACCTTTATGCTACTTCCTCAAAAAACTCAATCAAGTTTGTGAGACATGATTTCCCACCTACAAAGCCATGTTGACTATCCCTAATCAGTCCTGGCCTTTCCAAATAGATGTACATCTTGTCCCTCAGGATTCCCTCCAACAACTTGCCCACCACCGACGTCAGGCTCACTGGTCTATAGTTCCCTAGTTTGTCCTTGCCACCCTCCTTAAACAGTGGCACCATGTTTTCCAACCTTCAGTCTTCTGGCACCTCACCTGTAACTATCGATGATACAAATATCTTAGCAAGAGGCCCAGCAATTACTTCTCTAACTTCCCACAGAGTTCTAGGGTACACTTGATCAGGTCCTGAGGATTTATCCACCTTTGTGCGTTTCAAGACATCCAGCACTTCCTCCTCTGTAATATGCATATTTTGTAACGTGTCATCATCTATTTCGCTACTTCATATATCTTCTATATCCTTTTCCACAGTAAATACTGATGCAAAATACTCATTTAGTATCTCCCCCATTTTCTGTGGCTCCTCACAAAGGCTGCCTTGCTGATCTTTGAGGGGCCCTATTCTCTCCCTAGTTATCCTTCCTTCTTTTTTGTATCATTGACTCATATAAAGTTCTGAAAGGACTATTGCAGGGCTAGGTAAAAAAAGGACGTATGCTTCCTTCTTTTTCTGAACCAAACCCTCAATTTCTTTAGTCATCCAACATTCCCTATACCTACCAGCCCTTCCTTTCACCCTAACAGGAATATACTGTCTGCACTCTCGTTATTCCATTTCTGAAGGCTTTCCATTTTTCATCTGTCCCGTTACCTGCAAACATCTGTCCCCAATCAGCTTTTGAAAGTTCTTGCCTAATATTGTCAAAATTGGCCTTTCTCGAATTTAGAACTTCAACTTTTAGATCTGGTCTATCCTTCTCCATCATTATTTTAAATCTAATAGAATTACGGTTGCTGGCCTCAAAGTGCTCTCCCACTGTCACCTCAGTTGCCTGTCCTGCCTTATTTCCCAAGAGTAGGTCAAGTTTTGCACCTTCTCTAGTAGGTACATTGACATACTGAATCAGAAAATTGTCTTGTACACACTTAACAAATTCCTCTCCATCTAAACGCTTAACACTATGGCAGTCCCAGTCTTTGCTTGGAAAGTTAAAATCCCCTACCATAACCACCCTATTATTCTTACAGATAGCTCATGAGATCATAATCCATTGTTCTAGATGCCCTGACCAAGGCAAACCTAGCCCTGCAACAGTCCTTTCAGAACTTTATATGAGTTAATGATATCCCCTCTGATTCTCCCAAACTTCAAAGAAAACAAATCTAGTTGATTCAATCTCTCCTCATATGACAAGTTTACTAGTTGAAGGTTGATGAGGGCAGGGCAGTAGACATAGCCTGTATGGATTTCAGTAAGACCTCTGATAAGGTTCCACATGGTAGGCTGCTCTGGCAGGTTAGATCGCATGGAATCCAATATAGGCAAATTGAATACAAAATTAGCTTGACGGTAGGAAGCAGAGGGTAATAGTGGAAGGATGTTTGTCAGACTGCAGGCCTGTGACTAGTGGAGTGCCTCACGGGTCACTGCTGGACCCATTACTATTTGTTATCAATACCAATGATTTGGATGAGAATGTACAGGGCATGATTCAGAAGTTTGCAAATGACATTAAAGTAGGTGGTATTGTGGACAGTGAGGAAGGTTATCCTTAAGCAGCTGGGGAAGTGGGCTGAGAAATGCAAATGGAGTTTAATATAGATAAGTGTGAGGTTTTGCATTTTGGAAAGTTATATCAAGGTAGGAGTTTGATGGTGAATGGTCAGGCTTTAAGGAGTGAAGTAGAACAGAGGGATCTTGGAGTTCAGGTTCATTGCTTTCTAAAAGTGGAGTCACAGGTAGACAGGGCAGTGCAGAAGGCTTTTGGCACACTGGCCTTCATCAGTTGGGGTGCAGTTATACAGGACGTTGGTGAAGGTGCACTTGGAGTACTATGTTCAGTTTTGATCATATTATTATAGGAAGGACACTATTCAACTGAAAGAGCGCAAAGAAATTTACAAGGATGTCACCAGGAGTCAAGGGAGTTATGAGGAAAGTTTGGAAAAGCCATGACCTTTCTTCTTTAGAGTGTAAGAGACTAAAGGGGGGGGTGGCGGTCGTGGCAGGTATGATACAGGTATATAAGATTGTAAGAGACATGGATAGGTTGAATGCACTCAGTCTTTTTCCCAGGGTTGGGGAATCAAGGACTAGAGGCCATCAGTTTAAGGTTAGAGGGAAAAAAAAGGGAATCTAAGGGACAACTTTTCCATACAGAGGGTGGTAAACATATGGAATGAGCTGCCAGCAGAAGTGGTTGAGGCGGGTATATTAAGAACATTTTGGACAAATACATGGAAAGGAAAGGATTAAAAAGATGCGGGCCAAGTGCAGGGAAATGGGGCTAGTATAGATTTCGGTCAGCATGGACCGGTTTGGGCTAAAGGGCCTGTTTCCATGGTGTAGAACTCTATGATTCTATTTAGGAATCAGTCTGGTGAACTTTCACTGCATTCTGTTTATGCAAGTGTATCGCTTCTTGAGACTGGTAAGGAAACCATAACTGCCCATGATGTTTCAGGTATTGTATCACCAAAGTCCTAAACAGCTGTATGAGACATCCTGGATTCTCTACTCAAACTTTCTTGCAATGAAGGCCAACACAGCATCTGCCTTCCTAACTGGTTGTTGCATCTGCATACTTGTTTTCAATGACCAATATACAAGAACACCCAGGTCCCTTTGTACGTCAACACTTCCCAATCTGCTGCTGTTGTCTGGTATATTCACCTCCTCATTGTGAAGCCTGAGCACCACCTCTCAGAAACCTCCTCCTATCTCCCCTAGACCATGATCCTATCATTGTACACCAGGCTATTGTGAGAAAGTGTGGACTGCAGATGCTGGAGATCAGAGGTGAAGACTGTGGTGCTGGAAAAGCACAGCTGGTCAGGCAGCATCTGAGGAGTAGGAGGAGAGGAGATAGGAGTAGTACCTATTCCATTCCCAACTACCTTTCTCTCAGCCCCATCCCTGCCCCTCCCAATTACCTCTCAGCCCCCTTAGGCGACACTTTCATTCCTGATCAAGAGCTTATGCTCAAAACGTCTACCCTCCTGCTACTTGGATGTTGCCTGACCAGCTGTGACACCAGGCTATTGTGTTCATAATGGTCACCCAATCTCATTTCATCTGTTGATGTCCTCGACTACTGCTTCCAAGCTCATAGGCCACCGACCCCTAACTTCTTTGCCAAAATCCGTAACAGAACTGCTTGGGCAGGCAAATTGTTTCTATCTGCTCCTGTCCCACAGAATTCTCAATTGTTCACCTCCTTGTCAACTACCTCCCCACTTACATCCATAATTTTTCTGACACTTTATGTCAGTTTCAAAATTTTCAGTTCATAGGCACTTCCTCTTCCCCACGGACATGCAATCCCTTTACACACCTATCTGCCATCAGGATGGTTGCAGGGCTCTCCACTTCTTCCTGTAAAAAAGGCCTGAAACATTCTCATCCATCACCACCCTCCTCTACCTGGCCGAACTCATCCTAACTTCGAACAGCTTCTCCTTTAACTCCTCCCACTTTCTTCAGGTCAAAGGGGTAGTCATGGGTACCTGCATGGGCCCTGTAATGCCTGTCACTCTGTGGGTTGCATGTGACATTCCTTATTCCATTTTTATTCAGGCTCAAACCCATGGCACTTTCTTCAGTACATTGACGACATGATCAGTGCTGCTTCCCTATTTTGTCCAGAATTGGAAAAGTTTATCTATTTTGCTTCCAATTTCCATCCTGCTCTCACTTTCACCTAGTCCATCTCTGACTCTTCCATTCTCTTCCTCAACATCTCTGTTTTCATTTCCGGGAATAGGCTGGTTAGCAATATCCACTACAAACTAATCGACTCCCACACTTATTTTGACCATACATCTTTACCCTGATTCCTGCAAAGACTCTATTCCATTCTCCCAATTTCCCCGTCTCCATTGCATCTGTTTCAATGATCCAACTTCTGCAAGGGGGCGTCTGAAATGTCCACTTTCTTTCTCAATAAGAATTCTCCACCACAATGGTTGACACAGCCCTCACTTGTGTCTGACCCATCTTCCACAAGTTGTCTCTCATTCCTTCTTTTCCCTTCCACAACAGCAATGGCTCCTGGTTCTCACTTACTGCCCACCAACCTCCACATGCAAAGGATCACTAGCTGCCATTTTGCCATTTCTATTGGGGTGCCACCATCAGACACACATTCCTCTCTTGTCCCTTGTCAGCTTTCTGGAGGCACCTTTCCCTCTGGAATACCTTAGTCCATTCCTTCTCCACTCCAACACCTCCTCAAACCCTCACAGCATTTTCCCATGCCAGGCGATTCAGCGATGTACCTGCACTTACTCAAACTAGTTTACTGTATTTACTGCTCACAATGTGGTTTGCTCCATACTGGAGAGACAAAATCAGACTGGATGACCACTTTGCAGATACCTACTGTCTGCAAATATGACCCTGAGCTTCCTCTTACCTGCTACTTCAACACACCAACATGTTCTCTGAACAACATTTCTGTCTCACGCGTGCTGTATTGTTTCAGCGAAAAACAGTGCGAATGGAAGAACGACATCTCATTTTCCACTTAGGAACTCTTTAGCACGCAACATTGGATTCAATCATTTTAGGACCTGATCTCCCTTTTACATATCCTTACTCAGCCCCAACACACCAGACCTTGTCATCAATGAGCTTTTATTATAAACAACCTATTGTGAGCTCCTAATGGTCCCCTTTAACAGCAATTAGAGTCATAGAGATGTACAGCACAGAATCAGATCATTTGGTCCTATCATCCATGCTGACCAGTTATCTGAAATTAATCTAGACCCATGTGCTAGCACTTGGACCATATCCCTCTAAACCCTGCCAATTCATATACCCATCCAGATGCCTTTTAAATGTTGTAATTGTAACAGTAACCATCTCCAGTCTCCTCCTCTGGCAGCTCATTCAAGACACTGATCACCCTCTGCATGAAAAATTTGCCACTTAGGGCTGTTTTAAAATTTTCCCCTCTTATCCTAAATCTATGCCCTCTAGTTCTGGACTCTACCACATGAGGGAAAAGACATTGTCCATTTATCCTATCCGTGCCCCTTATGATTTAATAGACCTTAGCCTCCGACGATCCAGGGGAAAACAGTCCCAGCCTATTCAGTCTCTCTCCATAGCTCAAACCCTCCAACTCTGGCAACTTCCTTGTAAATCTTTTCTGAACGCCTTCAAATTTGACAACATCCTTCCGATAGGAGGGAGACCAGAATTGCACACAATATTCCAAAGCGACATAACCAATGTCCTGTACAGCCACTACATGACCTCCAAACTTCTATTCTCAATGCTCTGACCAATAAAGGAAAGGGTACCAAACACCTTCTTCACTATCCTATTCACCTGTGACTCCACTTTCAAGTTAACTATGACGCTGCACTCCAAGTTCTCTTTGTTCAGCAACACACCCCAGAATCTTACCATTAAGTGCATAAGTCCTGCCCTGATTTGCTTTCCCAAAATGCAGAACCTCAACTTTATCTAAATTAAACTCCTTCTGCCACTCCTCTGCCCATTGGCCCATCTATTCAAGATCCCATTGTACTCTGAGGTAACCTTCTTCGCAGGCCACCAAACCGCCAATTTTGATGTCATCTGCAAACTTACTAAGTATACCTTCTATGTTCACACCCAAATCATTTATATAAATGTCAAAAAACAATGGGCCCAGCACCGATCCTTATTGGAACACCACTCGTCACAGACCTCCAGTCTGAAAAGTAACCCTCAACCGTCACCCTCTGTCTTCTACCTTCGAGACAGTTGTGTATCTAAATGGCTAGTTCTCCATGTGTTCTGTGTGATGTAACCTTGTTAACCAGTCTCCCATGAGGAACCTTGTTGAATGCCTTGTTGTGCTGGTACCAGAATCATAGTGAATCACACAACTAGGGCTGTAGACATGGCTTTAAACTAAATGGAGGGGAGTGGGTTCAATTACTGGGGAAGTTAGAAAACTCAACTTCAAGGACGAGGTAAGTGTGCAGGTTAACAATGTGGTGGATGGTTACCAGACAATAAAGGTGAGTGACAGAACAGATCAATATCTTTGTGCACCAAGGAATTATAAAAAAGTAGGGAAATTTAACAGTGGAACAACTTTAAAAGCTTTGTATATAAATGCACGAAACAGTCTAAACAAAATTAATTAGTTAATATTGTAAATAGAAACAACAGATACAATTTGGTAGCCATCACTGAGACACGGTTACAAGGAGACCAGGTCTAGGAATTAAATATCAGCATTTCAGAAAGATAGACTGAAAGGAAAAGGAGGTGTTGTGGCCTTGCTGGTGAAGAAAGGATCATGCTGTAATGAGAAATGAAATAAGCATGGGCAGCACAGTGGCTCAGTTCGATTCCTGCCTCAGGCAACCGTCTGTGTGGAGTTTGCACATTCTCCCCATGTCTGCGTGGGTTGCCTTTGGGTGCTCCCGCTTCCTCCCACAATCCAAAGATGTGCAAGTCAGGTGAATTGGCCGTGCTAAATTGGCCATAGTGTTAGGTGCATTAGGCAGTGGTAAATATAGGGTAGGGGAAAGTGTCTGGGGTGGGTTACTCTTCAGCAGGTCGGAGTGGACTTGTTGGACCAAAGGGCCTGTTTCCATACTGTAGGGAATCTAATCTATAAAATCATGATGTAGAATCACTCCATGTTGAAATAAAGAATAGCAAAGGGAACAAGTACTTGGTAGTATTAATCTATATGTCCCCAAACAGTAGTTCTGCTATAGGGCATAGTATAAACCTGGAAATATTAGAGGCTTGCAAAAAAGGCAATAATCATGGGTGATTTTAACATAGATTGGAAGAATCATTTTGGCGAGGGTACCTGGAGGCAGAGTTCATTGAATGTATTAGAGATTGTTTCTTGGAACATTATGGAGGCTAATCTGGATTTGGTAATGAGGAGGGATTAACTGATGACATCATAGTTAAGGATAGTCGGGACTAGTGACCATAGCATGATCAAATTCAAAATTCAATCTGGGGGGCAAGAAAGTGGAGTCCCACAGTAATGTTCAGGACTTAAACAAACGAAATGATATAGGCATGAGAACAGATTTGGCCCACGCAGATTAGGCAGGAAGGCTAAATGGTAAGACAGCAGGTGAAAAGTGGCAGATATTTATGGAGCAGCTCAATTCCTCGCAACTAAAATATATCCCAGTGAGAAAGAAAGATGGTAAAGGGGATAAAAAATACCCAAGGCTAAACAAGGAGGTCAAGGACAATACAAAGTCGAAAACTAACATATACTATATTGCAAAGGTCAATGGAAGGCTGGAAGATTGGGAAACTTTCAAACAAAGGGATACTAAAAATTAATTAAAACTTTGGTAAATTATGAAAGGAAACCAGCACAAAATATCAAAAAGGATAGCAAAAGCTTCTATAGATATATAAAGGGAAACAGAGTCATTAATGTGAATGTTGGTCCCTTGGAAAATGAAACCAGAGAGTTAATAGTGGGGGACACTGAGATGGCAGAGATGCTGAATCAACACTTTGCCTCCGTTTTCATGGTGGAAGACAATAGTACCATTCTTGTTGGAATGGGCAAGTCAGAGACAATGATAAGGTAGAACATCGATAGGGAAAAGGTAGCAAGCAAATTATTAGGATTGAGGACAGACAAGTCTCCTAGGTCTGATGACCTACATTATAGGGTATTAAAGGAAATGGCAGCAGAGATAGTAGATCCATTAGTTACAATATTCCAAAATCCCTGAACGTGGGAAAGATTCCAGTGGATTGGAAAATAGCTAATCCCTTATTCCAAAAGGGAGGTAAAATTACAGACCAATTAGTTCAACATCTGTTGTTGGGTAAGTATTAGAATCATTTATCAAGGAAGCAATATCAGGACCTTTAGACAGTCAAACCGCTGTCCATCAGAATCAGCATAGTTTTAGGAAGGGCAAGTCATGTTTGACTAATTTGCTAGAGTTCTATGAAGAAGTAAGAAGCAAAGTGGATCATGGGGATGCTGTAAATGTAATTCATCTGGACTTCTGGAAGGCGTTTGATAAGGTGCCGTACAAAAGATTATCACAAGGTTAGATCATATGGGATTAGGGGTAATTTATTAGCTTGAATAGATGACTGGCTGATGGACAGAAGACAGAGTTGGAATAAATGAGTTTTTTCTGGATGTCAAGATGCAATTAGTGGGGTACCACAGGCTTTGAACCTTGGACCCCAGCTATTTACAATCTACATAAATGACTTGGATACAGGGATAGAAGGCTCTATAGCCAAATGTGTGGATGACACAGAAATAAGTGGGATGGTAAATTGCAATGAGGAAGTAAGAACCTTACAAATGGATAGAGATAGATTAGGAGAATGGCTGAAAATGTGGCAGATGGAATTTAATGTGGATAAATATGAGGTTGTGCATTTGGGTTGAAAAAATGGAAAGGCGACCTATTATCTTAATGGGGAGAAACTCCAGGGTGCTCCAGTGCAGAGGGATCTAGATGTACTCATTCGTGAGTCACAGAAAACTAGCATGCAGGGACAGCAGACAATAAAGAAAGTGAATGGAATGTTGGCTTTTATAGCTAAAGGAATAGAATATAAATGTAAGGACATATTGCTGCAACTATACAAGTTATTAGTGAGACTGCGCCTGGAGTAGTGGCACAGTTTTGGTCCCCTTATTTGAGGAAAGATGTAATGGCATCGGAGGCAGTTCAGAGGAGGTTCGCTCGTTTGATCCCAGAGATGAGAGGTTTCTCATATGAAGAGAGATTCAATAGGTTAGGCCTGTACTCTCTGGAAATTAGAGGAATGAGGGTAGATCAAATGGAGGTATTCGAGATGATGAAAGTGTGGATAAAATAAATGTGGAGCAAATGCTTCCTCTTATGGGGCATTCTAGGATGAGAGGTCATAGTCATAGGATAAAAGGTAGCAAATTTTAAACAGATCTGTGGATGCTGGGACAGTGAGTAAATTTGAGGAGGAGTTAGACAGATGTTTAATTGGTAATGGGTTGAAGAATATGGAGAGAAGGCAAGAAAGTGGGGATGAGAAGCATCTCAGCCATGATCAAATGGTGGAGCAGACTTGATGGGCCGAATGGTCTTATTTTGTTCCTATATCTTATGAACTTACCAAAGTCCATATAGATCACATCCACCACGCTGTCCTCATCAGTCCTTTTCATTACTGCTTCAAAAGTTTCAGTCAAGTTAGTAAGAAATGATTTCCCATGCACAAAATCATGTTCCGTATCCCTAATCAGTCCTGTCCCTCACGTTTCCCTCCAACAATGTGCCCACCAATGATGTCAGGCTCACCAGTCTACAGTTTTCTGGCTTTTCCTTACCACCTTTCTTAAATAGTGGCACCATGTTAGCCAACCTCCAGTCTTCCAGCGCCTTACCTGCGACTATTGATGGCACATATATCTCAGAAAGGGGCCCAACAATCAGTTCCCGAGCTGATCTTTACCCATTCCTTTGTTCGCCACACTGCTGTTTGCTCTCTGGCTTCCATTTCCACCTATCATTGACTCTTCCTCCTCCCATCCCTCCACCTCCTCCCTTCAGCAGATATACCAACCTTTTCCTAGCTGCAATCAGAAAAAAATGGGTAACTGAACCTGAAACACTAACTCTGCTTTCTCTGCACAGATGTTGCCAGACTTGCTGAGATTTTCTGGCCATTTCAGTTTTTGTTTCTGATTTCCACCATTCTTTGCTTCCTTTCCCTCAGTTTTTCTATTTAATTAATACTCAGTCATTTAGTCTTATTCATATTATACTGTTTCTGCCATACATTTGCTTACTCACTCAACTTGTCTAATGCACCTTGAAGCTTTTTCACAGTTTTCTTTTGATTCACAATCAGTAAACTTGGAAACATTATATTGATTCATTCATTCATTCAAATTGTTGATATACGTCGTGAATCATTTGGGCCCAAGCACTGATCTGTGCAGTACCTGCTTGCCACTCCCTTCTCCTCTGAAGAAAACCCATTTATTCCTCCTCCCCTTCATAAGGTACATAAGGTTTGCTATTACGAGGGGGTGTAGCTTTAAACTAAGGGGTGGTAGGTATAGGATAGATGTTAGGGGTAGATTCTTTACTCAGCGAGTCGTGAGTTCATGGAATGCCCTGCCAGTAGCAGTGGTGGACTCTCCCTCTTTATGGGCATTTAAATGGGCATTGGATAGGCATATGGAGGATAGTGGGCTAGTGTAGGTTAGGTGGGCTTGGATCGGCGCAACATCGAGGGCCAAAGGGCCTGTACTGCACTGTATTTTTCTATGTTCTATGTTCTATGTACACCAAAGTGAACCTCTTTGTGATATTAATGCTGCTTCTCTGTGCTAATATAAAACTCCTACATGGTACTCCCCTATGACTGGAGCAGATGTACAGGCAGGCAGCTCAACAGAGGTTACTGGCTGTAAGATGCCTGTCACGCCCTGTGTTTGGGTAGCTGTGTGCATGATTGAATTTTACAGTTGGCAGCAGCTGTATATATGTGGTGCCTTGCCTTGGTCATGGACATGTTAATTTTAATCTGTACCTCAGACAGAGAGGTGGACATTATAACTTCGGAAGGCGTTGATCTCTTGGTTGGCGGCCCCATCTCCATCATCTCTTCCTGCTTCAGCCTTTTTATAAGACTTTGTACATCTGGTCTTACCACAAGTGAGAAAACCTGAATTGGCATGCTTTCATCTATGCCCTATTAATAATTGGTTAAAATTGCAAAAAGCATCACACAATCTATTAGTGCCAATCTGTTGCTCCTGCATCAAATTAGTGGATTGATGCATATGACCTTCATGGGTGTGGGTATGCTTTAAATGGACATGCCTGAGTCATTTCAATTCTCACGTCATAAATGCATACCTCCATTTACAACACTAGGGGCAGCATAAACACAAGAATCTCTGCCAGTAGTTGTTCACACATTTCCCAGTACTGCCACCCTCAAACCTGTTTAATACATGATTCCTGAGCTCTGGATCTCTGTGCGGTGGCTGGAGATCAATCCTTTAAAGAGAACTGCCCACAGTGACTTCTGCCTCCAACATCTGGTATTCTCAGATGTGCTAGGATGCTCACATTGTGCCACCCATTCTGAACTCATATTTGGTCTCACAGAGGTGTATATATTAGTGCTAGTAATGGGTGTGTTTGACTTTGCTGATGGTGGTTCTTCAGAATACAAGTAATTCTCTGAGGTTGGTGTGTAGCTTACAGATGTTTGCAAGTCTTCCTCCAGTATCAGCTACTCTTCAGGAAGAGAGAAAACATATCCTTTATCTTGGAGAAACTTGGGGCAACTTTTCATTTAATTCATTCACAGGATGTGGGCATCACTGGCCAGGCCAGCATTTATTGCCCATCCCTAATCGCCCAGAAGACAGTTAAGTGTCAACCACATTGTTGTGGGTCTGGAGAGACGCAGTCTCCTTCCCTAATGGACATTAGTGAACAAGATAGTCCTGACAATCGACAATGGTTTCATGGTATCATTACATTCCTAATTCCAGGTACTTATTGGGCTCAAATTCCATCATGTGCCATGATGGGATTCAAATCTAGATCCCAGGTACAATACCATAGTCTCTGGATTAATAGTAATGCAATAATATCACTAGGCTATCACCTCCCCCAGGAAGTGATTGACCCTGTCAATAACAAATTACTTTTCTGCTCTATTATCCACTTCAGCACTTTGTCTCTTTGAAGATTTATTTTGAAGATTGATGGGTACCTTTTAAATGCAGACTTCTAGTTCTAACTCAAACTGACTCAAACTAGTCATCTTTTATAGGAGGCTGAAATAACTCTACGGAGGCTAGTATCCCATCACTAAGTCACCCTTTATTTCCATGTACACAGTACATGGATACTGACCAGCTAGCTCAGAGCCAGTCCCTATGGTCAGGAGAATCCCTGAGACTCCTGTTTATATCTGTAAGCCAGGACTCCCTGATTGACCCAGGCCAAAAGCCCCAATCAAGAAACTCATGCTCAATGCGATCCAACTGGCCAATCTCGTTCCAATCACAACATCCCTCCCCAACTAAGTTTAGGGATGTAGGTCTGTTTCTTTTCTTGTAGATTCTCCTGGGCCATTTTCACTCCAGGTCTGGTTTCTCCGACTTTGGCTCAAACACAGAAAACACGTATCAGACCATAGCCCATCTCTTGCACCCGAAGTGTCTTGAATTTCTTGAAAGAAATTCCCCCACTTCTTCAGGCAGTAACAGTATCAAAGCTGTGACATCGGCTGCACCCAAATAGGAGTCTGAGGTTTCTTCGACATTAGTTGGCGGAGAGAACCTATGGCTTCTGACAGCCTTTCCAGCTGTTCTGAGGGGCTGGGTATGTTTTGCTTGTGTCCATTTGTGAGGTAGTGGCTTTCATGTGATCCTTATGTTTGTTCAGGACTGCCTCAGCTACCCAAACTTTGTACATCATGGGACCTGAGCTCGCGTTGACCTTGCCTCGAACCCATGCAAGGCTATTTTCGAGGTTTTGACACCAAACTTCCTCACATGAAGTAAACTATCTCTCTCGCTTACAGGAGGCATGAGGCTGGCATTGGCATTCCTAATGCTATTTCAGCATTCACCACCACCCCCCCCACCCCACCATGTCTGGGAATATCAGGTTCAACCTGGTGTGGAGTCTTCTCCCTATCAGCCACTCTGCTGGAGTGTAGTTACATAAGGGGTGTCCTATATTCAAACAGGAACTGTAGACTGTTTTTGAAGCCTGTCTTCAACATTTCTATCAGACCATTGAACGATGCTTGATATGGGGCTGTCCGAACATGCCGAATGCCATTCAAGTTTAGGAAATACTCAAAATCCTTGCTGGTTAATAATGTCCCACAACCCAAATCACCTTGCAAGCCAACCTCCCATCCATTGACTCTACATGTTTTGATGTCACGGAATGGCAGCCAACATCATTAAAGACCTCTCCCACCCTGGTTACAATCTTTTCCAACCTCTTCCATCAGGCAGAAGTTACAAAAGTTTAAACACACATATCAACAGGTTCAAGAATAGCTTCTTCCATGCAATTATTAGGTTTCTGAATAGACCTTTGAAATTTCAAAGTTAATGTTAATCTTGCTTTTTGTGTACCTTCTTCACAGCCATAACTTTGTATTCTTCATTCTGTTTAGTCATGCTGTAATCTTTGTATATTATGATTTACCTGTACTGTTTGCAAAACCAAACTTCTGTGCTGGCTACCTTGAAATGCATTAAAGTGAACAAATCCCGAAGGCTTGATCAGGTGTACCCTAGAACTCTGTGGGAAGCTAGAGAAGTGATTGCTGAGCCCCTTGCTGAGATATTTGTATCATTGATAGTCACAGGTGAGGTGCCAGAATACTGGAGGTTGGCTAACGTGTTGCTACTGTTCAAGAAATGTGGTAAGGAAAAGCCAGTGAACTATAGACCAATAAGCCTGACATTGATGGTGCGCAAGTTGTTGGAGGGAATCTTGAGGGACAGAATGTAGATGTATTTGGAAAGGCAAGGGCAGATTAGGGGTAGTCAGCATAGCTTAGTGCATGGGAAATCATGCCTCAAGACCTTGATTGAGCTTTTTACAGAAGTAATAAAGGGGATTGATGAGGGCAGAGTGGTGGATGTGATCTATATGGACTTCAGTAATCATTTGAAAAGGTTCTTCATGGGAGACTGGTCAGCAAGGTTAGATCTCATGGAATACAGGGAGAACTACTATTTGGATACAGAACTGGCTTGAAGGTGGTGGTAGAGGGTCGTTTTTCAGACTGGAGGCCTATGACCAAGAGTGCCACAAGGATCGGTGCTGGGTCTACTGCTTTTCATCTTTTATATAAATTATTTGGATGTGAATGTAGGAGCTATAGTTAGTAAGTTTGCAGATGACACCAAAATTGGAGGTGAAGTGGACAGCGAAGAGTATGAAAATGTCACTTAGCTGATTATTGGTAAGATTCAACTCAATAATAATGATTATGTCATGCTACTGCTTAAATAGTCAGTGTGACATTTCTCCCAATTTTGGCATAAGATCCTAGGTGTTAGCAAAGAGAACTTTGTCTTTCCAGTGCCTAGGTTGCTACCAGTTGGTCAGAATGGATTCCTTTCTTTCTTTAGATTTTGGAGTGGGTTGATATACTTGAATGGCTGGTTTGGTCATTTCAGAGGGCATCTACAGTCAACCACATTACGGAGGAGCTTTGCATGTCTCAGAAATATCTGTAATCCTGGTTGTGTTCAAAACATGAAGGATGGAACATAAGTTGGGTAAGGCAGCAACACTGGGAGGGAGATAGAAGGCAATGAAGCTGAACAAGTTGAAAGATTAGAATGGAAGTCCCATCGTAGGGAAGAGCAGAACTCTCCAAAGCTACTGTTGAGTTTCGCCAGTATTCTCTGGATACTAATTCTCCTGGTGGGGAATCTAGAACACAGGGTCTATCTCGGGATAAGTGAACAATCTCAGGCTGAGATGAAGAGAAATTTCCTCACTCTATATTTTAATGCCAAACAATAAAAATTGTAAAACATTTTCAAGGGAATGACAATTTAGCTATCACAAATCTTGCGAACCATAACATAAGAAATAAGAGCAGGAGTAGACCATAGGATGATTCAGCTTGCTGTGCCATTCAATATGATTATGAATAATTTTTTATTTCCACTTTGCTATAAACTTTCCACATCCCTTGAGACTATTCAATGATGTAACATCTACAACTCAGTGGTGTACGGAATTCAAAAATTTACAACCTTTGAATCCTGAAGACAGTTTGAAGGAGCTGCCTGTGGATCTTACTCTGTGAAAATTGCTTTATTTGTCTGCATAACAAGAGTTACTAATTCAAAACTAATGAATTATATTTAAAACGGTTTGAAATATCCTGAAAAGGCAATGCCATTTTAACAAAAGCAAAATGTTTATTTTAATTTAGTTAACCTTCCCATATTTCTTCCCAATGGGTATATCTCAGCTTTGTGATAAAGTGCAAAATTGGTGACAGTGAATAAGAAGCTCATTTTTTGTTTCTGCCCAATGAGTTAAATGGAAGGGAAAGTCATGACAGATGACTAACAGAATATCAATGTGCTATTACTTTTACTTTCTTGCACAAAGTCAAAATCTATCCCATTCTTATATTATTTTTTCCTGATGAGTTTTCTGCAAAGGTTGCAGCCACATAACTTGTTGCTAAGTAACAATAAATGCCTGTGTAATTTCCTCTGATTTCTCTTTTTCTCTTTTAGTAGACTCTAACCTCTGTTCTACATGTCGTTCATTTAAACTATGATTACAATTCACTTTTGTACCTTACCTGTACAAAATCCTAATATTTTTCAGATTCCAGTTAGGTAGGGCCAATGGGCTAGGGAGTAGCAATTGAAGTTTAGTTTAGATAAATGAGAGGTGCTGCATTTTGGAAAAGCAAATCAGAACAGGACTTATACATTTAATGATAAGGTCCTGGGTGGTGCTGCTGAACTAAGAAACCTTGGAGTGCAGGTTCATAGTTCCTTGTAAGTAGAGTTGCAGGTAGGTAGGATAATGAAGAAGGCATCGAGTATGCTTTCCTTTACTGGTGAGTAAAGGAGTTTGGAGGTTCTACAGGACATTGGTGAGGCCACTCTTGGAATATTGCGTGTAATTCTGTTCTCCTTCCTATCAGAAGTGTTATGAAGATTTAGAGAGGTACTGTACCTTTAGGAGATTTAAGGACTTAGCAAGAACACAGAGTGTTGGAGAATTTATAATGTAACAGTTGATCCAGCAGCTAGCAGTACCTGGGTTGCTATGAGACAACAACAAATTCAAATTCAGCCAAACAATTTAAATTATACCCCAAGATACTAAACTCCAATCAAGTTCGAATTTAGCATTTTGACAATATTAAAACTAATGAAATGAT
The DNA here is from genome assembly GCF_047496795.1 of Chiloscyllium punctatum. Taxonomy (NCBI): domain Eukaryota; kingdom Metazoa; phylum Chordata; class Chondrichthyes; order Orectolobiformes; family Hemiscylliidae; genus Chiloscyllium; species Chiloscyllium punctatum. The sequence goes on along the minus strand of NC_092739.1, from coordinate 146,090,323 downwards.
CTGAGGCTTTGGGGTATAAAAATGAAAAAAACATTGAACAGTTGGAGAAGAACTGCCAAGTTACTAACAGATGCAGACTGCCCGCAGGATAGCTCTCTTACACTACCTTTATCTATTAATGACTTGTAAAACAGAAACTCTAAGAAGAAGAAAAGAAGACTGAGGAAGATACAAAGAGAAGACTTGACAGCTGGCTGGTTTTGAAAGTTGGATTTTTTTGGAAAATTTTAATCAGGGTTTTATCGGATCAGTATTATAGAGGGAAAGTGGAAGATAGGTTAGAGAAAGGAGTTGTAAATAGTTGTCAGTTAATTATTCTCTGTTAGACTTTTAAAAAATATATTGTTAATTTTTACTGTAAATAATGACCTTTGGGATGGTTCTTGGCCTCTCGAATTTTAACAGATTACAGCATGGGTTAAATCATTTCTGTGTTGCAGGTTTAAATTAGCGGGGGGATGGTTTAATCTATGTCAAACAATTTGAGGGCTTTTGTGGGAAATTTGAACTGGTTTGACAGATTTGAATAGATTTGGGGGTACAAAAAGTCCCAGCAGATTTAAACACTTGCAGGTTAGTGTTCTAGATCGTTAAATAAAACGTAGGTGAGATAATTTGTTTAATTTCAGTGATTTGAGGTTGATTAAATTAGAAGTGAGAGAAATGGCTCTTAAAATTTCTAAACAGGTTCTGGGATTTGAAAATGATTCTCAAGTTTGCCAAGGAAGTTTAGAAGGGAAAGAATTAGGTCATAATTTTTGAATTAGCAAATAAGTTAGATTTCAGTTTAACTAAGGACAAAAGTAAAGCTGAAATTGTAGGGGAGTTACTCAAACACTTAGGTGTGTCAGAGAACCAGACAAGTGCAGTAGAGGTAGAAAAACCTAAATTCCAATTGAGGAAAATGGAGTTTGAAGATAAACAGAGAGAGAGAGAGAGAGTTCTTAGCTGAGCAAAGGGAGAGAGAAAGTGGGGGGGGGGGGGGGGGGGGGGGGGGGAGGAGTGGGAAGGTTCTTAGCTGAGCAAAAAGAGAGAGAATTTGAACTTGAGAAGTTGCGACTTTGCTGACAAAGTCAAGTTAACAGGATGGAGATTAAAAGACAAAGTAGTGATATATACAAGTAAGTCAAAACTCTGCCACATTTTGATGAGAAAGATGTTGAAGCCTTCTTTATTTGATCTGGAAAATTGGCTAGGCAGATGGAGTGGTCCGAGGATTCATGGGTAATGCTAGTTCAGACTAAATGGGTAGGCAGAGCTAGTGAGGTAATTGCTGCACTGTCAGTTGAGGGGTCAACAGATTATGAAGAGGTTAAACAGGCTATTTGAAGTGCTTATGAATTGGTACCTGAAGCATATAGACAGCAGTTCAGAAACACAAAGAAAGAACCAGGTCAGACTTATGTTGAGTTTGAAAGAATTAAACACAGTCATTTTGATAGATGGTTGTGTGCTTTAAAAATAGATAAGACCTTTGAGGCTCTACGAGAGCTTATTCTGCTGGAAGAGTTTAAAAACTCACTTCCAGAGATAGCAAAAATTTATGTGGAGGAAAGAAAGTTCAAGAAGTGAGAAGGGCAGCAGGATTAGCAGATGAATACATGTTGGTGTATAAGACAAGCTTCTGGCCAGAATTTTGTCCGAAAAGGGATAGAAGTTGGGGGAAGGGAAGATCCTACATTATGAATCCGAGAGTAGAGAACACTGGTAAGAATTTAACAAAGGATAAAAAAGAATCCCAAGAGGGTGAAAAGGAAGTGAAAGGCCTCAGGTGTTTCCACTGTGGTAAAGTGGGACATGTAAAGTTATAGTGCTGGTCATTAAAAAAAGGTTCTGTGGGAAAACATGTGGGAAAAGAAGCTAAGCCAGTGACATGAGTAAAAGTAGCAAAAGAGACCCCAAGAAGAGCCAAGGAGCTGCAGGAGAGTACACAGGCTAGGCAGGGGCTGGGTATGGGGTTAGTAGCTGATCTCGACAAAGAATTCGCCTCTGTGGGTAAAGTTTATTCAGAAAGAAGAGGGGGAGAAGAACAAGAAGTTATAATTTTGAGAAGTTATAATTTTAACATGACCTAACCCATCACTGATAGTAAGGGATGAGCAAATATGCACTCTTTCTGATCTGTTCCCTGAGACTGTGGTAATTTGTAGGATAGATGGACAGAAATTTAGCATTTCCCTATGTAAGATCAGGTTGGAGTGCCAACTCAAGACTGGGGAAGTTACAGTGGGAGTGATTGACCAAATCTCAGTTCCAGGAATTCAGTTTGTTCTTGGGAATGATTTGGCAGGATCCAAGGTGGGAACGACATCCCTTGTTGTGGAGAAGACCAAGGAAGACCAAGAAATTAAATGGTTAAAACTGAAATATCCTGGTATTTTCCCAGACTGTATAGTAACCAGATCCCACTATCATAAATCACAGCATGAAGCGAAAAGTAAAGAGAAAGATGAAGGAGCTGAGGTTCAGTTAGCGGACACCCTGTTTGACGTAATGGTGCAGGAAAAACCTGAACAGGCAGAGGATCAGACAGAAGTGATAAGTCCTGACAGGCTAAGGGACTTGTAACAGCAAGACAAGATGATAAGAGATACACATGTGGCTGTGTACTCCAAAAGGAGGCAGAGAATATTCTGGAGGATTATTATCTGAAAGGTAAAATCCTAAGACAGAAATGGAGACCATTTTAGGTCTCTGCTCTCTGCAGGTTAGAGCAGAGGAGAAATGGGCCAAAGTGAACGACACTGTGTTGCCGGTAGCATACAGACAGGAGGTGTTATAGGTAGCACTTGAACAATTTGTAGAAGGTCACCTAGGGGTACGAAAGACTCAGGCTAAGGTACAAAAACATTTTTATTGGCCTGGAATGCACAAGGGTGTGGTTAACTTTTTCCATACGTGTCATATATGCAAAATGGCAGGTAAGATACAGGCGGTAATAAAACCAGCACCTTTACTGCCAATTCCCACATCTGAAGAACCTTTCATGTAGGTTATAATTGATTGTGTAGGTCCCCTCCTGAGAACTAAAAGTGGGAACAAGTACTTGTTAACCATAATTGATGCGCCTACCAGATTTGCGAAGGCAATTCCATTACGGAGTATCAAGGCAAAAAAAAGTTGGTAGTGGAGTTAGTAGCTTTCTTCACACAGTATGGGCTACCCAGAAAGATTCAGTTGGACTAAGGGTCAAATTCTACTGCTAGGTTGTTTAAGGAAGTTATGGATAGCTTAGGTATACAGCACTTTAAATCTAGTGTGTATCATCCTGAATCTCAGGGAGCTTTAGAAAGATGGCATCAGATCTTGAAGACCATGTTCAGAGTTTATTGCCAGGATTACCTGAATGATTGGGATAAAGGTATCTCATTCATAATGTTTTCCATTAGAGATGCCCCAAACAAATCTACTCAGTCCATTCCCTTTCAGTTAATATTCAGGCATGAAGTGAGAAGCCCATTAAAATTAATTAAAGAAAAATTGACAGGACCAAAGTTTGAGATTTCACACTTAGATTATGTACTGGGGTGAGGGAGAGACTAAATCGGGTAGGTGAGTAAGCTAAACAGCACCTAAAGAGGGCACAGTATCGAATGAAGCAGGTGGCAGATCTAAGCTCTGAGACTTGGACTTTTTTGCGAGGGGATAAGTGTTAGTACTGTTACCAGTGATAGGAGATCCCTTTAAAGCCAGGTTTAGTGGTCCCTATCAAGTTGAGAAAAAGTGGAGTCAGGTGAACTATCTAGTAAAGATGCCAGATAGAAAAAAAAGGAATCGGGAATGTCATGTGAAGATGTTGAAATCGTATTATACGAGAAAGAAAGAACTGGAGAGACAGGTGTTGTTAGGTACTGCTCCGCAGAGTGAGGAATCAAATCCAGATGATGTGGATTTTGATGTGCCTCATAATAGATTCAAAAATGAAGAAGTCCTTGAGGAGTGGGATAGGTTAGTAAGCTATCTGCCTCATTACCATAGAAAGCATTTGAAAAATTTGTTACTGCAGTATAAGGACATATGTAAGAATCAGTTGGGGAGGACGAATGCTATTCTTCATGAAGTAGACATAGGGAATGCTGCTCCGATAAAACAACACCCCTATCAGCTTAATCCTTTCAAAGCCAGACAGGTCCAGAAGGAGGTGGAGGCCATGCTTGAAAAGGATATCATTGAACCAAGCCAGAGTGAGTGGAGTTCGCTGATCATCTTAGTTTCCAAACTGGATGGGACTGAACAATTATCAGAAGGTCAACGCCAGAATGTCAAAATTGGACTCCTATCCAATTATTACATTGGAAGACTATATCGAGGAAGTCAGACAAGCCAGTTACATCACCACGTTGGACTTACTGCATGGTTACTGGCATGTTTATTAGAGACAGCGAAAGAAATTTCTGTGCTTGTAACCCCAAATGGGCTATATCAATTTAAAGTGATGCCCTTTGGAATGAAAAATACACCTGCCACGTTCCAAAGACTCATGACCAGAGTTCTGGCTGGATTAACAAATTGTGCAGTCTATTTGGACAATGTAGTGATCTTTAGTACGTTCTGAAAAGATCACATGGTACAGTTGGCAGAGCTCTTTGAATGACTTTGAGAAGCAAAACTGGTAATAAACTGAAACAAAACTGAATTCGCAAAAGTAGAGGTGATGTTCTTGGGACATAACATTGGTCATGGAAGATTGACTCCATGGAATGCAAAGACGAAGACCATCGATGAATTTCCATGACCGAACTTAAAGTAAGAAGTCCTTTGATTCTTAGGACTCAGTGGATTCTATTGGAAGTGTGGCACCGTTAACTGATTTGCTGAAGAAAAACGCAAAGCTTCAGTGGACAGAACAATTCCAGGAGGTATTTGACCATTTGAAAGCAATATTAACCACCCAACCAGTTTTCGATACACCAAACTTTTCAAAACCTTTTAAAGTCGCCATCGATGCTAGTCACCTAGGAGTTGGAGCTGTACTCCTACAGGAAGATGAGGATGGGACTGAACTGCCAATTGGTTACTTTTAGAAGAAACTCAATATCCACCAGAGGAAATACTCCACGATCAAAAAAGAACTGTTGAGCTTGGTACTGGCCTTACAACATTTTCATGTATATGTCACGAACATTGTGTCGGAGATGATTGTGTACACAGATCACAATCCTCTTACATTCTTAGAATGCTTTAAAGACAAGAATATGGGGCTATTTTGTTTGAGTCTTATGTTACAGACCTTTAATTTAAAAATCATACATGTTGCAAGTTGTAAGAATGTAATCGCCAATGCATTATGGTGGAGTTAACTGATAAAGTTTAGATGAGGTTTGTATTTGTCCAATATTATATATATATATGTATCTATATATATTTTTTAACACATTACCATAAAATATAGATAACTTTAATATAAAGAATAGAAATAAAAGCCATCTTTTCATTATGATGGTTCATTTTTTTCTTAAGGAGGAGGTGTTATGAAGGAGTAGAGAGGTACTGTACCTTTAAACGAGTTGAAGGACTTAGCAAGCACACAGAGTGCTGGAGAGTTTACAATGTGACATTTGATCCAGCAGCTAGCAGTACTGGGTTGCTATGAGACAAAAACAAATTCAAATTCAGCCAATCAGTTTTAATTATGCCCTAAGATACTAAACTCCAATCAAGTTTGAATTTAATATTTAGACAATATTAAAACCAATGAAACGATCTGATGATTTGGGGTATAAAACTGAAAAAAAAAATTGAACAGTTAGAGGAGAACTGCCAAGCCACCAACATATGCAGACTGCCCACAGAATAGGTACCTTTATCTATCAATGACCTGTGAAACAGAAACCCTAAGAAAAGACTAAGGAAGATAGAAAGAGAAGTTTCAAAACTGTTTGGTTTTGAAAGTTGAATTTTTTGGTAAGGGCAAGTAAAAGATAGGTTAGAGGAAGGAGTTGTAAATAGTTGTTAGTCAATTATTCTCTGTTAGACTTTCTAAATAAAAAGTTGTTAGTTTTTACTTTAAATAGTGACTTTTGGGATAGTCCTTGGCCTTTTGAATTTTAACAGTTTACAACACGCGTTAAATCATTGCTGTGTTGCAAGTTTAAATTAGCAGGAGGCGTTTACCCTGTATGATAACAAGGATGTTGTGAAACTTGAAAGGGTTCAGAAATGATTTACAAGAATGTTGCCAGGGTTGGAGGATTTGAACTGTAGGAAAGACTGAATAGGCTGGGGCTGTTTTCCCTGGAGCGTCGGAAGCTGAGGGGTGACCTTATACAGGTTATAAAATTGTAAGGGGCACTGATAGGATAAATAGATGAGGTCTTTTCCCTGGGGTGGGGGAGTCCAGAATTAGAGGACATAGGATTAGGTTTGAGAGGGGAAAGATATAAAAGGGACCTAAGGGGCAACTTTTTCACATAGAGAGTGGTGCGCTTAGAGTCATACAGCACAGCAATAGACTCTTTGGTCCAACGCGTGCATGCTGACCAGACATCCCAATCTGACCTAGACATTTGCAAGCATTTGGCACGTATTCCTCTAAATTCTTCCTTTTCATATACCCATCCAGATGCCTTTTAAATGTTGCAAATGTACCCACCTCCAGCATATCCTCTGGCAATTCATTCCAGACATATACCACCTTCTGCATGAAAAAATCTGCCCCATAGGTCCCTTTTAAATTTTTCCCCTCTCACATTGAACTCATGCCCTCTAGTTTCGGACTCCCCTATCCATGGAAAAAGGCCTTGGCTATTTATCCTATCCATGCCCCTCATGGTTTTATAAACCTCTAAGGTCATCCCTCAGCCTCTGGCACTCCAGGGAAAAAAAGCACCATCCTTCCTATAACTTAAACCCTTCAGCACTGGCACCATCCATGTAAATTGTTTCTGTACCCTCTCAAGTTTAACAACATTCTTCTGATAGAAGGGTGACCAGAATTGAATGCAGCTTTCTAAAAGCGGCCTTACTTGAACAGGACAACAAGGCAAGGGAGAACATGATGAATGGCAGGGCCCTGGGAAGCATCAAGGAATGAATAGATCTTGGTGTGCATGTCTACCGGTCACTTCAGGTCACAAGACAGATAGATAAAGTGCCTAAGATGGCATATGGGATACCTGCCTTTATTCCTGGTGCGTATACGGAATGAGCTGCCAGAGGAAGTAGTGGAGGCTGGTACAATTACAGCATTTAAAAGGCTTCTAGATAGGTATATGAATAGAGGGACATGGGCCAAGTGTTGGCAAGTGGGACTATATTAGTTTAGGATATTTGGTCACCATGGATGAGTTGGACCGAAGGGTCTGTTTCCGTGCTATATATCACTATGACTCTATGGCCCTACTTAGGGCCAGGAGAATAATAAGTGAAATCAAATGTTCCATGAGCAATACTTTTGGGAATCTGTGTTTTGCAAATGAAGCTCGCAAATTCTTAATTGTCTTCCCTGAGTTTGATGAATGATCTCTATGCATGTTCAACCCAATTTGGCACCCACAATGAACAAAAACATTGAGCCCAAGAAAGGGCCAGCACACTCAATGTGTAACTGAATCCAGGGTTTACCTGCCTATTCCCATGAATTATGGGAAGCTGCTGGCAGGAATTTTTGTCCTTTTTGCACTCTGGGCACTGCCCCACCAATGTGGCCATATCAACATCCAATCCTGACCACGAGATAGGACTTCCTGCTAACATCTTCATTTTGGAAACCCCTGGATGATCCTGGTGGAGTTCAGCCAGTATCTGGTGGCAACCTTTCCTTAGGGGTATCCTTCTTGCTCCCCATAATAATATCCTATCCTTTATAGTGATATTGTCTTGTTGGATCCAGAAAGGTTTCAATTCTGGTGTAATGGCCCTTTTTTTTCCCCATCACCATCAGTTAAACCTTCCTTCTCTATCTGGACGGATTTGTGTTTAGCGTCATTCAAAGTCCGGGAAGTATACACTGTCGGGCATTCCTCTACTTTGGGCCACCAGTGAGCTAACACTACCCTGATATCATACAGGGAGGCTTCGCATGTCAGCACCATGTCTCACTTGGTATTGTACTGCCAACACCTTAGACGACAATAGCTGCTTTTTCACTTCCTTAAAGGCTACTTCTTCACTACATGACCATTTCCAAGGCTGACTGTTTTTTCAATAGCAGGTGCCAGGGTGCCAAGATGGAGGCCAGGTTATGTAAGAATTCTCCGTAATAATTAATCAACCCAAGGAAAATCTAAGCTCCCAATACAGACACGGGTGTTGGGGCACCTTTAATCGCTTTCATTTTATCTTCCAACAGGTGTAACTCTGTAGCCCGAGTAGGCCACTTGGGGCACTTGAAACACATGCTTCCTTTATAAGGCGTGCACCTGCCTGTGAGAAACACTTAAGCACTGTCTCTAAATTTTCCAACTGCCTTTTATTGATCTTCTGATTATTAACACATCATCCACATGAATTGTAACATTGGGTCGACCTTGTAAAATGTTCTCCATTGTCTGCTGGAAAAGGATGCATGTGTATAATAACCAAATGACAGTCTTGTATATTGGTACAAACCCTCATGGGTATTAATTATGGCATTCTTCTGGGATTCCACATATAGTCGCAATTGCAGGTATGCATGGCTCAGGTCCAGCATCATGAAGGACAGCCCCACCATCAGTTTTGTACCTAAGTCCTTGATGCAAAGGATTGGGTATTTATTCAACTGCCAGAAGCACTTTATTGTTGCTTAAAATTCCCAGAAAGGCAAACTGACCCATCAGGCTACACAATCGGTATGACCAGTGCTGCCCATTCTGCAAACTGTACTGGTTCAATGATTCCTTCACTTTCCAGCCTCCTGATTTCTGCTTCTTCTTTTGTGTGTTAGGCAAATGACACTGGGCAGGCCTTGCAGAATCGTGGAATTGCTTCCTAGTCAACATACACTTAATGGCAAGGTCCTAGGGAGCGCTGCTGAACAAAGAGAACTTGGAGTGCAGGTTCATAGCTCCTTAAACGTTGAGTTGCAGTAGATAGGATAGTGAAGAAGGTATTATGTATGCTTTCCTTCATTGGTCAGAGTATTTAGTTCAGGATTAGGGACGCCATGTTGCGGCTGTACAGGACATTGATTAGGCCACTTTTGGAATAATGCGTGTAATTCTGGTCTCCTTCTTATTGGAAGGATGTTCTGAAACTTGAAAGGGTTCAGAAAAGATTTACAAGGATGCTGCCAGAGTTGGAGGATTTGAGCTATAGGGAGCAATTGAATAGGCTAGGGCTATTTTTCCTGGAGCATTGGAGACTGAGGGGTTTATAGAGGATTATAAAATCATGAGGTGCATGGATAGGATAAATAGACAAAGTCTCTTCCCGGGGTGGGGGAGTCCAGAATAAGAGGGCATAGGTTTTAGGCTGAAAGGGGAAAAGATATAAAAGAGACCGAAGGGGCAACTTTCTCATGCAGGGGATAGTATGGAATGAGCTGCCAGAGGAATTGGTGGAAGCTAGTACAATTGCAACATTTAAAAGGCATCTGGATTGGTATATGAATCTGAAGTATTTGGAGGGATATGGGCTGGGTGCTAGCAGGTGGGATTAGATTGGATTGGAATATCTCTTCACCCTGGATGAGTTGGACCAAAGGGTCTGTTTCCATGCTCTACATCTCTATGGCTTTGGCTCCTTTGATAGTCCCGAGACTTACCCAAAAAATTTAGTTAGGACTTCACTCAGGCAGCCATTTTCTAATCAAAAAACTTTGAGCTCATCAAGGTGAATCTTTTTTCTGCCCGATCAACCTTGGGCCACAACCTTTTAGTACCAACTGCTTCTCATAGACCAGAACCAAAATCGCACCATTAATCTGTAATGGTTCCCCAGTATACTTCCTCAGTCTATCCGAAGTCTTGCACAAACTTAAGGATTAGACCAGAGAGAATCTTGATAACGACTGGTTCTGCAATCATTGATACAGCTGCACCATTATCAACCTCCATTAGAACTGGGTGACCATTTAATCAGAAATTTATTATGTCTGGTTCTGATTTAGATGTTACTAAGCAATTTAACTATTCCAAGCCACATGCAGGTGGACATTCCAGGAAGTACACTCTCCTGGATACTGACCTATGAGTTCTGTTACTGAAGTCAATCTTTGTAAGATTCCTTTGCTGTCTTGAGTCCACATACTGGCAGCAACTTCAATGGCTTGCTGGACTGGATTCAAAGAACATTTTAGGCTTATGGCTGAAGCTTGGCTTTATTTTGGGGTTTTGGTGTGGGCTGACCTAGAGTCCCTCTGCTCAGGATATATCCTGTGTGATGCTATGCGATTGCCTACAATCAAGTGGTGTTCTCTAAGCTCAGTTGGTGAGGTGAGGACTTCCATTTTCATCAGGATATCCTGTAGCTCACATGGTCCACTTCCCACATTTTCTCATGATAAAGCCAGTTGCAGTGCCTATTTGAAATCCAGTTGTCTTCAGCTGGTATGTCATTCGTCCCACATACCAAATCTACTCTCAGCATCTCACTCAGGGGTAACCCAAAATCACGTGCCTCTGCCAGTTATCTTAATCTCTTCAAAATTCTCAACACGGATTCTGCTGGATTCTCAAACTTGCAAATAAAACCGAAAGCATCTCAGAATGAGAGGATGCGTGGGTGGGGTCATAATATTCCTTAACTAAACCTGTCAACGCTTGAAACACTTTAGTATCTGGTGCCTTTGGGAAAGTTAGGATCCTAAGAGCAGAAAATACAAGCAGTCAGAAGGATTACTTCTTGCTTTTCCTCTGTTCCAATGTCCTTTGCTTGGAAAAAAATTGATGCATTATTTCCACATACTGGGCCCAGTCTTTGATGGCAGGATCAAATGAGTTAAGTTTCCCAAGCAAAGGTGTTATGCCAGAAATGCTTATCCCAACTCAAAGATGACTGTTGGAAGCAAATTTTCTTCAGGATAGGCACTGAAATAACTGCACCGAGGTTGATATCCTGTCACCAAGTCATCCTTTATTTATACATACACAGTACAGTTTATTTGTTTTTATTTATTGCTGTCACATGTACCTAAGTACAGTAAAAAGTTTTGTTTTGCAAGCAGCACACACAGATCATAGCAAACAAGGACATCGGACATACAAGGTTACGGCTGCATGGGAGGTGCACAAAGCAAGATCAACATTAGGTTTGAAATTAGAGCCCATTCAGCAGTCTAATAAAGCAAAAGCTGTTCTTGAACCTGTTGATATGTGTGTGTGTGTGTGTGTGTGTGTGTGTGTGTGTGTGTGTGTGTGTTCAAGATTTTGTATATTCTGCCTAATGGAAGAGGTTGGAAGAGAGTATTACTGGTGTGGGAGGGGACTTTCATGATGTTGACAGCCTTTCTTCAGCAACGAGGAGTGTAAATGGAGTGGTGGGAAGTTGGCTTTCTTGATGGTCTGGGCTGTGCACACGACTTCCTGTAGTTTCTTATAGTCCGGGGCAGAGCAGCTGTTATGCACCCGGGTAGAGTGCTTTCTATGGCGCAACTGTAAAAGTTGGTGACGGCTCTTATGGGTGCTATTTCAAAAGGCAGGTATGAGTCAACCATATTATCCGTGAGACTGCAAACCTTCTTTTCTCTGATGGCATGAGTGAACCTGATGGAGTTTTAATTCAATCAGTGGTGATTTCATGGTCATCAATATTGAGAGTGGCTATATACTCAAAATTAATCAAATGAATTTTAATTCCAGCAGCATCTGTAGTGAAAATGAACTCGTGTCCCCAGCACATATGAATTACAGTCCAGTAACATTGTGACTAAGTCATCATCTCCCTTCAATTCTACCGGCTGCTAATTCCAATTTTGTAAATTTATAAAGAATTTGGTGCCTTAGGGGAATTCCAAGACATCTGCACTTCCTGCAAAAGTTGAATGCCAAGAAATAAGAAACCAAGCAATCATCTATTATTCAATTTTTTAAAAAATCTTGCCAAGTATACAGGATAAATAGAAACTTGTAATGGAAAAGATTCAAAAACAGAACTGGGTAAGTGTTTGAAGAAGAAGAATAATTGACATCCAGAAAAATTAAATCAAAATAGAAAACAGGATAGGAATTAAGTAAAGCTGCTTGAAGTCACAGAAAGTGGAAAGTGATGCCCTTGAGTTCCGCTGACTGGCAGAAAATGCTGGAAACTCTATGGCGAGAAAGAGTTAACCTTTCAGCAGGACTGAGAAAAACCAAAGACAAAAACTTTAATTTTCAGGAAATTATGACAAGTATTCATGTAATGATAGCACCTTTTATGATCTGCAGTAAAATGCAAATGCTTTTAAACCACTTCAAATGAGTGGAATTATTTGATTTAAAGTGGGTAGAAACAATATTATTCCATTGTTTAACTCTAATACATCAAGACCGTGAATCAAGGCATTTGCATAAAATCATGAAAGTGACCACAGCATTCAATAAAGCATATAACACAGGATGAAGTTCATACTAATATCAGAATGTGTCCTTGCTGGCTTATATATTTACAAAGGGAAGCAGAGGACTATGACAGTGCTTTATGGACTATTTCCCAATTTGGTTCTATTTTAACTAACCATCATCTTGTCAAGACTCTCCAGCATCTGCAGTCCTCCCTTTCTGCTAGTTGCTGAAAGCCATCTTGTCAAGGGCAATTAACGATAGGAAACAATGCCAGCATTGGTAGCAACACCCACATCAAATATATTTTTAAAACTCTAACAATTAACATGACTATAAACACCAGTACATATAGTAATCAGCAATACAGCGTCATTGTAACATTTAAAATGGAGTTATTGAAGTTTGTGTTATGACTCAACATGTGACACATTACAAGTATGAAAATCTGTGTTTTTAAAAGTACTTTGTAAACATATCATTTTATGTACTCATACAGGTTTCAGCCAAGCTGTCCGTTTTCTCTGGTGAGAGTAGACTAATAAATCCCACTCTGACCTAGCCTCTCATCATACTTTGAACTTTTACTATAAATCGTGTGTCCTATGATCCTGTCCCATTAGTTACCTGATGAAGGGGCAGTGCTCTGAAAGCTTGTACTTTCAAATAAACATGTTGGACCATAACTTGGTGTTGTGTGATTTTTAATTTTGTCTACATGTCATGGCTACCACCAATTATTAGCTCAAAGTAGAGAGGATCTCCAAGAAGTTTATGCATATTGACATAGGCATCACGTTTCTGCAGAAATGCAAAAAGTCAGGAAAGATTTCGAAAGGACTATGGATCATGAACCCACCCAAGTCAACCTACAATAGACTATGCTGAGAGACTTTGCAGTCATGCCGCTCAGAAACTCCTCAATCATCTCATACACCAACTATGCTGTAACCTTGAAATCAGGACAGAGTCCATATACTCGGTTTGGACTCGAGATCCAGCAGTACAGTTACAAGACACTGCCAAGCAGATGAGGCAATGGAACTACATCACCTACATGCACACCAAGAACAAGAAACTGGAGAAACTTAGCATCACCACCAGCAGAAGCCAAACCCACCCTGGCACTACAGTTGAAAACGGTACCACCACAGGGAAATCAATCAACTTATCGGACCATACTCTTCAACGAGAAGAGATTGAAGTTTTCAGCCAAGAGCCCAATTTCTGCCCCCTCCACCCTGCCCCAAAATGGACTCCATTGGTCTTGCAGCAGACAGAGGAATTCATCACATGAATGAGACTCTGGGAATTTTTCCAAAATATCAGCAGAGAGCCCAATGAGACAACCAACGAACTGGAACAGTCGTCAGAGAGATCCGTGGTGGAGCGACCAAAGGAAGAGTCAATTTGGACCCTTCTGGAGGGCCACTGCCCTGGGCTTAACACATATGCTCAAACTGTGCTGCCAATGTGGTCTTCACTACATTGGTGAGACCCAACATAGACTAGGTGACCATTTCACTGAGCATCTTTGACTGGCCTGAAACAGCCAGCCAGTCACTGCCCTTTTCAATTCCCCCTCCCATTCCCCCTCAGATATAGGATTAACTCCTTCCATCAATCAACCAGGTTGTACCCACTAACTGTGTTCACCTATCACTACCTCACCAATTTGCTACTCTCCCCACCACTATCTGTAGCTCCCTATCCAATCCTGAAGAAGGGTTATACCCAAAACGGTTGACTTCTCCACCTCCTGATGCTGCCTTACTTTCAGTGTTATTCTAGCTTCCTGTTTGTCTACTAGGGACACCACCTGGGCAAGTTACTTTCTGTGGGTTCTCTCTCAAAAAGGCCAATCTGGTGTTTGCAGCAGTGACTGGGGGAACAGATGCACCTGAGTCTGTTGGTGCTGGTGTCACAATTTCATTGACTTTCTGTTCAAAATCAGCGTATCAGGGAAGTATGTATTTTTGTCTGTTATTCTGTCCTGCTTCACTTTGTAGCCAATGTTGTCATGCAGGCAATTGTACGTGTAGTTAGTTTGGAGTCTAGCTTAGTCCAGTATTGACTCTTGATGTCTCTCATGGCCTGATGAAGTTCCTGCAAAAGTCAGGATCATCTGATTTGAATATCACACACCTGGACTTCAGTTGGTAGTGGATCTCCTGATTATCCATGGTTTCGGATCAGGGAACATACGGATTCATCAAAGACCTTCCTCCACCCCAAGGTCAGAAATGGGGATATTTTCTGATGATTACACCATGTGACTCCTCATATATTGCATCAGGTCATGTCCAAAAGCCAGACAGACAATCTGCACAACATCCAGGTATGGGCTGACAAGTAGCAAGTAACATTTGTGCCACAATGAACTTCTTCAACAAGACAGAATCCAACCAAGAGGTGAGGCTGAGTTCCTGGACCTACCTTGGAAGCCAGATACCACGGATAGGAGTTAACCCATTCATTTAAATGCGAAGTGTACCTTCCCAACAGTTGCCTGGTCCCTGGTGCTGGAACATTCCCTATAATATGTTCCGGTCATGATAAGCTACGGGTAAATGAAACTGTGGAAAATGATTCCCTGGATACGGGGGTCACCCTGTAACTTTACCAGCCTCCACCACTTCCTCTGGCAGCTCATTCCATACATGCACCACCCTCTGTGTGAAGAAGTTGCCCATTAGGTCCCTGTTAAATTCTTCCCCGTCACCTTAAACCTATGCCCTCTAGTTCTGGGCACCTCTACTCCAGGAAAAAGCCTTGTCTATTACCCTATCCATGCTCTTTATGATTTTATAAGCCTCTTATAATGTCACCCCTCAGCCTCTGATGCTCCAGGAAAAACAGCCCCAGCCTATTCAGCCTTTCCTTCCAGTTCAAATTCTCCAACTCTGGCAATATCCTTGTAAATCTTTTCTGAACCCTTCCAAGTTTCACAACATCCTTCCGATAGGACAGAGACCAGAACTGCACACAATATTCCAAAAGTGTCCTAATCAATGTCCAGTACAGCCGCAACAGCCACAACATGACCTCCCAATTCCTATACTTAATGCTCTGACCAATAAATGAAAGCATACCAAATGCCTTCTTCACTATCCTATCTACCTGCAACTCCACTTTCAAGGAACTATGAATCTGTACTCTAAGGTCTCTTCAATTAGATTAGATTACTTACAGTGTGGAAACAGGCCCTTCGGCCCAACAAGTCCACACCGACCCTCCGAAGAGCAACCCACCCAGACCCATCCCTACATTTACCCCTTCACCTAACACTACGGGCAATTTAGCATGGCCAATTCACCTAACGTGCACATTATTTTTTGTACTGTGGGAGGAAACCGAAGCACCCAGAGGAAACCCACATAAACACGGGGAGAATGTGCAAACTCCACATAGACAGTTGCCTGAGGCGGGAATTGAACCCGGGTCTCTGGCGTTGTGAGGCAGCAGTGCTAACCACTGTGTCACTGTGCCACCGTGCCACCCTTTGTTCAGCAACTCTCCTTAGGACCATACCATTATGTGTATAAGTCCTGTTCTGATTTGCTTTTCCAAAATGCAGCACCTCACATTTATCTAAATTAAACTCCATCTGCCACTCCACAACCCATTGGCCCATCTGGTCAAGATCCTGTTGTACTCTGAGGTAACCTTCTTTGTTGTCTATTACACCTCCCAGTGCCGATCCCTATGGCATAACTGGTCACAGGCCTCCAGTCTGAAAGGCGATCCTCTAATACATCTGTCGTCTACCTTCAAGTTAGTTTTGTATCAGAATGGTTAGGTCTCCCTGTATTCCATGAGAACGAACCTTGCTAACCTGTCTACCATGAGGAACCTTGTCGAATGCCTTACTGAAGTCCATATAGACCACATCCACCGCTCTGCCCTCATCAATCCTCTTTGTTACTTCTTCAAAAAACTCAATCAAGTTCATGAGACATGATTTCCCATGTACAAAACCAGGGGACTATCTTTAATCAGTTCTTCCCCTTCCAAATACCTGTCTTTCAAGGATGGCATGGTGTCTCAGTGGCTAGCACTGCTACCTCACAATGCCAGGGAACTGGATTCAATTCTAGCCTTGGGCGACAGTCTGTGTGAAGTTTGCACATTTTCCCTGTGTTTGCGTGGGTTTCCTCGCACACAGGTTAGGTAAATTGGCAATGCTAAATTATCCATAGTGTTCAGGGATGTGTAAGTTAGGTGCATTAGTCAGTGGTAAATGTAGAGTAATAGAGTAATGGCTCTGGATGGGTTACTCTTCAGAGGGTTGGTGTGGAATTGTTGGGCCAAGTGGCCTGTTTCCACACTGTAGGGATTCTACGATGAACATGCCCCCCACTAATGTCAACCTCACTGGTCTATAGTTCCGTAGCTTTTCTTTACAACCTTTCTTAAATAGTGGCACCATGTTAGCCAACCTCCAGTCTTCCGGCACCTCCCTTGTGACTATCAATGGTACAAATATCTCAGTAAGAGGTCCAGCAATCATTTCCCTACTTCCCACAGAGTTCTAGGTTACACCTGATTCGGTCCTGGGATTTATCCACTTTTGTGCATTTCAAGACATCCAGCACCTCCTCCTCTGTAATATGGATATTTTTCAAGATGTCACCATCTATTTCCCTACATTCTACATCTTCCATGTCCTTCTTCACAGTAAATACTGATGCAAAATACTTGTTTAGTATCTCCCCCATCTCCTGTGGTTCCACACATAGGCTGCCTTGCTGATCTTTGAGGGCCCTAATCTCTCCCGTGTTACTCTTTTGTCCTTAATGTATTTATAGAATCCCTTTGGATTCTCCATAACTCTATTTGCCAAAGCTATCTCATGTCCCCTTTTTGCCCTCCTGATTTCCCTCTTAAGTATACTCCTACTGCCTTTATACTCTAAGGATCCACCCAATCTATCCTGTCTATACCTGACATATGCTTCCTTCTTTTTCTTAACCTTCATCGACAAACTCTAACAAACTTTTGAGGCATGATCTCCCACGCACAATGCCATGCTGATTAATCCTAATCAACCCTGTCTTTCCAAATGCATGTACACCTTATGCCTCAGAATCTTCTCAAGTAACTTATCTACTACAAATGTTAGGCTTACTGGTCTATAGTTCCCAGGTTTTTCTTTGCAGCCTTCTTGACTAAGGGCACAACATTCAATACCCTCTAGTCTTCCGGGATATCATTCATGGCTAATGATGATGCAAATACTCCGTTGCTCCCGATGTGGTCTCCTCTACATTGGGGAGACTGGGTGCCTCCTAGCAGAGCGCTTTAGGGAACATCTCCAAGACACCCACACCAATCAACCAAACCGCTCCGTGGCCCAACATTTCAACTCCCCCTCCCACTCTGCCGAGGACATGGAGGTCCTGGGCCTCCTTCACCGCCGCTCCCTCACCACCAGACGCCTGGAGGAAGAACGCCTCATCTTCCGCCTCGGAACACTTCAACCCCAGGGCATCAATGTGGACTTCCTCATTTCCCCTTCCCCCACCTCATCCTAGTTTCAAACTTCCAGCTCAGTAACTGTCTCCTTGACTTGTCCGGACTTGTCCGACCTGCCTATCTTCTTTTCCAACTATCCACTCCACCCTCTCCTCCTTGACCTATCACCTTCATCCCCTCCCCCACTCACCCATTGTACTCTATGCTACTTTCTCCCCACCCCCACCCTCCTCTAGCTTATCTCTCCACGCTTCAGGCTCACTGCCTTTATTCCTGATGAAGGGCTTTTGCCCGAAACGTCGATTTCGCTCTCGTTGGATGCTGCCTGAACTGCTGTGCTCTTCCAGCACCACTAATCCAGTATGCAAATACATCAGCCAGGGCCCCTGCAATTTCTTCGCTTCTTGCAGGTTTCTTGGATATATCTGGTCAGGACCTGGAGATTATCCACCTTCATAAAGTCTAATACGTTCCTGTGTGCCTTGCTACAAGTACTCTATGATCTACATGTCTTTGTTTGCTGTGATCTGCCTGTACTGCTTGCAAAACAGAACTTTTCATTGGACTTAGATACATGTGACTACAATAAATCAAATCAAATTATTACCTTTCACTTTCTCTCCCTTCATCCTGATGCAGAATGGCAACAGCGCGTACCATCTACAAGATGCACTGCAGAAATTCATCAAGGCTGTTCCAACAGTACCTTACAAACTTCTGGCCACCTATAAGGACAAGGGCAGCAAGTACTTGAGAATACAGCTGCCTGCAAGGTCCCTTCAATTCACAGACCATCATGATTTGGAAATATGTCAATATTCCTCCATCACGATGGGCCAAAATCCTGCAATTCCCTTACTTAGGGCACTGTGGGTGTACCCACTTGACAAGTGCTGCAGCCGTTACAAACATATGAAACAGGAATATTAAACATCTCCAAGTTTGCCCCGACATTCAGGAAGATCGTGGCTGATCAATTTGTATTTGGAAATGTATCTTCCGCCAATAACTCTACAAAAAGTCAGCTCACCATTCCTTCTCCAGCGCAATTACGAACGTGTAATAAATGCTTAACAGCTAGCAATGCTCACATCCTGTGAATGAACAAGAATACAGGCATGGTCTATTTCCTAAACAGTGAGAAAATTCATAAAGCCAAAGTATAAACGGATCTGGGCGTGCTAGACCAGGATTCTGTAAACGTTGACTTCAGGCTGAGTCCATGGTTAAGAAAGCAAATGTAATGTTGTCATTTATCTCAAGAGGGTTGGAATGTAAAAGCAGTGATGAGCTTCTGAGACTTTATAAAGCTCTAGTTAGGCCCCATTTAGAATACCGTGTCCAGTTTTGGGCCCCACACCTCAGGAAGGATATACTGGCTAGAGCGTGTTCAGCGGAGATTCACATAGATGGTCCCTGGAATGGTAGGCCTAACATACAATGAACGGCTGAGCATGCTGAGATTGTTTTTATTAGAGTTTAGAAGGTTGAGGGGAGATCTAATAGAAACTTACAAGATAAATTTACTTAGAAAGGGTGGACGCTGGGAATTTGTTTCTGTTCGGCGAGGAGACTAGGACCTGTGGGCACAGCCTTAGAATTAGTGGGGTTCAATTTAGAATGGAAATGAGGAGACATTTCTTCAGCAAGAGAGTGGTGGGCCTGTGGAATTCATTACTGTGGAGCACAGTGGAGGCTGGGACGTTAAATGTCTTCAAGACAGAAATGGATAAATTCTGGATCTTGCAAGGGATTAAGCACTACGGGGAGAGTGCAGGTAAGTCGAGTTGAAATACCCATCAGCCATGACTAAATGGCAGAGTGGACTCGATGGGCTGAATGGCCTTACTTCCACTCCTATGTCTTATGGTCTTAAATAAAAGGTGCCAGTAACATTGAAGACAGTTCGGCCACTCATTACCGATATTGATTTTCTGAAAGAGCAGTCTCGCTCAATATCACAGCTTGTTTTGGTTGGTCTCTTAACTCTGCATTTTTTACCTTCAAGCACACAGTTCAAATCTCTGAAATATTATGAATGGAATTCATTCCCTATACATTTCCCTTTCGAGAGAGGGGGCGGAGGGAAAGGAGGCAGGAATATCATTGCGCCTCCTTTTTTTTCCGAATGGAGTCACCTCGGTGCAATTCTTGTGATTTGAGAATATCTTGAAGGTGAGGAGGTGCGGGGAGAAAAGAAAGTCAAAAAAATTCCTGCAGTGATTTGGAGCATCCTGACGGTGGCGTTTAAAATTAGCAGGGAGGGAAAGAAAGAAAGAAAGGAAAACAGTTTTTTTTAATGTAAAAAGAGGGAGAGACTTTATAAGAAAAAGAAAAGCAACACTCAGGTCTCAGTTTACGACCTCCTCTGGAGGTTTTTGCGGAGTCAGTTGGAGGGAAGGGGAGGTTGAAGCAACATGGCGGAGTGGCAGCGGTAGCGGGGAGGGAGAGCAGCGCGAGGCGCGGCGGTTGGTCGGGGGACCGAGGGAGAGCAGCGCGAGGCGGGGGAGCCGTTGGGGAGCCCGGAGCGCGAGGCAGGCAGCAGGGAGAGGGGCTGCAGCTGAGAAAGGAGTCCCTCCGCTGAGCGAGCGAGAGAGTGAGTAGCAGCATAACCCATCGCTGGGAGAAACCTCTCTTCACCCCCCCCCCACCCACCGGGAACCGGCTGGAGTAAAAGGAGAAGGGAAGACACTGAAGTGAAGAGGTGGATGTTTTACCCCCCCTCCCCTCTCTGTTTTCATAATCGTTGGATTCTCTCCCTCGCCTCGTTACACACGTACCCTCCTCAGTTCGTTTGCATTTTCAAAGTGAGTTGAAAAAAAAATTTTCTATTTGTTATTAAAGAAATGGAAATACTCAATTTTACTTTGGCTTTACCGTTTCTCTGCATAGGTTTGATTTCACGTTGGCAACTCTTGGTTCATTTAATTACGGCGCGCATTTCTTTTTATAATTGTTGATGGAATGTGTTTTTTTTTCCCCCTCCCCGTGTTTTATGCGAGAAAATCCAGGGTTTACGTGGGCGGGCGTGGTATATATGAGGAGGAGATGGAGAATATTTTAATCCTTTTTTTTTGCATCCTGCTATTGGCAGGGCCTCTGGATGGCGGTTTGCAGCGTATTCCAGGCCCAAGGGCCAGGTGGGCCTTTGGGAATCGTTGCAGGAGCCAAATGTCACTCAGTTTTGTTTTTTCTTTGAATATATATTACGTTTCCGAGTTTGTACTGTGCAACCTCTGCCTGCCAGCTTTTTCTGCGAGAGCCGAAGTTGCCTCCCTGTAATGTTAGATTTTTCCTACGTTAAAAACGTTTTAGTCTAAGCTCGTAAACCAAAGACAATTTTTTTTTCTTATTGGTTTATCATTACCATTTTCCAGAACAAGCAAGTCTCGCAATTTTTTCATTCGATACATTTCATTTTATTTTCGTTCTTCTACCCCCACAGTTTTTAATTTCCAAACAAATCGCTTCCAGCCACCCTTTCCTTTTAATTAGTTTCACAAGTCCTGAGATGCTGCTACTGGCAGCTATATTTCGCCATATGCATTCCTGTCACGGTAACTACAAAACAAACCTCTGAATCATGATTTGGAGTTCAGTTCACTGCATTTCCGAAAAATGCATTTCTACCTGAGCAGTTTTCTAAATCTGAATCAATCTTCTGAAACGTTTTCAGTCGGACCGACTTTGTGTCCCAATAACATTCTAAGCAGAACTTTTGTGTCGGTCTGGAAGTTGAAACATTAACCATAGACCCACATCATGTGCAGTTTCTTCCCAGATTCGAAGCAAGTTGTACTGTTCACTTTAGCTATCATGACCTTGATTTGTTGGCTTTAATTGACTAGAATTGTATCAATCTAATATTAGATGATAAATGCATCTCAATATGGCAGGAATGTGGTGCAGGAAATAAACCACTGATGGATTCAAACGGCATTGTGTAATCTGCAAGAATGAAGTTAAGGGTTTAGCCATAAACCTCTATTCACTACCTTCAAATTTTCAGTCGTGTTCTTCATGGGTATGCAGTGAAGATACCATACTTTACATGGAAATATTGTGAATATGTCAGGTCATTGAATCAAAATATGAACTTCTGTTTCATCCCAGATTTTTAATCTTTGCCAGAAAAAAAATTGTAATTATAGTCATCCATTTTGAATTTTACAACTTGGTCTTAGTTAAAGAGTGACATTTGGCTTGCATATCTTTATGCTATTAAGCAAACTTCTTAAGCTACTGACTAAATTACTCACCCTTGATCTTTGACTGCTTTAGAAAGGTCTTTTTAATGCAGAATAATGCAACACAATAGTTTTGGTGTTTATGTTAAAACTTTTTCAAGAGTTGTTTGTCATTAACATAAACAATTTGGATGACACGGTTATTAAGTTTGTGGATGACACTGAAATTGGTGGTACATTGGAGACTGAATAAGGCTATCTAGGATTACAAAAGAATCTTGATCAATTAGGTCAATGGACTGAGAAGAGGCAGGTGGAGTGTACTTCACATCGGTGCGAGGCATTGCATTTTGGTAAGACTAAAGACGGCAGGAGTTAATGATAGGGGCTTGGGGAATATTGTGCAATGCAGAGGCCTTGGGGTTCAGGCACATTGTTCATTGAAAGTTACATCACAGGTAGACAGAGGGTTAGTCTTGCCTTCATTGATCAGACCATTGAATTTAGGAGTTGGGAAGATCTGTTGTGGTTGTACAGGACATTGGTCAGGCCACTTTTGGAGTAGGAGGAAGTGAGAACTGCAGATGCTGGAGATCAGAGTAGAGTGTGGCGTTGGAAAAGCGCACCAGGGCAGACAGCATCCGAGGAGCAGGAGAATCGACATTTTGGGCTTATTCCTGTAACATCGATTCTCTTGCTCCTCTGATGCTGCCTGACCCACTTTTGGAGTAGTACTGTGTACAGGTCTGGTTGCCCTGGTCTAGAAAGAGCACTAAACTAGAGAGGACGCAGGAAAGATTTACAAGAATGTTACTGGAACTGCAGGGTTTGAGTTATAAGGAGAGGCTGAATAAGCTGGGACTTTTTTCACTGGAGCATAAGAGGTTTCTAAAATCATGGGGGGCATAGATAAAGTGAAGAGCATTGGTCTTTTTCTCTATGTTGGGGAGTTCGAAACTAGAGGGCATAATTTTAAGGTGAAAGGAAAAAGATTTAAAGGGGAATTGAAGGGCAACCTTTAGCACAGAGTCTGGTTTGCATATGGAATGAACTGCCAGAGAAAGTGGTAGATACAAGAACAGTTTAAAATATTTAAGACATTTGGGCAGGTACATGGATAGGAAAGATTTAGAAGGATATTGGCCAAATGTAGGCAAATGGGACTAGGTAAGCCTGGGAAACTTGGTTGGCATGGATAAGTTGGACTGAAGGGCCTGTTTCTGTACTGTATGACTCTTTTAATTCTAGAATAAAGTATTGGGAGGTCAAGCAAGTGGCTATGATGAATGGATTTATATTTCACTTTGGAGAAAGGAATTTGGGAAATGATGAGAAGATTGGCTGTGATTTGTCAGAAAACAAGTTTCTTGTCCTTAGTTCTCTCACACAACTTTAAGTTGGATACAAGAGTTACATTTTTGCATCATATTGTATGTGAAGCTAGACATTCTAGTTTAACTGTAAAAGACGCATGCCTCTCTGGGAGTTGTTACAGTAAATAAACTGGAAGGTTGCAATATTATCATTTAAAACAGTAAAAGTTTTTTCAAAGTTTTTGTGATTGTCATCTTTTTTTAGTCTTCCCAGATCTCATTTTTTGTGCCAGTTTTGTTCTGAAGCCAGTTGTGGATGTGCTGTAACAACTTTTTTTTTTCTAGCTTCACATACAATATGATGCAAAAATATAACTCTTGTATCCAACTTAAAGTTGTGTGAGAACTAAGGACAAGAAACTTGTTTTCTGACAAATCACAGCCAATCTTCTCATCATTTCCCAAATTCCTTTCTCCAGAATGAAATATAAATCCATGCTTGACCTCCCAATACTTTTTTTCACTTGTTCCCACATGTGGAAAAGCCAGGTGGGCAAGAAGGGACTGCATGTGATATCTTACTTCACAATACATTGCCATTGTAGTGTGACATTTTTGCTCTATGACCATTGGGGAAATAATGGGGTGCCAAACTTAGTTGTCCTGCTGTAGGCTAAGGAGAATAATTTGAGAATTTCTGCTCTGAATTATTATCTGTATGCGGAGTAGAAAGTATGTGTGTGCAAACAGGATTTGACTTGACTTATAGTCATAGAGGTAAAAACAATGACTGCAGATGCTGAAAACCAAATACTGGATTAGTG
The DNA here is from genome assembly GCF_047496795.1 of Chiloscyllium punctatum. NCBI lineage: Eukaryota > Metazoa > Chordata > Chondrichthyes > Orectolobiformes > Hemiscylliidae > Chiloscyllium > Chiloscyllium punctatum. The sequence continues at coordinate 146,066,123 of NC_092739.1, read as the reverse complement.
GTGCTGGAAGAGTACAGTAGTTCAGGCAGCATCTAACGAGCAGCTGCTCGTTGGATGCTGCCTGAACTGCTGTGCTCTTCCAGCACCACTAATCCAGTATTAGAGTCATAGAGATGTACAGTATGGAAACAGACCCTTCGGTCCAACCTGTCCATGCTGACCAGATATCCCAACCCAATCTACTCCAACTTGCCAGCGCCCGACCCATATCCCTCCAAACCCTTCCTGTTTGTATACCCATCCAAATGCCTCTTAAATGTTGCAATTGTACCAGCCTCTACCACTTCCTCTGGCAGCTCATTCCACACACGTACCACCCTCTGCGTGAAAAAGTTGCCCCTTAGGTCTCTTTTATGCCTTTCCCCACTCACCATAAACCTATGCCCTCTACTTCTGGAATCTCTGACCCCAGCGAAAAGACTTTGTCTATTTATCCTATCCATGCCATAGGGGTGGCGTGGTGGCACAGTGGTTAGCACTGCTACCTCACAGCACCAGAGACCTGGGTTCATTTCCTGCCTCAGGCGACTGACTGTGTGGAGTTTGCACATTCTCCCCGTGTCTGCGTGGGTTTCCTCCGGGTGCTCCGGTTTCCTCCCACAGTACAAAAAAAAATGTGCAGGTTAGGTGAATTGGCCATGCTAAATTGCTTGTAGAGTTAGGTGACGGGGTAAATGTAGGGGAATGGGTCTGGGTGGGTTGCGCTTTAGCGGGTTGGTGTGGACTTGTTGGGCCGAAGGGCCTGTTTCTACTTTGTAAGTAATCTAATCTAATCGAATGCCCCTCATAATTTTGTAAACCTCCTATAAGGTCATCCCTCAGCCTCCGACGCTCCTGTAGCCTCTCCTGTAGCTCAGATCCTCCAACCCTGGCAACATCCTTGTAAATCTTTTCTGAACCTTTTCAAGTTTCACAACATCTTTCCGATAGGAAGGAGACCAGAGTTGCACGCAATATTCCAACAGTGGCCTAACCAATGTACTGTACAGCCGCAACACGACCTCCCAACCCCTGTTCTCAGTACTCTGACCAATAAAAGAAAGCATACCAAACACCGCCTTCACTATCCGATCTACCTGTGATTCCACTTTCAAGGAGCTATGAACCTGCAATCCAAGGTATGTCTGTTCAGCAACACTCCCTAGGACTTTACCATTAAGTGTATCAGTCCTGCTTAGATTTGCTTTCCCAAAATGCAGCACCTCGCATTTATTTGAATTAAACTCCATCTGCCACTTCTCAGCCCATTGGCTCATCTGGTCCAGATCCTGCTGTAGTCTGAGGTAACCCTCTTCGCTGTCCACTACACCTCCAATTTTGGTGCCATCTACAAACTTACTAACTGTATCTCTTATGCTCTCATCCAAATCACTTATGTAAATGACAAAAGGTAGAGGACCCAGCACCGATCCTTGTCGCACTCCACTGGTCACAGGCCTCCAGTCTGAAAAGCAATCCTCCACCACCACCCTCTGTCTTCTACCTTTGAGCTAGTTCTCTCTGTGTTGCATGAGATCTAACCTTGTTTATCAGTATCCCATGAGGAACCTTGTCGATTGCCTTACTGAAGTCCACATAGATCACATCTACTGCTCTGCCCTCATCGAACTTCTTTGTTACTTCTTCAAAAAACTCAATCAGGTTTGTGAGACATGATTTCCCACACACAAAGCCATGTTGACTATTCCGAATCAGTCCTTGCCTTTCCAAATACATGCGCATCCTGTCCCTCAGGATTCCCTCCAACAACTTGCCCACCACCGATGTCATGCTCACTGGTCTATAGTTTCCTGGCTTGTCTTTACCACCCTTCTTAAACAATGGCACCATGTTTGCCAACTTCCAGTCTTCTGGCACCTCACCTGTGACTATTGATGATACAAATATCTCAGCAAGAGGCCCTGCAATCACTTCTCTAGCTTCCCACAGAGTTCGCGGGTACACCTGATCAGGTCCTGGGGATTTATCCACCTTTTACCCGTTTTAAGACACCCAGCACTACTTCTTCTGTAATCTGGACATTTTGCAAGATGTCCCCATCTATTTCCCTACAGTGTATATCTTCCATATCCTTTTTTACAGTAAATACTGATGCAAAATATTCATTTAGTATCTCCCCCATTTTCTGTGGCTCCACACAAAGGCCATCTTGTTGATCTTTGAGGAGCCCTATTCTCTCCCTAGTTACCCTTTTGTCCTTAATATATTTGTAAAAGCCCTTTGGATTCTCCTTAATTCTATTTGCCAACGCTATCTCATGGCCCCCTTTTGCCCTCCTGATTTCCCTCTTAAGTATACTCCTACTTTCTTTATACTCTTCTAAGGATTCACTCGATCAATCCTGTCTATACCTGACATATGCTTCCTCCTTTTTCTTAACCAAACCCTCAATTTCTTTAGTCATCCAGTATTCCCTATACCTACCAGCCTTCCCTTTCACCCTGACAGGAATATACTTTCTTTTGATTCTTGTTATCTCATTTCTGAAGGCTTTCCATTTTCCAGCTGTCCCTTTACCTGCGAACATCTGCCTCCAATCAACTTTCAAAAGTTCTTGCCTAATACCGTCAAAATTGGCCTTTATTCAATTTAGAACTTCAACTTTTAGATCTGGTCTTTCCTTTTCCATCACTATTTAAAAACTAATAGAATTATGGTCGCTGGCCACAAAGTGCTTCCCCCCCCACTGACACCTCAGTCACCTGCCCTGCCTTATTTCCCAAGAGTCGGTCAAGTTTTGCACCTTCTCTAGTAGGTACATCCACATACTGAATCAGAAAACTTTCTTGTATGCACTTAACAAATTCCTCTCCATCTAAACCTTTCACACTATGGCAGTCCAAGTCAATGTTTGCAAAGTTAAAATTTCCTACCATAACTACCCTATTATTCTTGCAGATAGCTGAGATCTCCTTGCAAGTTTGTTTCTCAATTTCCCTCTGACTATTGGGGGTCTATAATACAATCCCAATAATGTGATCATCCCTTTCTTATTTCTTAGTTCCACCCAAATAACTTCCCTGGATATATTTCCGGGAATATCCTCCCTCAGCACAGCTGTAATGCTATCCCTTATCAAAAATGCCACTCCCCCTCCTCTCTTGCCTCCCATTCTATCCTTCCTGTGGCATTTGTATTTTGGAACATTAAGCTGCCAGTCCTGCCCATCCTTGAGCCATGTTTCTGTAATTGCTATGATATCCCAGTTACATGTTCCTAACCATGCCCTGAGTTCATCTGCCTTCTCTGTTAGGCCCCTTGCATTGAAATAAATGCATCTCAAATCTTCTCGAAAGATTTATAAGAATGGTGCCAGGATTGGAGGATTGATCTATAGGATGAGGTTGAATACACTAGGGCTGTTTTCTCTGGAGTGTCGGAGGCTAAGGGGTGACCTTGGAGGTTTATAAAACCACGAGGAGCATGGGTAGGTTAAATAGACAAGGTCTTCTCCCTGGGAACAGGGAGTCCAGAACTAGAGGGTATAGGTTTAAGGTGAGAGGGAAAAGATTTAAAAGGGACCTAAGGGGCAACCTTTTCATGCAGAGGATGGTATGTTTATAAAATGAAGAAATGGTGGAGGCGTACATTTACAACATTTTTAAAAGGCATCTGGATGGGTATACGAATAGGAAGAGTTTAGCGGGCTATGGGACTAGATTGGGTTAGAATATCTGAGCCAGGATACCCGGAATAAAATTCCACCTGCTCCAGAAATAGTCATAATGATATACAGCATGGAAACAGATCCTTCGGTCCAAATTGTCCATGCTGACCAGCTATCTTAACCTAATCTAGTCTCATTTGCCAGCACTTGGCCCATCTCCCTCTAAACCCTTCCTATTCACATACCCATCCAGATGCCTTTTAAATATAATTATACCAGTCTTCACCACTTCCTCGAGCAGCTCATTCCAAGACACACCGCCCTCTGTGTGAGAAAGCTGCTCCTTAGGTCCCTATTATATCTTTCCATCTCACCCTAAACCTAGCCCTCTTGTTCTGAATTTTCCCCACTCCAGGGAAAAGACCTTGTCTATTTAACCTATCTGTGCCCCTCATAATTTTATAAATCTCTGTAAGGTCACCCCTCAGCCTCCGACGCTCCAGGAAAAACAGCCTCAGCCTATTCAGCGTCTCCCTGTAGCTCAACCCTCCAACCCTGGTAACATCCTTGTAAATCTTTATGAACCCTTTCAAGTTTCACAACATCCTTCCAATAGGAGGGGGACCAGAATTGCACACAATATTCCAAAAGTGGCCTAACCAATGTCTTGTACAGCCGCAACATGATTTGCCAACTCCTATACTCAATTTCTGACCAATGTGTAATAAGATCACTGAACAGGTTGATTGAAAAATGGCTGTGGTCTGGCTCTGTTCCTCTCTCGCTCTCTTGCTAAATGCATATTCCACTCAGTTTATTAAATTACAAATTCTTTTCCTATTGAGTATGAGTTTGGTTAAGAGTCTTTGATATAATACAGCAATTCAGTTATTTTACATCCTATTCTGAAATATATATTGTATACACTATTCCTAAGAAGGAAGTACTGCCACACAGTCCACAAGTGAACAAATGTTATCATTTTATTTACACCGATCCATTGACACTCAGAGTAGATGTCCCAATTCCTTTGAACAAGCATTTTCCCACATTCTCTGCAGCAAATGTGTCACATTTAAGACTAATGCGTTCTCATTCCCTCCTTTTATCTTTTTATGATAACAATACAGTGTATTCAAGTACAATTAGTCCATTCAGTCCATTTGTATTTTCAACAAGTTGATGCCTCTTCTGGCGAGTCGTCGTCCAGAGGAGCAGAGTCAGAAAGATACCTGATTTCGGCATAAAAGTTCAGACATGGAGGTACAGGAGTGAACAAAGGTTGATTAATAAGATTCTTCTTTGGCTTGGGCGAAAAGCAATGCACGGTCCATTTCATGCATAAGTGGACAACAATGTATATTCCTAGGATTAGACCAAGGATTATCAGTGCGTCCCACATGAACCATCAACACGGTGACCATAGCTAGCAGGTAGGACTCCATCCATATGAGTCGGACGATGTTGGGGCAGGTATCTTCTGTACGTCTTGACCCATTTTGTTGATGGCATCTGTGTCATGTATAGTGTCTTTTAGAGAAGTTGTCTAGGTAGGTGCAACATTGTGGGCTAATAACAGAACAAGCGCCTCCTTTTGCAAGGAGGAAATCCAGCACTAATCAATTCTGAAGTGTCATCATCCGGGTCTTCGGTAGTTCTTTGCTTATTAGTGTCAATGTGTGAGTAATTGAGTTGGCTAGTTTTTCGATGTTATATGCAAGGTCACCTATCTGATCTAGGGCCATCTCAACATCTGATCTAGGGCCGGAATAAGGCACTCCCATGAACCTCGACCACTAGGTTTGTTGATGGAACAAGTCATGCAAGTCTTGTTTTGTTTTTCCTCTAATTTTTCTGTAGTGATTCACATTTTGGTGGGCTTTCCATTCATCATCAACTTTCGGTATTTTATGGTGGAGGATATTTTATTGTTCTCTTGTAAGGTATGCACTAAAGCACACTGTCCATATCAGTCATTGGGTAAATATGGATAGGCCTTGTTTTCGCAAAGCCACTGAGGCTAAATGGAGTTCCAAGGGTGCACTTCTGTGAGTGAATGACGAGTCCACTCAGAATGAGTGCTGAATCTTGTAAACAGTGGCTGTTATCCAAAGTTCAGTTATCAAAGAGTATTCGCGGATGGAAAGTAGGAGTGTGAACAGTGTCTTTTATAACATATTTACACTGTATTTGCTTCACTTGCCCCATGTCGTGAGTACCCAGAAGTTCTTTCAGTGCACCATTCTAACAGTGGAATAGTGTTAATGTTGAGTCCTTAAGGTATGTTAGTGCACTTCGCACAGCGATGTGTGTCTTCCACCAATGGGTTTTGTCATCGCAGGTGAGGGGTTGCAAAAGTGGGTGAGACAGACATACATTGTACATCAGAATAATGGAAGAGTGAGCAGACAACACATGAATTGAGGTGTTTCGCTTGAATAAAGAAACCATTGGCAACAAAATGGGGATTAGGGATGCATAGTATTTTTCATCTTTTTTTCCTTTTCCAGCTTGTCTTGTTAACTGCGGTAGCTACTGATTGCAAAAGGTATTCTTGTCAGTAGTGGTCATTCAGATAGGAGAAGGTTCTGTCGAGATGGTGTAGGTTGACCGTCTCGAGAGTAGATGCCTTAGAGTTCTGTGATTTCGGTACTATGTGTTCAATACTACAACTCGTATGGTACCTTTTGGGAGAGGGACAGACAAACATTTCAAGGTAACAGTTCTCGGCTGATGGCCTGATGAAGTTATGAAGTCATGCCTTCTCATTATAACTGAGATAGATGTGTTGTGAGGGTGCCAATAATGTTGAAAGTGATGTTTGGAGGTGCAATGTGAATAGCTTAAATGCGTTTCAGCTGAGCAGCTGCATTCATAGCTTCCAACAGTATTGTTGCAAGTTTCACGGAACTGACAAATTCTATCTTCGGGAGAGGGGGGGCAGTGAGGAAAATAATACATTCATCATCATCGGAGCATCCTGAAGCACCAGTGCCATTGCCAGTGTAGCTGTGATTACATTGGCATTCTACACCTAAATTGTTGGTTTTGTTTCTGCAAATGGCATCATGGTGACAAATGGGACACGTTAGTGTTCTCACGGTGTCAAGAGTAGTGTTCAGAGTTGCAATGGGGTAGCAAAACAGGTAGTGGTTAGCAGAGTGAATCTTATTCATTTCTGCTGTTTCGTGGTCATCAGGATTGTTTTGTCTTGAGTGGTAGTAACGACATCAGTAATAATGATGATGGTAGATGATGACTTGGTTGTCTGTGTAGGGGGAAGAGTCATTGGGCATCTAACGTTCTCATTGTTTTGGCATGTGGCATCCTCTGAAGTATTGTTTAGATTGACTGACTACGTTAATTCCTGTGACCTTGATCATCCCAACAAATGTACATATCACCTTAGCCACTTCTCCATTTGGTTCATTAGCATTGACACATTGTGTCACGTTAGAGGTTTAGCCAGTCGGAGACATTACCTATGGGCAGAATACATCTGGGCGCATGGTTGGGTTCTGTAAATCACCCTGATTGTGATGGTAGAAAATGATATAAAATTAAGGAATAGTAGAGTACAGCAACAGGCCTTCATCTCACCAAAACTGCATTGACACATGACCCCTTTCTAAATTAAAACCTTTTGCCTCTGTGATCCGTATCCCTCTATTCCCTGCCAATTTGTAAATCTACCAACATGCACCTTAAACGTTGCGATAGTTCCTGCCTCCATACCTCCTCTGGATGTGCATTCCAGGCACTTATTACCCTCTGGAAAAAAAACTCTTGTGCCACATTTCCTTTTAAACTTCCCTTCCCTCTTTTACCTTCAAACTATGTGCCCTAGTAATTGACATGTCTGTGCTGAGAAAAAGATGCTGACTATCCATTCTATACATGCCTTTCATAATTTTGTAAACTTTGGTCAGGATGCCCATGACCCTCCGTTCAAGGGAATCCAAACAAAATCAATCCAGTCGCTCCTCATGGTCAATACCCTTCAAACCAGGAAATATCCTGGTAAATTATTTCTGTATCTTCTCCGAATCCTCCACATCCTTCTTGTCATGTGGCAACCAGGAATGTATGCAAGTTCTATACACCTGCAACATGATTTGCCAGTTTTTCTCCTCTATGCCATAACCAATGAAGAAAAATATGTCACTCGCCTTCTTGACCACCTTACCTACTTGTGCTGCCATTTCTGGAAATTGTGAACCTGTACGCCTAGATCCTTCTGTATGTTGCTACTAAATGATTCTGCCATTTCCTGCACGTTTCCTCCTGCACTAGACCTTCCAAAAATGCATCATTTGTCAGGATTGAATATCTTTTACTATTTTTCTGCTCAAGCCTCCAACCTGTATCCTCTCACAGTCCTCCTCACTATCTGCAACTTCCTCAGTTCTTTTGTCATTTGCAAACTTACTAATACGACAACCTACATTCTTCTCCAAATCATTTTTATATACTGACACCTAGCACCGATCCCTGTGAAACCTCACTGACAGGTCTCCAGTGAGAAAAATATCCTTCAACCGCCACTGTGACTTCTATAACTAAGTCAGTTCTATACCCATCACACCAGCTCACTGCAGATCCCATGTGTTTTCAATTTTTGTATTTGTCTTCTATGTTCTTTGTCAAAGATTTGTACTAAAGCCTGTACATGCAAAATGTACCACTCTATCCTCAATTATCTTTATCACTTCCTCAAAAAAAACTCAATTAAATTTGAGACATGAAATTCTGCACATCTGCACAAAACCATACAACCTATTCCTGATATGTCCATATTTTTTCCCCAGATGTGTATAAATCTTATCCCCAAGAATCTTCTCCAATAATTTCCTACCACTGATGTAAGGCTCACTCGCCTTTATTTTCTGGATTATCCATGCTTCTTTTTTAAATGAAGGAACAACTTTGGCCATTCTCCAGCCATCTGGGACCTCTCCTGTGACTAAAGAGAATAATATGATTTTGCTACAGGCTGCAACAATTTCCTGACCTGCTCCCTCAGCATTCTGGGACAGATCCCATCAGGTCCTGGAGACTTGTTGACCTTAATGGCTTTTGAATTACCCAACACTTTCTGTGTATTGACATGCCGCAGAATTTCAAAATATCTCTCCAAGATCCACAATCCACCGTGTCCTTCTCCTTTGTTAGTTCCAATGCAAAATATTCGATAAGGACCTCACTCAGTTCCTCTAGCTCCATGCATACATTCCCACCGTTGTCCTTGAGTGGACTTACCCTTCCTTAGCTACCTGTTTGCTCCTTATAAATGAATAAAACGTTTTGGAATTTTCCTTAATTCTGCTTGCCAATGACATTTTTATTGCCCCGTTGAGCCCTCATAATTCCTTGTTTCAGTTCCTTTCTGCTGTCTTTGTTTTCCTTCGAGGGCTCTGTCCATCCTTCTAAATCTCTGCAATTCTGATATTACACTGCACATATGGCTCAGTTTTATTGCTTAAAAAACTCTTGACCCTAATTTTTAGAATTGAATTGTCTGTATCAATGATTCTGCAGTTTGATGTACAGGTGGCGGACAGGTAAGGAGACAAAAAACTGCAGATGTTGGAATCCTGTATTCTAGCATTTGTCATTAGGGGCACAGTACAAGAATAGAAAGATTATGCTGAACTTATACATACATGTGCTGGTTAGACTTCCAGTAGAATGTTGTATAGAGTTGTGGGCATCACATTCTCAGAAAGGATGAGAGTGCAGAAGAGTTTTACGAAAAAAAATGTTTTCAGAGATGAGATCTTTCTATTCTGAGGTTAGAATGGAGAAATTGAGAAGGCTAAGAGGAGGCTTTATAGGGTAAATTTTAATAAATTGCTACTATTTATAAACAGACCATGAACCAGAGGGCATACTTTCCAAAAGAAGTAAATGTGAAATGAGAAACAAAAACTGTTTAACACAGAATAGTAGGGGTCTGCCTTGCCTGGATGTTTAGTGGAGGCAGGCTCAGTTTAGGCATTCAAGAGGCCATTAGATATCTCTTTAAATAAAAGCAATGTGCAGGGTCACAGAAGAGAAAAGGCAGGATATTATCATGAAGTCAAAGTTCTCAATGGGACGAATGGCATCTTTCTGCACTATTACAATTCTGTGATTATGTGAAGGCTGTGTTTGCTGAGACAAAGGAGCATGCACAGTATGCTGTTAAGGTGTTGCTTGCACATATGCTAGTGAATGAGATTTATTGAAAAGTTTCTGTATGTATGTCTTTAGAACATAACATAAGAACTAGGAGCAGGAATAGGCAATCCAGCCTCTTGAGCCTACCCCACCATTTGGTAATCATGGTTGATTTCATCTCTTCCTTAACTCCACTTAGTGCTCTCCATAACCCTTCAAACCAGTTTAAAAAAATCTGTCTATCTCCTCTTTAAATTTATTCAATGTTCAGGCATCCACCACAGATTCATGACCCTTTGAGAGAAGCAATTTCTCATCATCTTGTAAATGTGCTACTCCTTATCCTAAAACTATGACCTTTCATTCTCAATTGCCCTACATGAGAAACATCCTTTCTACTTCTACTTTGACAATCCTACAATCCTGTATACCTCAATTAGATCTCCACTCATTCTGCTCAACTGTGGAGAGTATAGGCCCAAACTGCTCAACCTCTCTTTATAAGAAAAAACATCATATCTCTGGAATCAATCCAGTGAACCTCCTCTGAACTGCCTCCAGTGCAACTGGTTCATCCCTCCTCAAGTAAAGACATCACAATTATATGCAGTACTCTGGGTGTGGACTTACTAATGCCTTGTACAGTAGCAGCAACACTTTCCAACTTTTATACTTTAATCCTTTAGCAATAAATGCCAATATTCAATTTGCCTACCTTATTTGCCGAGACAGTGGCCTCATGGTATTATCGCTGGACTATTAATCCAGAGAGGTGAAAGTGAGAACTGCAGATGCTGGAGATCAGAATCGTGTGTGTGGTGCTGGAAAAGCACAGCATGTCAGGTCGTATCTGAGAAGGAGAGTCAACATTTTGGACAAAAACCCTTCATCAGGAACGCTCAAAACGTCGACTCTCCTGCTCCTCGGATGCTGCCTGACCTGCTGTGCTTTTCCAGCTCCACATACTCTACTATTAATCCAGAGACCCAGACAATATTCTGGGGACCTAGGTTAAAATTCCACCATGGCAGAAGATAGACTCTTAAATCCAAATTCTAATGTTTATCATGAAACCATTGTCGATTGTTAGAAAAACCCATCTGGTTCACTAATGCCCTTTAGAGAAGAAACTGCCACCCTCACCCAATCTGGCCGACATGTGACTTCCAACCCACAGCAATGTAGTTGACTGTTAACTGTCCTTTGGACAATTCCGGATAGGAAATAAATGCTGACCTGGCCAGTGAAACCCATATCCCATGAATGAATTTTTAAAAATTCCCTGCTCGACTCACATTCTAGTTTTTTTGTGATTGATGCCGAAGGACACCCAAATCCCTCTGCGCTGAAGCACACTGAACTTTCTGTCCATTTAGACCTTTTTATTTCTCAGACAAAAATGAGTAAAATAGAATCCCTACAGTGCAGAAAGAGGCTATTTGGCCCATAAAATCTGCACTGATCCTCCCCTATGGCTAATCACTTAGCCTGGACATCACTGAATATTAGCATGGCCAATCCACCTAACCTACACATCTTTGGACTGTAGGAGGAAACTGGAGTATCCAGTGGAAACCCACACATATTTGGAGAATGTACAAGGATGGAATTGAACCCGGATCTCTGGCGCTGACCACTGTGCTCCCCACTTATCCTCAAACTTATTCACATTGCACTTTATCTGTCAAGTTTTGACCCAATTTTCCAACTTTTTATAACCACTTGTAAATTTATTTCTTCAGTGGAACTTATTTTCTCACCTTTCTCACCTATTTTTGCAATTTTGCAAATATCATCTGCAAATTTGACATTTATACTTTTTAAAAATATAAATCCCTGTTTCCAAGTGCATTGTAAATAGTTGGAGCCAAGGATGAACTGATGGCATCCGATAGTTACACTTTGCCAACCAGAAAAAGACAGGTTTATCCTGATTTTCTGCTTTCTCTTGATTAGCTAATCCTCTATCCAGGCTAATAAATTATCCCTAACCTCGTGGTCAGCATGTGAATTAACCTGTTGTGTAGCACCTTGGGCAAATGCTTTCTAGAAGTCCAAGTATATTAAAAAGATATCAGTTATTCCATATTGCTTATTCCACCTTTAAAGAACTCTAGCAAATTAGTCAAACATGATTTATCTTTTATAAAACTATGTTGACTCTTGATAGATTGTATTTTGACTTTAAATGTCCTGCTATTAATTCCTTAATAATGGGTTCTAATAATTTCATTATGACAGATGTTAAACTAGCTGGTCTGTAGTTTCCTACTTACTGTTGCTGTGCCTTCTTGAATAAAGGTGTTGCATTTGCATTTTTTTTATCCACTGGAACATTTCCTATGGAATCTAGGGAACTCTGGAGTATCATAACCAATGGATTCACAATCTCTGATATCATCTTAAGAGCTTGGGATGCAGGCTATCAGGCCCTGGGGACTGGTCTGCCTTTGACTGTAATAGCTTGCTTAGTGCTTTCTCCCTTCATGATAAGGGTAGTTCTAAATTCCTCCCTTTCTATAACTTCTTCATTATATATTGCTCTTGGCATGGTACAAGTGTTCTCCGCCATGAAAACTGAAGTAAAATATTGGCTTATGACTCATCTGTTTCTCTGTTCCCCTGTATTAACTTTCTAACATCACCCTCAAAGTGACCAGCTACACTCTTCCCTTTCACAAACTTGGAAGGTTTTACTGTTTTTATATTTTTGCACGAGTTTTCTTTCATAATTTACCTTTTGTTCATTTTATTATATTTTTAGTAACTTTTGATCTTTAAAAGTTTCCCAGTCTTACAGCTTTGGCAATATAACTTTTGCATTAGTTTTTGTTTGGACAGGGTTTGGAAGAAATAGAACGGGTGGAGTAAAGGGAACAAACCCCACATTTTGATCATTGTTACTTGAGGATGCCTTTAACCTGAGTCTTGATTTCATTCTGTCACGCTGAACAAGACCAAATCTATTATAAACTGCTTTCTGATCAGTTGTAGAACAAGCTGTTCCATGGAGCCATAGAGTCATTTAGTATGGAAGAAGCCCTTTAGCCCATCGAGACTACACCCCTAAAATATGCTGCTACCTAAACTAGTCCCACTTTCCCACGCTTCGTCCATAGCCTTGAATGTTATGACATTTCAGGTACTCATCTAAGTACTTACTAAAAGTTGAGGTTTCCCACCTCAACTGGACTGCCAGACAATGAATTCCAGACCCCCACCACCCTCAGTGAAAAAGTGTTTCCTCAAATCCCCATCAAACCTCCTGCTTTTGAATTTCAAGTTGTGACCACTTGTTATTGCCCCACCGACTAAGGAGAACAGCTGCTTTTTGATCATATCCCTCAAACTTTAATTCCTCTTCAGGTCTCCTTTCAACATTTTTCTGTTCCAAACAAAATAGTCTGAGCTTACCCAGCCTCTCTTCATAGCAAAAATGCTCCAGCCCAAGCAATATCCTGATGACCGGAACTGCACACAATACTTGAACTGTGGCCTAACTGAAGTTCTATACAGTTCCAATAGTACCCCCTTGTTCTTATAAGCTATGCAGGAGCTTATAAAGGCAAGGGTGTCATATCCCTTCATAAGTAATCTATTAACCCATCCTGCCTCCTTCTGGGATCTGTGGACATACACCCCAAGATTCCTCTGTTCCTGAGTTTGCTAATATCTTGTCATTCAGTGTGTACTCCCTTGTCTTGTGCATCACTTCACATTTGAGGATTAAATTTCATCTGTTGTTGATCTGTCCATCTTTGCCTCCTTGCTGGCACACACCTGCAAGGCTTGAAAGCATTCTATGAATTTATCATCCAGGCTGCTACTGCCTTTATCTGATATTTCCACTCTGTATGTATAGTCATCTATGGTAATTGCTTTCTTTTATCACAAGCACCTCGTATTATTTCCTCAATGTTCTGTCTTACATAATGGGATTATTAGACCATATCAACTAGTGACTTCTTGACATACTATAAGTCATTTCTACTGAAACTGATTCTACATCCAAATCTCCTGAACCAAGATTATTTCTAAATATTACGTCAATCTCATAGTTTAAGTTAAAAATCATACAGCAGCAACAACAACCTGTTGGACTATAACCTGGTGTTGTGTGATTTTTAACTTTATCCACCCCAGTTCAACACTGACATCTCCACATCATCATACTTTGTTAACAGTGCTTCTCCTTCACCTTTACCTGTCTTTCTGTTCTTCACGAAGATAATATACCCCTTGGTATTCAGCATTCAATCCTCGTTATCCTGCATACGTGTGTATTTCTGTCAGATCATATTTATTGACTTAGCTGTGCATTATTCATGTGTTTCATTTGTTATGATTGCTCTTGCATTCTATATGAAGACTGGGTAGACCAATTGAGCACTAAAGCTGTGTGGTACGGACGGTTTTCTAGAACAGTGTGTTGAGAACCTACCAAGAAAACCTTTTGATAAAGTTCCGCATGGGATTCAGGGTGTGCTTGCTAATTGGATAGAAAATTGGCTTTACCCTGGAGGGTGGTGGAAGATGTTTTTTTGGACCCATGACCAGCAGTATTCTACAAGGATTGGTGCTGTGTTCACTTCTGTTTGTCATGAATATAAATGATTTGGATGAGAATATAGGAGACATGGGTCCAAAAAAAATCCTCCACCGCTGACAGATGGCGTTTAATTTCAATTGGTTCGAGGTATTGCATTTCAGTAAAGCAAACAAAGGCAGGGCCTATATGGATAATGGTGAGGTCCTATGTAGTGTTGCAGAACAGACCTAAGGGTTCAGGTACATAATTCTTTGAAAGTTGAATCACAGGTAGACAGGGTGGTGAAAAAGTTGTTTAGCATGTCGTCATTGCTCAGACTGTTGAATTTGGAGCTGGAACATCATGTTGAGGCTGTACAGGATGTTGGTGAGGCCACTTCTGGGAGTACTGTGTTTAGTTCTTGTAGCCCTACTATAGGAAGGATGTTATTAAACTGGAAAGTGTTCAGAAAAGATTTACCAATATGTTGCAAAGAATGGAGGGTTTGAGTTATAAAAATAGGCTGGAGGTAGGAGGTTGAGGGATGGCCTTGTAAAAGTTCATAAAATCATGATGGGCATAAATAAGATGAATAGCAAAGGACTTTTCCCTAAGGTGGGGGAGTTCAAAACTAGGGAGCATATTTTTAAGGTGGGAGGAGAAAGATTTTAAAAAGACACGAGGATCTTATCTATTTATCCTATCCATGCCCCTCATGATTTTATAAACGTCTATAAGGTCACCCCTCTGTCTCCAGCATTCCAGGGAAAACAGCCCCAGCCTGTTCAGCCTCTCCTTATAGCTCAAATCCTCCAACCCCGGCAACATCCTTGTAAATCTTTTCTGAACCCTTTCAAATTTCACAACATCTTTCCGAAAGGAAGGCGACCAGAATTGCATGCAATGTTCCAACAGTGGCCCAACCAGTGTCTTGTACAGCTGCAACTGACCTCCCAACTCCTGTGCTCAACACTCTTGACCAACAAAAGGAAAGGAGCCCTTGGGGCTACCACAGGAAGTGCAAAGTCTGCGCCCACACCACTCCCCTCACCTCCGTCCAAGACCCCAAGGGATTGTTCCACATCTGTCAGAAATTTGCCTGTACCTCTACCAATGTCATCTACTGTATCTGTTGCACTCGGTGCGGTCTCCTTTACATCGGGGAGAAAGGACGCTTTCTTGCAGAGTGTTTCATAGAACACCTTTGGGACACCTGCACCCACCAACCCCACCATCCCCAACTTCCTCTCTCACTCCATCAAGGACATGCGGGTCCTGGGCCTCCTCTACCGCCAAACTGTGACCACCTGACGCCTGGAGGAAGAACGCCTCACATTCCGCCTTGGGACCCTGCAACCGTATGGGATAAATGTGGATTTCAACACCTTCCTCATTTCCCCTCCCCCTACATTATCCCAGTCCCAAGTCTCCAACTCGGCACTGCCCTCCAGACTGGTCCCTTTGGATCTATCAACATTTCCCTCCCCTTCATCCACCTATTGGTTTCCAAGCTACCCCCCCCCCCCATTTGTCTCTCAGCCTCAGCTCACAAGCCTCATTCCTGATAAAGGCTTATAGAGTCATAGAGATGCACAGCACGGAAACAGACCCTTTGGTCCACCCCGTTCATGCCGACCAGTTATCCCAACCCAATCTAGTCCCACCTGCCAGCACCCGGCCCATATCCCTCCAAGCCAGTCCTATTCATATGCCCATCCAAATGCCTTTTAAATGTTCCAGTTGTACCAGCCTCCACCACTTCCTCTGGCAGATCATTCCATACACATACCACCCTCTGCGAAAATACATTTGCCCCTTAGGTCTCTTATATCTTTCCCCTCTCGCCCTAAACCGATGCCCTCTAGTTCTAGACTCCCGCAACCCAGGGAATAGACTTTGCCTATTTAATCTATCCATGCCCCTCATAATTTTGTAAACGTCTATAAGGTCACCCCACGGCTTCTGAAGCTCCAGGGAAAACAGCCGTAGCCTATTCAATCTCTCCCTATAGCTCAAATCCTCCAACTCTGGCTGCATCCTTGTAAATCTTTTCTGAAACCTTTCAAGTTTCACAACATCTTTCCGATAGGAGGGCAACCAGAATTGCACGCAATATTCCAAAAGTGGCCTAACCAATGTCCTGTACAGCCGCAACATGATCTCCCAACACCTGTACACAATACTCTGACCGATAAAGGAAAGCATACCAAACGCCGCCTTCACTGTCTTATCTACCTGCAACTTCACTTTCAAGGAGCTATGAACCTGCACTCCAAGGTCTCTTTGTTCAGCAACATTCCCTAGGACCTTACCATTAAGTATATAAGTCCTGCTAAGATTTGCTTTCCAAAAATGCATAATCTCACATTTATCTCAATTATACTCCATCTGCCACTTCTCAGCCCATTGGCCCATCTGGTCAAGATCCTGTTGTAATCTGAAGTAACCTTCTTCACTGTCCACTACCCCTCCAATTTTGGTGTCATCTGCAAACTTACTAACTGTCCCTCTTCCAAATCATTTATGTAAATGACAAAAGTAGAGGACCCAGTACCGAACCTTGTGGCACTCCACTGGTCACAGGCCTCCGGTCTGAAAATCAACCCTCCACCACCACCCTCTGTCTTCTACCTTTGAGCCAGTTCTGTATCCAAATGGCTAGTTCTCCTTGTATTCCATGAGATCTAACCTTGCTAATCAGTCTCCCATGGGGAACCTTGTTGAACGCCTCACTGAAGTCCATATAGATCACATCTACTGCTCTGCCCTCATCAATCTTCTTTGTTACTTCTTCAAAGAACTCAGTGAAGTTTGTGAGACATGATTTCCCATGCACAAAGCCATGTTGACTATCCCGAATCAGTCCTTGCCTTTCCAAATAGATGTACATCCTGTCCCTCAGGATTCCCTCCAACAACCTGCCCATCACCGATGTCAGGTTCGCTGGTCTATAGTTCCCTGGCTTGTCCTTACCACTCTTCTTAAACAGTGGCACCACATTAGCCAACCTCCAGTCTTCCGGCACCTTATCTGTGCCTATTGATACAAATATGTTAGCAAGAGGCCCAGCAATCACTTATCTAGCTTCCCACAGAGCTCTCGGTACACCTGATCAGGTCCTGGGGATTTATCCACCTTTATGCGTTTCAAGACATCCAGCACTTCCTCCTCTGTAATATGGAAAATTTTAAGGTGTCATTATCTATTTCCCGACATACTATATCTTCCATGTACTTTTCCACAGTAAATACTGATGCAAAGTACTCGATTAGTAGCTCCCCCATTTTCTGTGGCTCCACACAAAGGCCGCCTTGCTGATCTTTGAGGGTCCCTATTCTCTCCCTAGTTACCCTTTTGTCCTTAATGTATTTGTAAAAACCCTCTGGATTCTCCTTAATTCTATTTGCCAAAGCTATCTCATGTCCCCTTTTTGCCATTCTGATTTCCCTCTTAAGTATACTCCTACTACCTTTATACTCTTCTAAGGATTCACTTGATCTATCCTATCTATACCTGACATATGCTTTCTTTTGCTTGCCCAAACCCTCAATTTGTTTAGTCATCCAACATTCCCTATACCTACCAGTCTTTCCTTTCACCCTCACAGGAATATACTGTGTCTGCACTCTTATTATCCCATTTCTGAAGGCTTTCCATTTTTCAGCCGTCTCTTTACCTGCGAACATCTGCCCCCAATTAGGTTTTGAAAGTTCTTGCCTAATACCGTCAAAATTGGCCTTTCTCCAATTTAGAACTTCAACGTTTAGATCTGGTCTATCCTTTTCCATCAGTATTTTAAAACGAATAGAATTATGGTCACTGGCCAAAAGTGCTCCCCCACTGACACCTCAGTCACCTGCCCTGCCTTATTTCCCAAGAGTAGGTCAAGTTTTGCACCTTCTCAAGTAGGTACATCCATGTACTGAATCAGAAAATTGTCTTTGATGCACTTAACAAATTCCTCTCCATCTAAACACTTAACACTATGGCAATCCCAGTCCCAGTCTATGTTTGGAAAGTTTAAAATCCCTGACCATAACTACCCTATTATTCTTACAGATAGCTGAGATCTCCTTACAAGTTTGTTTCTCAATTTCCCTCTGACTATTAGGGGTCTATAATACAATCCCATTAAGGTGATCATCCCTTTCTTATTTCTCAGTTCCACCCAAAAAACTTCCCTGGAATATCTTCCCTCAGTACAGTTGTAATGCTATTCCTTATCAAAAATGCCATTCCCCCTCCTCTCTTGCCTCCCTTTCTATCCTTCCTGTAGCATTTGTATCCTGGAACATAAAACTGCCAGTCCTGTCCATCCCTAAGCCATGTTTGTGTAATTGCTTTGATATCTTAGTCCCATATTTCTGGCCATGCCCTGAGTTCATCTGCCTTCCCTGTTAGGCCCCTTGCAATGAAATAAATGCAGTTTAGTTTATGCCTGAAACGTCAAGTTTTCTACTTCTCGGATGATTCCTGATCTGCTGTGCTTTTCCAGCAACACACTCTCGACTCTGATTGGGCAGAGCATCTATTTGTGAATAGGAAATCTTGTTTGAATTTGGAGTTTTTTAAAAAAGTGATGGATGTAGTATATGGAAGTTGTCAAAGCTTTTGATGTTCCCCACAGGAGGCTGGCTCGAAAAATTGAAGCAAGAGGGGTAGGAGGGTGTGTATTGACATAGATTAATGAATAGCTAACAGAAATCAAAGTGTAGAAATGAAGAAGTCATTGTTTTGGTCAGCCTATGAATAACGTAGGTTGCTTGGGCCATGGCTGTTCACAAACAGGAATGATTCGGAGGTGGGGACCAAATGTGATAGCTCCGGTTTTGCAGACGATACAAAGCTAAGTGGGAATGTAAGTTGTGAGGAAAGTGCAGCTTCAGGAGGATTTGGACAGGCTCAGTAAATGGGCAAGAATGTGGTAAATGGAATGCAATGTAGAAAAATGTGAGCTTATCCACTGAGGAGAAATAGATGTGCAGAGAGTTTAAATGGTGAGGGGTAAAAGTTTAGACCTAGCGAGGGACCATGCAAGACCAAGTTCTTGTTTATAAATTATTGAAGGCTAACTTGCAGGTGCAACAGGCTATTAGGAAGGCAACTAGATTTAGTTTTCAGTACTTCTGAACTTTAATCTTTTGCAATAAAGTCTTGCTTCAGTTGTGTAGGAGTTTGATTGGACTGCATTTAGGGTACTATGTACGCTTTTAATGTCTTCTCAGGAGAGAGATTAACATAGAGGGATTGCAGTGAAGGTTAATCAGACTTGTTTTTTGGAGTAGTAGAACTATCCAATGAAGAGAGGTTGGGCAAACTGGAGCTATTCTCTAGAGTTTCAAAGAATGAGACATAATCTCATTGAAATTTAAACTAATTAAAAGGGATAGAAAGATATTTCCCCTTGTTCAGGTACCTAAACCAGTACTAGAAGAGGGGTGTATCACATCTACTTAGAGGCAAAATTATTTTACTCATGAGAGTTGTGAACCTTCATCACTCTTGATCAGAAGACCATGGAGTCTCTGAGTACAGGATATCTTTTTAGAGAGAGCTTTCCAATTACCAGTAGTCTATATGATTATGGGGACGGGGTGGATAAAAAGCATTATGGTGATAGACCTGACAGGATAAATGGCCTATTATGTTCCTATATTTATATATACCATGAACCTTTTATTAACTGGCATGTATGGGACCAGAAGTGCATAGGTTGAAAAAATATTCTGGTTGATCATGAGGTCCTCATAAGCAATGTGCAAACACATACTTGCACGTGGCTCAGGTAATAACTCAGATCATTATCTTCAAAGTTTTGTGTTTTAATTTAGTGCCTAGCTCCTCAGTCTCTGTACAGGGTTTCTTTGCATTTGACCAAATATTGTTGGTAGCTAAGTGGACCATGGCATCCTCCCTACAAGTTGTTCTCCATTCTTAAGTCAATGTCCTGAACCCTGCCATTGGGAAGACAACGCAACCTTCTGGATCCTCGCCCTTTGCTGTGGAGAACAATGTCCATCAAACTCAAAGTGCTATCTTTTTGCATTATATTCCTGTTACTTCCTTAATTTGACTGACTTCCTGTACCACAGATCAGTGGTCAATTTGTTCAGCTACTGTGTAGCCTCTGCTCTCAAACAAACAGACTGAGAAAAACTCTGATGTTGGACAATTATAGAGACTGATAGTAGTGAATTCTGGGTCCCCTGACCTGCCTGTCTCACGACCAGCCCTCCCTGTCCCCTATTGCTAACTAATAAAGTCCCTATCCGAAATGATGTGACTTCCTCCTGGTGCAAAGACTTCAGGTAACTTCATCCTTTCCTGAGGCAGTGCAGTGTTTGTATTAAGCCTGTAGCTCAAACTCTGAACTGAAGTTGCTCAAATTTCAGACATTTGTTGTAGACCTATTAGCCCTGGTATTCAGAAGCTCCCACATTCTGCATCCTTGATATGCAAATTGTTTTGCTATCTACGGTGAGCTTTAATTATTTAATTACAATGTTCACTTACCTATATTGCATTTAATGGAATATAACAACTGTATACAATGCTGAATTTAAAGTTAAAATTGACCTATTTATTTAGCAGCTACTCACCAAACAGCTAGCTAGCTTTCCTTGAAGCAGGGCAAGAGCCAATTCATATGGTGCAACAAGAGTTGAAAAGCAGAAACAAAAGGAAACCAACACATTCCATTCATCCTTTCCTGAACTACACCAGTCACTAAACTCCATTTCCTTGTTTGCGATTATTTGTCTTTCGCTGCATTGAAGAACCATGTATTTCGAGTCAGTTAAACCAGGCCTCGAGAAATTAACTTTAATCAGTTAGATAATTAACTCCTAAACTCTGACTGCAAATTGTTTGCCCTGTCTGAGCTGTAAGAATAAAAACTGAATCAAGTTGCGCAGCACTTTGTAGTTCCTGCTAATTATAGAGTAGATTAAAAATTTAAGAACAAAATGAACACCATTAAGCACATCCTTTTTGGACTTGGTGATCTGTCTTTGAGGGATAGAAAGTAAAGCGTCCAACTTGTTGCAACCATTGTTTTCATCAAGCTGTTTCAAAAGCAGGCATAAGCTTTAAGTTGACCACGTGCTCACGTGCCACATTGTTCCAATCACATTGAGAATTGTAGCATGCTTGTGAAAGAATACTTGCATGAACCTTTGTTTAGATATGTTCAATAAAGTGCATCCAACAAAATGTTGCAGGATTTATGTTAAGACAAGCAAAATATTGTAGCTGGAATGCCACAGACCGAGGTAAGCATCGCAACAACAGATTACATCTAAGGTCTGTAGTTCCGTTAGATGCAGCTGTGAAGGGTGATGGACAATTAAAAGTCTATCTAGAGGATGGTGTTTTGCAAATACCGTACAGTTAGTCATGAGGGAACTGAACGTATCAGTGCAAAAACAAGGCTAAAGTGATTGCAACTATCTTCAGCCAGGTCTTCAGCAGTTCCCAGCATCACAGGTGTCAAACTTCAGCTAATTCGATTCACTCCATGTGAAAAAGTGAAGGAAGGAACTGGACGCTGAAGGCTAAAGACAATATTCTAGCATGTACTGTAACAATTCTGCTTCAGCATACACTGTGTCCTTTGCCAAGTTGTTCCAGCTGCATCTTTGGAATCTACCTGTCAATGTTGAAAATTATCTAGGACAAATCGAGCCAGACCAATAACCACTACATAAGTATACTCTGGATTATCAGTGAAGTTATAGAATGCATTATAGATTGATGAACAGTTGCTGCTTGATCAATAACCTGCTCCATGAGCTCAGTTTGGATTCTCCCAGGTCCACTCAGCTAATGACCTCATTACATCTTGGCCCAAAGGGTTGGACCCCGGAAGTGATAAGAGGGGGGGACAGCCTTTCAAATCAAGGAAGCATGTGACAATGTGTGTATCAAGGAGCTCCAGAAAGACTGCAATCAGTAGAAATTGGAGTATTACTCTGCTGGTTAGAGTCATACCTGACACATAGAAAGGGGATTGTAGTTGTTGGAAGTCAGTCCTCTTTGCTGCAGGACATCTTTGCAAGAGTTTGTCAGGGTAGTATACTATGCCCAAACATTACTGCTGCTTGCTCAAAGACCTTTTCCTCTGTCATTAGATCAGAAGTGGGAATATTTGTTTACCATTCTTGATGACTCAGATACTGAAGCATTTGGTGTCTGTGTGTCAACATATGGGCACCATCCAGGCTCAGGTTGTGCATATGAGGCAAGTAACATTTGTGCCACAAAATTGTCAGAATTGTAATGTCCCAGTGAGAAAATGTGACCAACTTTCCTTGACATGGAATGGCATTATTATTCCTAAATCTCCCACTATCAACATTCTGGGAGTTGACATTGACTCGTCAACGAGCTCGGTGACGAGCGGTGTCCCGCAGGGTTCGGTGCTGGGGCCACAGCTGTTCGCATTATATATTAATGATTTGGATGAGGGAACCGGGGGCATTCTAGCGAAGTTTGCCGATGATACAAAGTTAGGTAGACAGGCAGGTAGTACTGAGGAAGTGGGGAGGCTACAGAAGGATCTAGACAGGTTGGGAGAGTGGTCCAGGAAATGGCTGATGGAATTTAACGTGAGCAAGTGCGAGGTCTTGCACTTTGGCAAAAAGAATATAGGAATGGACTACTTTCTAAATGGTGAGAAACTTAATAAAGCCAAAGCACAAAGGGATCTGGGAGTGCTAGTCGAGGATTCTCTAAAGGTAAACATGCAGGTTGAGTCTGTGATTAAGAAAGCGAATGCAATGTTGTCTCTTATCTCAAGAGGGTTGGAATATAAAAGCAGAGATGTACTACTAAGACTTTATAAAGCTCTGGTTAGGCCCCATTTGGAGTACTGTGTCCAGTTTTGGTCCCCACACCTCAGGAAGGACATACTGGCACTGGAACGTGTCCAGCGGAGATTCACACGGATGATCCCTGGAATGACAGGTCTAGCATATGAGGAACGGCTGAGGATACTGGGGTTGTATTCGTTGGAGTTTAGAAGATTAAGGGGAGATCTAATAGAGACGTACAAAATAATACATGGCTTTGAAAAGGTGGATGCTAGAAAATTGTTTCTGTTAGGCGAGGAGACTAGGACCCGTGGACACAGCCTTAGAATTAGAGGGGGTCATTTCAGAACGGAAATGCGGAGACATTTCTTCAGCCAGAGAGTGGTGGGCCTGTGGAATTCATTGCCACGGAGTGCAGTGGAAGCCGGGACGCTAAATGTCTTCAAGGCCGAGATTGATAGGTTCTTGTTGTCTAGAGGAATTAAGGGCTACGGGGAGAACGCTGGCAAGTGGAGCTGAAATGCGCATCAGCCATGATTGAATGGCGGAGTGGACTCGATGGGCCGAATGGCCTTACTTCCACTCCTATGTCTTATGGTCTTATGGTCTTATGGTCATGGACCAGTCATGCAGCACGGAAACAGATCCTTCAGTCCAGCCACTCCATGCTGAAAATAACATAATCCCAAACTAACTAGTCCCACCTACCTGCTTCTGACCCAGATCCCTCCAAACCTATTCATGTACTTAGCCAAATGTCTTTTAAATGTTGGAGTTGTGCCCCCGTCCACTACTTCCTCAGCAGGGTCATTCCACACATGAACCACCCTCGTTGTTTTTAAAAAAAAAATTGGTCCTCCTGTCATTTTTTTAAAATCATCTTCCTCTTGCCTTAAAAATGTGCCTCTTAATCTGGAAATTCCCCTTCCCAGGGGAAAGACAACTACCATTAACTGCATCTATATCTCTCATTTATTTTGTAAGGTTCTACCAGGTTGCCTGTCAACCTCTTATGTTCCAGTAAAAGAAGTCCCAGTCTATTCATCCTTTCTTTGTAACTCAAATATTCCATATAAGGGAACATCCTGGTAAATCAATTCTGAGCTCTCTCCAGCTGAATAATATCCTTCCTATAACTGGATGACCAGAACTGGACACAGTATTCCAGAAAAGGCCTCATCAATGTCAATTAAGTACTGTGGCTTCAAGACAAGGTTGTATATTCTGCGCTGAGTAACTTGACCTTCTGATTCCCAGAGTCTGTCTGGCATCTGCAGGAATCATATCAGGAGTACAATGTTCCCTGTTTGCCTAGAGGAGTGCAATTGCAAGAAGTGTGGATAACAACCAGGGCAATGCAATCACTTGACTGGTGGAACGGATGCCATTCTTCACTCCTAGTATTCAGTCCCTTCGATCCACACTTCAATGGTAGCAGTGTTTGCCACTACAGGAGGCACTGCAGTAACTCAACAAGTGCGTACAAAATGATGGTCAAAATAAGAAAACTGACAAGTGTTCGGGTTAAATAACTTCTTATGTCAGATGATACAGTGGCAGTTTCATGATTTGGCTGAGGGTCTACATTGGTTTCTTGTTAAGGGGCTAAATAGTCAGATTGGCATTAATTATTAAAAGAATTTTCTGTTCTTTCTAATCATTTGAGTGTACTGTAGTTTTTTAAAATTTACACTTGGACTGTGCGCATTTATTACCCATCCCTAATTAACCTTGAGAAGGTGGTGGTGAGCTGCCTTGGAGAAATGCTGCAGTTTGTTTGCTGTATTTAGCCTCATAATGCCATTAGAGAGGGAATTCCAGGATTTTGATTCTCATGACACTGAAGGAATGGTGATGTATTTCCAAACCATGATGATGAGTGGCTTGAGGGAATTTGCAGGGATTGGTGTTCCCATGTTATCTACTACCCTTTGTCCTTGTCAGGTGGAAGTGGTCATAGATTTGGAAAATGCTATCTCATGAGCCTTGATGAATTTCTGCAGTGTATCTTGTAGATTGTTGCTACTGAGCATTGGTAGTGAAGGGACTGAATGTTTGTGCCATTTAACTGGGCTGCTTTGTCCTTCATAAGATCAAACTTCTTGAGTGTTGTTGGGGAATACTCCATTACACTCCTTGTACCTTGTGACAGGCTTTGGGAGTCACAAGGTGAGCAACACACGACAAGATTCCTAGCCTTTAACCTGCTCTTGTAGGCACAGTACTTTTATATGACTAGTCCAGTTAGTTTCTGGTTGCTGGTAACTTTCAAGATAATGATAGTAGAGGATGGAGGACATGCTGGAGATGGTCATTGACTGGCACTTCAATGAATATAGAACAGTACAGCACAGGAGCAGGCCCTTCAGTCAACCATGATGCCATTCTAAAGCAATCCAGCTGCTTGACATTGCCTGTATCTCTCTCTTCCCTGCCTGTTCATGTCTGTCTAGATGCCTCTTAAACTTTGCTAACATACCCGCTTATGCTACTTCCTCTGGCTGCACATTCTAGGCACTTAACCACACTGAGTTTTTAAAAAAAAACTTGCCTGATAAATTAAATTCCATCTGCCATTTCTCTGCTCAATTTTTGAATTGACTTATATCCCGCTGTATCCTTTGATAACCTTCCTCACTAATCACATCTCTATCAGTTTTTGTGTCATCTGCAACCTTACTAATCAGACATTTTCATTCAAATCACTTATATTGCAAACAAAAGTAGAACACTACTGGTCAGAAGAACACAACTACCCTCTTTCTTCTCTAAGCTAATTTTGTATCCAACTTAGCAACTCACTGTGGATCTCTTGTGACCTAATCTTCTAGATCACCCTATCATGAGGGATCTTGTCAAATGCTTTAGTAAAGTATACATAGACACCATCCACTGTCCTACCCTGAATCATCTTCGTCACTTCTTTAAACTCAGATTTGTGAGACAGGACCTCCCATGCATAAAGCCATGCTAACTATCCTTAAAAAGTCCACTCTTTTGTTTTTCCAAATATGAGAATCTTAGAACCGTCTCCAATAATTTCCCTACCACTGATGTAAGGCTTACTGGCCTGTAATTTCCCAGATTATCCCTGTTGCCCTTCCTGAACAAAGGAGCAGCATTCCTAGTCTCCAGTCATCTGTGACTTAAGAGCATATAAAAGATCTTTGTCAAAGCCCCAGAAATCTCCTTTCTTGCTTTCCTCAGTATCCTGGAATAGATCCCATTATGCCCTGGGAAATTATCTACCTTACTGTCTCTCAAAACACCCATCACCACCACCATCTTAATATCAACTTGTCTTAGAATATTAACATACCTCTCCTTAGTCTTACCATTATCCATGTCCTTCTCATTGAATACTGGTGCAAAGTTGAGGACCTCGCTCATTTCCTCTGGCTCCATGCATAAATTCCCTCCTTTTGTTCTTGAGTGGACCTACCCTTTCCATAGCTACCCTATTGCCTTTAATTTACATCGCAAGGCATTTTGTATGTATGCTACTTGCTACTTGTCAGCCAAGCATAGATTTTTATCTGGATCTTGTTGCTTTTGGGCATGGATTGCTCCTTCGGTATCTGCGAATGATGAACATCCCCTGTCCTGACATTATGTTGGAGGGAAGGTCCTTGGCCAAGGAGCTTAAGATGATTGGGTGAAGAGCACTTCCATGAGGAACCCTGCAGAGATGTCAACTCAGCACCAGCAGACCTCAACCATTTGCATTGACTTCACTTATAATTGGCATTTAATGTATATAGTAATCTGGTTATGTACAGCATCAATAATGTACAAAGCATGCACAAATCTCACTATTCTTTGTGTCCAATTTTGGATTTCCTGACTATCCTATAATAAATATCCTGTAATAATATGTTTTGAGAGGGAGAGACACCTCTTTGGCTATAACATGTCCCTTATTGTTTCATTGGATTTCAACATTGCTTGCAAAGCCAATATTTGTTGTCTCTACAACTGAATAGCTTGCTGTTGTTTTTATCAGATAGCAGTTACTCGACAGCCATTCTTGCCCTTGAGTGATATTTGGGGTGGACCAGGCAAGGATAGTAGATTTAGATTAGATTAGATTAGATTAGATTAGATTAGATTACTTACAGCGTGGAAACAGGCCCTTCGGCCCAACAAGTCCACACCGACCTGCCGAAGCGCACCCACCCACACCCATTCCCCTACATATACCCTGCACCTAACACTATGGGCAATTTAGCATAGCCAATTCACCTAACCTGCACATTTTTTGGACTGTGGGAGGAAACCGGAGCACCCGGAGGAAACCCACGCAGACACTGGGAGAATGTGCAAACTCCACACAGTCAGTCGCCTGAGGTGGGAATTGAACCCAGGTCTCTGGCGCTGTGAGGCAGCAGTGCTAAAGGATTGGAGAAAGGATTAATTCTCCTATTAACTTGTATGGTAGCTTGATCCCGATTAATTTTTTTATTGCAGATTTAATATATCACAGATATCATAGTGATATGCAGCACAGAAGCAGACCCTTTGGACAAACTTGTCCATGCTGACCAGAGCCTGACCAAACCTAGTCCCATTTGCCAGCATTTGGCCCATATCCCTCTAAACTGTTCCAATTTATGTACGCAGATAGCTTTTAAATGTTGTAATTGTACCAGTCTCCACCACTACTTCTGGCAGTTCATTCCATACACACACCACCCTCTGCATGAAACAGTTGCCCTGTAGATCCCTTTTAAATCATTCTCTTCTCACCTTAGACCTCTGCCCTCTAGTTTTAGACTCTCCCACCCCAGGGAAAAGACCTGTCTATTTACTCTATCCATGCCCCTTCTGGTTTTATAAACTTGTGGAAGTTCATCCCTCAGCCTCTGATGTTCAGGAAAAACAGACCCAGTCTGTTCAGCCTCTCCCTATAGCTCAGACCCTTCAACCCTGACATCATCATTGTAAATCCTTTCTGAACCATTTCAAGTTTCACAATATTCTTCCAATAGCAGGGAGATTAGAATTGAACATAGTATTCCAAAAATGGCCTAACTAATGTTCTGCCACATGATCTCTCAACTCCTATACTCAATGCATTGACCGATAAAGGAAAGCATACCAAATGCCGCCTTCACTATCCTATCTACTTTCAAGGAACTATGAATTTGTAGTCCAAGGTCTCTTTGTTCAGCAACACTCCCCCAGGACCTTACCATTAAGCCCTACTCTGATTTGTGTTTCCAAAGTGCAGCATCTCACGTTAAATTAAACTCCATCTGCCACTTCTCTCATCAATAACCTGTTGCGCTCTGAGGTAACCATCTTCTCTGTCCACTATAACTCCAATTTTGGTGTCATCTGCAAGCTTACTTACCATACCTCCTATGTTCATATCCAAATCCATTATATAAATGGTGAAAAGCTGTGGACTCAGCACCCGATCCTTGTGGCATACCTTTGGTTACAGGCCTCCAGTCTGAAAAGCAACCCTCCACCGCCATTACCTGCTGTCTTTCACCTCAGAGCCAGTTCTGTACCCAAATAGCTAGTTCTCCTTCTGCTCCATTTGATCTAATCTTGCCAAGGAACTTACATTTTTGAACAGTCATGACAAATTTGAACCTGTGTTTGG
Source organism: Chiloscyllium punctatum (assembly GCF_047496795.1). Classification (NCBI taxonomy): domain Eukaryota; kingdom Metazoa; phylum Chordata; class Chondrichthyes; order Orectolobiformes; family Hemiscylliidae; genus Chiloscyllium; species Chiloscyllium punctatum. The sequence continues at coordinate 146,037,408 of NC_092739.1, read as the reverse complement.
ATCATTATTGCATTACTTTGGATTGCTAGTCCAGTCATGCAGGTGTTACACTAATGAATTCTCTGAATAAAAGCTGAGTAATTGCCAAACATTGCACATGGTTGCATGAGCCAAATAAATCAAATAGGTATTTTGGATCAGCAATGAGATTATAAAAATGGTTGAAGGAAATTGTAATTTAGTACTTTGCTTAAATATTGCAAAGTATTGAGTTGAATTGTAGGACTAACTGCCTGTTGACTGACTTGTTTTGCACCAATCTAGAGATTTGATTTGTGTTAGTTTGCAAAGATTATAGCGTTGAATTGGACGACGGTGGTCTGAAGTGACCAAGGAGGATTCTGGGAGAAATCAGCTCAGTCCCATGTCTGAGAAGGGATTGAGTAGGAGCAGTTCCTGTCAAATAATGGTGACTCCAAATGTGAAAGCATTGTTTAAGAGTGGGGCAGAGAATAATCCAGGAAACCACAGACCCGTCAACTTGACGTAAACGGGAATGTTAGGATGTACTTGTGGGTAGTAGTGTTCTCATGTATCTGCTGATGCTGTCCTTTTAGATAGCAGTGGTTATGGGTTTGGCATATGCTGTCCCAGGAACCTTGGTGAATTTCTGCAGTGCATCTTATAGATAGTACACACTGCTGCTGAGCATTGGTGTTGAAGTGACTATTTGTGAATGTAGTGCAAAGCAAGCAGGCTGCTTTGGCCTGGATGGTGTAAAGCTTCTTCAATGTTGTTGGGCTCATCAGAAATGTGGGGGAGTATTCCATTACACTCTTGACTTGTGCCTTGTAGAAGGTGGACAGCTTTGGGGAGTCAGAGGTTCAGTTACTCACTATACAAATCCGAGTCTCTGACTTCTATTCTAGCCACAGTACTAGTCCTCGTCCAGATCACTTTCTGCTCAGTGGAACATTTAGGATGTTGATTGTGGAGGAATTCAGTGATCATGCTAAACTTGAATGTCAATGGGACATGGTTTGATTATCTTTTTGGAGATAGTCATTGCCTGACACTTGTATGGTGTGACTGTTACTTGCCCAAGGCTGAATATAATCCAGGTTTTGCTGTATTTGAGTATGGTCGGTTTCAGTATTTGAGAACAAGTTCCAGGTACCTCTGGGGTCCACATGAACCCTACATATCGGATCGTGACAGGTTGAATAACTTTTTGTACCCAGCCATAGGCTGAACAAACCTTGTATCTATCACTGTTTGGAGGATAAGTATTGAGACCTCTGTAGGGGCTGACTGGAGGTTTAATTCTACTGTGCACATTAAATAAATGCTTGAATTTTAGACTCACTAAAAGGTATTGAGGTCTCCACTGCAGCTACAATTAAGAACTATCAATGGACTTGGTACATATGGACTTGGACATGCGTATGTCAGAAACATGAGAATGACGAGAACGAGGGTAGGTCCGATCAAGGACAGCAGTGGGAGACTGTGTATTGAGTCGAGAGAAGTAGGAGAGGTCTTGAATGAGTACTTTTCTTCAGTATTTACAAATGAGAGGGACCGTATTGTTGAAGAGGAGAGTATGAAACGGACTGGTAAGCTAGAAGAGATACTTGTTAGGAAGGAAGATGTGTTGGGCATTTTGAAAAACTTGAGGATAGACAAGTCCCCCAGGCCTGACGGGATATATCCTAGGATTATGTGGGAAACAAGATAGGAAATTGCAGAGCCGTTGGCAATGATCTTTTCGTCTTCACTGTCAACAGGGGTGGTACCAGGGACTGGAGAGTGGTGAACGTTGTGCCCCTGTTCAAAAAAGGGAATAGGGATAACCCCGGGAATTACAGGCCAGTTAGTCTTACTTCTGTGGTAGGCAAAGTAATGGAAAGGGTACTGAGGGATAGGATTTATGAGTATCTGGAAAGACACTGCTTGATTAGGGACAGCCAGCACAGATTTGTGAGGGGTAGGTCTTGCTTTACAAGTCTTATTGAATTCTTTGAGGAGGTGACCAAGTATGTGGATGAGGGTAGAGCAGTGGATGTAGTGTACATGGATTTTAGTGAGGCATTTGATAAGGTTACCCATGGTAGGCTTATGCAGAAAGTCAGGAGGCATGGGATAGTGGGAAATTTGGCCAGTTGGATAGAGAACTGGCTAACCGGTTGAAGTCAGAGAGTGGTGGTAGATGGTAAATATTCAGCCTGGAGCCACTTACAAGTGGGGTTCCACAGGGATCAGTTCTGGGTCCTCTGCTGTTTGTAATTTATATTAATGACTTGGAAGAGGGAGTCGAAAGGTGGGTCAGTAAATTTGCCGATGATACGAAAATTGGTGGAGTTGTAGATAGTGAGGAGGGCTGTTGTCGGCTGAAAAGGGACTTAGATATGATGCAGAGCTGGGCTGAGGAGTGGCAGATGGAGTTCAACCCTGTCAAGTGTGAGGTTGTCCATTTTGGAAGTACAAATAAGAATGCGAAATACAGGGTTAACGGTAGGGTTCTTAGTAAGGTGGAGGAGCAGAGGGATCTTGGGGTCTATGTTCATAGCTCTTTGAAAGTTGCCACTCAGGTGGATAGAGCTTGTAAGAAGGCCTATGGTGTATTAGCGTTCATTAGCAGAGGGATTGAATTCAAGAGTCATGAGGTGATGTTGCAGCTATACAGGACCTTGGTAAGGCCACATTTGGAGTACTGTGTGCAGTTCTGGTCGCCTCACTTTAGGAAAGATGTGGAAGCTTTGAAGAGGGTGCAGAGGAGATTTACCAGGATGTTGCCTGGAATGGAGAATAGGTCATACGAGGATAGGTTGAGAGTGCTAGGCCTTTTCTCATTAGAACGGCGAAGGATGAGGGGTGACTTGATAGAGGTTTATAAGATGATCAGGGCAATAGATAGAGTAGACAGTCAGAGTCCTTTTCCCCAAGTACAACAGAGTGTTACAAGGGGACATAAATTTAAGGTGAAGGGTGAAAGGTATAGGGGGGATGTCAGGTGTAGGCTTTTTACCCAGACAGTGGTGGGGCATGGAATGCGCTGCCTGTGGGAGTGGCAGAGTCAGAATCCTTGGTGACCTTTTAAGTGGCAATTGGATAGGTACATGGATAGGTGCTTAAGCTAGGACAAATGTTCGGCACAACGTCATGGGCCGAAGGGCCTGTTCTGTGCTGTATTGTTCTATGTTCTATATTGCGTCCGTCTTATTTCAATAAGACCATAAGACATAAGAGCAGAATTAGGCCATTGAGTCTGTTCCGTCAGTCAATCATGACTGATCAGTTTCTCATCCCCATTCTCCCACTTTTTTCCCATAACCCTTGATCCCCTTGATACTCAAGAACCTGTCTATCTCAGTCTTAAATATACTCAGTGACCTGGTTTCCACAGCCTTCTGTGGCATAGAATTGCATAAAATCACCTCTCTGGCAGAAGAAGTTTCTCCTTCTTCCCAATCTAAACGATCTTCCCTTTTAAGGCTGTGCCCTCAGGTCCTAGTCTGTTCTACCAGTATTTTGTATGTTTCAATTAGATTCCTTCCACCCCCCCCCTCCCCGCAATCCTTCTAAACTCCCGTTGAGTATAGACCCAGAGTCCTCCAGCATTCCTTATGTGTTAAGTAAGCTTTTTATTCCTGGGGCTAATCTCATGAACCTCCTGTAAACATGTGCCAAGGCCAGTACATCCTTCCTGAGATATGGAGCCCAGAACTGTGCACAATACTCCAAGTGTGGTCTGAATTTTACATACATTCTGGTCTGAACTTGTAGGTAATCTATTTACCCTTGCATTGCAGTGGAGATCTTGTTTTAAAACTTGAAACCAACCAACTAGCATATATTTGTTCAAAATGAAAATGCACTTAATTTCATCAATTGCAAGAAAATGGATGTTATTGGTCTCCAATTATGGTTATTATTTCTTCGGTAATTGGAGAAAATATGGCCAATTAGTACCATAAATTTAACAAATTTATGATTGTGGCCCTTTTGCATTGATGTGGGTAAAAGTATTGAGAGGATTCCTGAGAGTGAGTCAGGAATATTACAGCCTTTGAAATTTAGAAATACAATTTATTCAAGATCAAATGTACTGTGGATGATTTTGTTAGGATTACAACCAGATACTATTTGGGGTGTACCTTAATTCTCCAGTAAAGAATTTCCGTTTTAGATGACCCCAATTTATGTACCAATCCCTGCTTAGTTTTTATTTGAATAAACATTTGCCTCTTCCCAAAGCACTGTTCCGAGTGACCTCTCTTAATGTTTTAGTTAGGATGTCATAAGGCTTACAGCATGGAACAGATCCTTCAGTCCAACCTGTCCAAGTCATCCAGTTTTCACAATTTATCTAGTCCCATTTGCCTGTATTTGGTCCATACCTCTCCGTACCAACCCCATCTATGTACCTGTCCATATGTTTCTTAAATGACTAAATTGTATTCATTTCCACTACTATCTCTGGCAACCTATTCCAGACACTCAGCATCGTCAGTGTGGAAAAAAGTTGCCCCTATGAACCCGCATAGACTAAAAGAGATGTACAGCATGGAAACAGACCCTTCAGTTCAACTTGTCGCTCCCCTTCAACCTATGCCCTCTAGTTTTAGACTCCCCTTCCATGGGGAAAAGCTACCATGGCTATCTACCATGTTTAATCCTGTCACGATGTCTAGAAGATCACCCCTCACTCTCTTGCGTTCAGGAGAAGTCACGGCCTATCCAGCCCCTCCTTATAACTCAAACCTTCCAGTCCAGGTAGCACCCTAGTAAATCTTTCCTGTGCTCTTTCTAGTTCAACAATATTCTTTTTATAGTAGGGTGACCAGAACCACATATGGTATTTCAAATATGAATTCTTTTTTAAAGATATTCTGTTGGTGTACTCTAGTACTGTGGCTTTTGTTTTTCTTGGTAGTAAAGAATTGGCATGTCAGCATTGATACATTGAGGCATTACTTCCCACTGTTTTAAGTATAGTACTTCTTGCTGTCCACTGCATTGTTCAGTTTGAGTCTTCTCAAATTAGCTGTGGCATGGATGGAATAGTAAAGCTGTTTGCTTTGTAAGTGGCGTAAAATCTTAAATTACTTTGATTTAAGAGCATGAGTAATTTTTCTTAGTTTTAAAGAAGTTCTCTGTTTGCTTGCCATGGGATGCTGACTCTTTGGAGGAAATGGAACAATTATGAGCTTGTTTGTTCCAAGAATAGTTTAACTTCAGCTTGTGCAGCACGTCAGTCCTCCTGTGATTTTGGAAGAACTGGGTAAAATGATGTTCCTGTTGGTCCAACGTAAGATCAGTTTATTGACTTGTTCGATAGGTGTGGAAAATACGTTTCCTGTCAAGCATTTAGCAGTGTTCTAATAATTGAAGGTATGCTCTCAGCGTTTTGATATGCAAAATAGCACACAAAAAATATACTTAGAATATTCAATTATGTTTTCCACCAAGATAATTAGAATTTTGTTTGAAATGTCAGTTCGTATATGTTCTCCAAAACACAGAACTAAAAAGGAAAATGGCATTCTGGTGGTGGGTCAGGAAAGATTTTTAATCTTTGTTTTGTATCAAGACTGTTTGACTGTGGGTGTGTACTTTGGCAATTTCTCAAACAGATGTGCTTAGTTCATTTTTGAATGCATCAGCTCAATCTATTCCCCTCTCAGTTCCCTCTGGGAAACTTTCTAGTTGATCATTTGTACCTTTGCAAATTTGTGATCATTCAGAAGTAGAGTTGTGACTTATGTAATCATATTGGTAGTGATGATGATGGCCTATCTTGGTTTCATTCTGTTGTGAAAACCAGTGATGGGAGTTTAATGTTCTTGGTAGCTCGTCCAAATCAGACAACTCTTACCATAGCCATTTCACATACTCCCTAAATTCAACTTGATGCAACTTGGGCATTAACTTGATCAGAGTTGGGATCTTGGCTGTTCAAGAGAATTTTGCCCTACTGTCCCTTCAGAGGCTGGTAAATCTCCAGTTCCATCACTACTGAGGACAGAGGCCACTGCCAGTACTATATGAAGCCCAGGTAAAGATCATCAATGGTGCCTTAGAGGTGACATAAAGGAGAATAGTTTCACGAGGGTCATAACAGACAGGTGCATTGTACTTTGGGTATGGGCTGCCAAGTAGAAGTTACTCAAAGTCATGGACAAATTAACATAGTATTTCTTCTATTCACTCGTGGGATGTGGGCATTGCTGGTTGACTAGCATTTATTGTCCATCCCTAGTTACCTTTGAGCTAAGTGCCTTATTAGACCATTTGATTTATTTATTGTCAATTGTACTGAAGTACAATGAAAAGCTTTGTTTATAAGCAGTACAGGCATATCATTGTAAGCAAGGATGTACAGAACAAAAGATTTAGACGAAGGCTTATAGGTAACATTGTAACCGCAGTTTGACGGTAGTGTGAGGGTAACAAAAACAAGAAAATATGACCAGGAGATTTAGAGTCTCCTCAGTTTAGGGGACTGTCTTTGTGCTGGCTGGTACTACAGTCAGTGTGTTACTGCTGCTGGAGGAGGGGGTGGGAACCTAACTCTTGAACTGGCTGAGTTATTTAGCCAGTTTGTTAACTGGTAATTTTTTTCTTTGAGGACTGATTTCTAAAACAAAAAGGTAACATTGCACAGGGCATAAAAGAGAGATCAACGTTAGCAAGATCAGCAATATTTGAGGCTAGAGAGTCCACTTAGTAGTCTCATAATGGTTGGGAAGAAGCTGTCCCTAAACCACCTCCTGTGTGTGTTTAGGCTTCTGTATGTTCTACCTGATCAAAGAGGTTGTAGGAGATTGTTACTGGGGTGTGAAAGGTCTTTGATGATGGCAGTGAGCCATGTGAATGGAGTCCATTGACGGAAGGTTGGCTGTTGTGATGGCCTTGGCTGTGCACACCACCCTTTGTAGTTCTGTACGATTCTGGGCAGAGTAGTTTCCATACCAGGCTGTTTTGCTTTCAGTTGTGCATCTGTAGAAGTTGGTGAAGGTCCTTATGCACATGGGGGAAAACGTGAGGACTGCTGATGCTGGAGATCAGAGTCGAGAGTATGGTGATGGAAAAGCATAACAGGTCAGGCAGTGTACGAGGAGCAGGCGAATTGAAGTTTTGGGTATAAGCCTTTCATTTCTGATGGAGGACTTATGCCCGAAATGTTGATTCTTCTGCTCCTCGGATGCTGCCTGACTTGCTGTGCTTTTCTAGCACCACACTCTTGACTCCTTATGCACGTGGTACATTTCCTGGACTACCTGAGGTAGAAGAGGCATTGTTGTGCCTTGACTGTTGCAACTACATGGGAAGACCATGATAGGTTGTTCAGAGGGTTACAGGTGAGGATGGCAGATTTCCTTTCTTGAAGGATATTAGTGAGTCAGACGTGCTTTCCTGACAATCGACAATGATTTTACAGTCATCAGATTCTTAATTCGAGACCTTTTGGTTCAAATTCACCATTTGTCATGATGGGATTGAAACCCAGCTTCCCAGAACATTAGCTGAGTTTCTGGATTAATAGTCTAGCGATAATACCACTAGGTTATTGTCTCCCCCTTTTAGTGCACCAAGTATTAGTACACTCTGGATCCATGCTCAGTGTATAAGTGGAGCAGCTGACAAGCCCCAACAGACCCTAAAATGTTAATGAAAATTCAATCATGGTGGTGACCAATGAAAGAAAAGTTATCATATTGATAGAATTAGTGAGGAGGCAATCCTCCAATCACAGGGTGACTCTGTCAGAGTAAATACAGTAAAGAAACCACCTGAGTTGAAACACTTAGATAAAGGAAAAAATTAATCTCCAGGGAAGCCTTTAGTCAGTACCAGAGTCAAGGCTGGGAGCCTTTTGTCATGATTGGGGGTGTTCAGTAGCACAGCAGTGAGTGCAAATACCTTGGAAGATTATGGAATTATAGGAACCCTAGGAGCTTTAGAGTGTTATGAACCATGCCATATCCCCTCAAAACATTTCAGTAAGATAACTCTGATCCTAATTTTTTTTAGTTGTTTTAAGCAGGTGTAAAGTGGGTATTCCAGGAGTGATACAGCTGGCCAACCACTCAGTTTTAAACAAACCAGTATTTATTTACACATGAATGAAAGAAAATTGAATTTAGAATATCATAACTATTTGAAAACCCATTAAACTCTATCGCAACTTAATGATGCTGTTCCAAACACTTGTAATGTTCCCATGATGCTTGCTTGGCAAAAAAAGGTAAAATCAAACATAGGTTCTTACAGGAGAGGTGTCAAAGAGAGAGACGATCAGCAAGGAGCTGTTCCATTGACCACCAGTTTCAAAACCTGACTTCTTGCTAAAACTAAACAAAACCAGAGAAAAATTGAGTTGGGAGAACCGACCACTTCCCTTTCATTGTACAAGTGTTTTTTTTTAAACTTGAAAGATTTTTGCCTAAGGCAGTATCTGTTGCTATAATCAAATTGGCCTTAAAACCTATACAAACAAGGCACGTCGGAACCTATGTGTTTACAACCCCTCTGAGTGAACAAAACGATAGAATAAACTTGTTAAAGGAGCAGCACCATCATGAGAGAGAAATAGTTAAGCCATAGACGTGTTTTGATAATTTTAAAATGTGAGCGTATGGGCAATAGGAGAATGGTACTTAGTGCAGTTTCAGATGTGACAAAGCTTTGGATTGTCTCCAAATTATGGAAGAAGTTAAAGACCAGCAGCATTGGGAAAAATAGGGCCCTGAAGTAACACAACTTCGAATGAAGGATTCAGCAGTAGACTAGCTGAGACAGGGAAAATTCGGCAGCGTTGTGAAGATGAAGCTTGTCGCTCTTAATGACACAAATAGGAGGTTGAAAATTCATTGCAGGTCATGTTGCAACCAGACTGACCTAATTCCAACATTTCTTGTGAGACAATTGAAGTCTGTAGTTAGGGAACAGTGTTTGGATCAGTAGCTGAAGACTGTGGCTTCAGTCCTCCAGTAGGCAATTTCTGTTTATTCAGAGCTAGATGTCAGATGAGCACTGTGATCATGGTAACTTAGCAATAGTAGAGGAATCTAAAGAGTTGGTAGTGAGGAACATACACATGTATGAAATAGAAGCAGGGGTTAGACACTGGGCCCCTGTATAGTCATTTTGTAAAATCACAGCTGGCCTGACTGTGGTCTCAACTTCACTTTCCTATCTACCAATCCTCTATCCATGCTAGTGTTACCCTTTTATTATAACATCTTATCAAATCTCTTTTGGGAGTTCAAATATACCATATCTACAGGTTTCCCTTTATCCATCTTGCCTGTTACTTTCTCAGAGAACTTGGTCAAACCGAATTTTCTTGTCTCAAAAGCATGCTGATTCTGCCTTACTGCATGAAGATTTTTTTCAGTGCTCTGCCAGAACCTCTTTATCATTAATAATAGATTCAAGCATTTTCCTTCTGATATGCATTAGGCTAACTGACCTACAGTTTCTCTTTGTCTGGGTGTCATTGTGTATGTGTGAAAACCATCTTTGTGTTTGTGTTGCTAAGGGGCAGCATGCTTGTGAAAAATAAGAGGAACCAAAGATAGATTATTTGGAGAGACAAGAGGTAACTACAGTTTGGTGGGAAGATAAGCCATTTTCTGGCTACAGTTAGATATGAAAGAATGGAGCCATGTGAGAGAAAACTGACCCACTGGACAACAGAGACAAAGCATGGGAGGAGGCTGGTGTGCTTATAGGCTAGATGACTGTCACACACTAATCACAGGACAAATGAAAGTGATCTGAGGTAAGGAAAAGCTTGGTCAAGTATACAGCTGTTTAAATGACTTATTTTTGCAACTCGGGCTTGTGTACATACATTTTTAGCACGCAGATAAATATAACCAACTCTGGATTTAAAGTCTATACTATGAGTCTTGTTTTAATCTTCCTCGATTATATGCAATGGGAACTGGAGCAACAGGTCAATAGTGTAGAGACTAGGGAAGAGCTTGAGACTAAGGCAAATCTAGCTAAGAGAATAAGCAGTCAAGGAGAGTTCAGCAGAACTGGAGGCTTTGATTATATTTGCTTCAATAAGAAATTTAAAGGTAAAACAGATTAACGTAGAACTTGGATTAATTATGATGTTATCATAGAGACATGGTTGAAAGAGGAATGGGATTGGCAGCTTAATGTTCTGGGATGTTGATGTTTTAGACGAGATCAAGGAGGAAGCAAAAGAGTTGGGGGAATTGCATGACTGGTGAGGGAGCATATCACAGCTGTGTTGAGGGAAGACACCTGGAGGGATCTTGCAGCAAGGCTTTATGGATAGAGTTCAGGTATAAGACGGGGACAATCTCAATGCTGAGATTTGAACTTCAGATCTCTCAGCTGTCAGCAGGAAATGAAGGAGGCGGCATGTTGTCAGATTCTGAAAAGATATAACAATAACAACAGGATGGTTGTAGTGGTTAACTTTAGCTTCCCCCATATGGACTGGAACTTCCTTATTGCTGGGTTTGGTTGGAGAGCAACTTATTAGGTTTACAGGAAGATTTTTTTTGAAATGGTGTGTGGATAGTCAAGGGAGGAGATCATACTGGGCCTGGTGTTGGAAAATGAGTCCAGCTAGGTGATCAAAGTTTGAGTGGTTGAGGATTTTGGGAATAGTGATCATAATTTCTTGGTTTTCAGATTTAGGAATAAGGAAAAGGATGGATCTCTGATGAAGGTATTAAATTGGCGGAAGGCCGCATAAAGCCAAATTAGGTAAGAACTGGCGATTGTGGATTGGGAGCAGCTGTTTGAGGGTAAATTTATCTTTGATAAGTGTGAGAGTCTTTTAAAGACCAGTTGATCAGAGTGCATGTTCCTGTGGAAATAAAGGACAGGAATGGCAGGATTCAGGAACCTTGGATGACAGGGGAAATTATTAGCTTCGTTTTAAAAAAAAGCATTTCTAAGGTCTAGGCAACTAAAACATACAAAGCCCTTGAAGAATATATTATGAGCAGGAGGGTAGCTAGGGAAGGAATAGACCCACTTAAGAAGGAAGATCATGTGTGCAACCAGAGGAAATGGGTGAGATCCTTCATGAGTATATTGGTATTCAACAAAGAGAGGGACATGAGGGATGTTGAGGTTAAGGAAAGGCGTATGTAAATAATATTGGACAGGTCAACCCAATGAAGGAGAAAGTGTTGGGTGTATTGAAATGCATTAAGGTAGACAAGTCCCCAGGGCCAGATGAGATCTATCCCAGGGTACTGTGGAAGCAAGGGAGGAAATATTTGCAGCTGCAACAGATATCTTTGCATCGTCATTGGCCACAGGCTCGGTTCCAGACGACTGGAGAATGGTTAGTGTTGTTCCTTTGTTTAAGAAGGAAAACAAGAGATAATACAGGTAATTACAGGTTGGTGAGCCTGACATCATGTTGGGCAAATTGTTGGAAAAGGTATTGAGAGACCAGATTTATTCATATTTGGAAGTAAATGGAGTTATTAGTGACAGGCGGCACTAGATTTGTGCAGGGAATGTCTCAGCAACTTGATTGAGTTTTTATGAAGAGGTGACAAGAATGATTCACCAGGGAAGAGCAGTGGATTTTGTCTGCAGGGACTTTGGAAAGGCATTTGAGAAGGTACCTCATGGTAGGCTCTTACAGAAGGTAGAGACTCCATGACTTGGACATAGAAAACAGAGTAGTAGTGAAAGGGTGCTTTTCGGAATGGAGATCAGTAACTAGTATTTCTCATGAGAATGTGTCTAGGGAAAGAGTTAAGTTCTGAGTTTTGTGAAACAAGAGCTTCAGTTGAGCATAACTTAGATCAGATAAGAACTTACAGTTAACAATAGGGTGCTGAGGTAAGGATAATGGGTTAACAAAGTGGAAAAGCATTCATATGTGCATCCATTTAACAATATTGGAAGCATTCAGTATATAAGGTCAGTTTAACAAGATGAAAAGTATCCATTATATGAAGCCAGTTAAGGTTAAGAACACTCATTGTGTAACAGCAGATGGCTTAATCTTTACTATTGGCACTCGCTGATTGTAATGGTCACCAATTAATATGCATATTGCCTTATCTGGATGCTCCTCCCTATAAAGTGACTATTATAATTCATTAAGAATTTTCTGTTCGAGAGAGAAGACTGAGAACTAATGTCTCTGTGCACATGGGTGATCGCTCTCTCTCTCCCTCCAGGGCCCCGAATAACGATAAAGGAGGTAAAACTATATTGTATTTAAGCGTTTTGCTTCGACTGAGGTGGAAACAGGGCGATACTCTGAGATCCGTGCTGGGACCTTTGTTATTTGTAATAGATATAAATGATATGATGAAAAATGTAGGTAGTCTGATTAGTAAGTTTGCAAAAGACACTAAGACTGGTGGAGTTGCAGATAGTGAGGAGAATTGTCAAAGAATTCAGTGGAATATATATAGATTTGGGCAGAGAAATGGTAGATGGAGTTTCATCAGGACTAAGGCAAGGTGATGCATTTTGGAAGATCAAATTCAAGTGTGAATTATATAGTAAATGTCAGAACTTTTCAGAGCATTGACACGCAGAGAGATCTGGGCATACAGATCTGCAGATCCCTGAAAATGGCAGCACAGGTGGATAAGGTGGTGAAAAAGGCATGCTTTCCTTCACCGGCTGGGGCGTTGAAATTAAAAGTTGGCAAGTTATGTTTAGCTGTACAAAAGTTTAGCTTGGCCACGTTTCTCACACAAGATAGAGCATGTTGGTCGGAATAATTTCAGCCTGAACCTTTTCATTTTGCCCATTGAAGACAGAAATGATTTATATTAGACAGGTCGGTGTGTCTCACATGTACAGAGAAGAACAAAAGTTAGTCATGTATAAATTTTGATTATAAGAGAACTAAGAACAATGGAATAATGTAAATTATGGCTGCCAGTAGAACAGGCATTCATAACATTCTAGTTAGTAGTGAAGAATATTGGTTGAACAAGTCCCTTTGTACTATAATGTTATTGTTATAAATGTGTAAGGGATACTGTACCTTTAAGAGAGTTGAAAGCGAGCAAGGACTTAGGTACACAGAGTACTGGAAACTTTATAATGTAACATCTGGTCCAGCAGCTAGTAGTACCTGGATTGCAATGTGACGAGAACAAACTCAAATTTGGCCAATCACTTCAAATTATGCCCCAAGAGACTAAACTCCGATCAAGTTTGAGTCATGCTCAGCTGAACCTCTTGTTTCACAAAACTCCTCAGAACTTAACTCTTTCCATGTCTGCTTATATCCTATACACATTCTCAGTGGTTGGTTAAATTAAAAGTGAGAGAAATGGCTCTTAAAATTGCTGAAGAGGTTCTAGGATTTGAAGATAATTCTCAAATTTGCCAAGAAAGTTTAGCAGGAAAGAAAAAGGCCATACTTTTAGAATTAGCAAAGAAGTTAGATTTGGGATTTAACTAAGAACAAAAGTAAAACTGAAATTGTAAGGGAATTACTCAAACACTTAGGTATCAGAGAAACAGACAAGTGCAGTAGAGTTAGGAAAACTTAAATTACAATTAGGAAAATTGAGTTCGAAGAGAAAGAGCGAAGGTTATTAGCTGAGCAAAGAGAGAACCAAAGGAGAGAGAAATGAGAGGGGGAAACAAAGAGAAAGTTCTTAGCTGAACAAAAAAGAGAATTTGAACTTGAGAAGTTGCGACTTAGTCAGCAAAGTCAAGTTAACAGGATGGAGATTAAAAGAAAAGGTAATGAAATATACAATTATGTCAAAACTCTGCCAAATTTTGATGAGAAAGATGTTGAAGCCGCCTTTATTTCATTTGAAAAATTGGCTAGGCAGACTGAGTGGTCTGAGGATTTATGGGTAATTCTAGTTCGGACTAAACTGGTAGGTAGAGCTAGTGAGGTATTTGCCGTGCTGTCAGATTAGGGCTCGACATTATGAAGAGGTCAAACAGGCTATTTTAAGTGCTCATGAATTGGTACCAGAAGCATATTGACAGCGGTTCAGACACACAAAGAAGGAACCAGGTCAGACTTATGTTGAGTTCGAAAAAATTAAACATAGTCATTTTGATAGGTGGGTGCATGCTTTAAAAATAAATAGGACATTTGAGGCTCTAAGAAAGATTAGGGAGGAGGTTAAAAACTCACTTCCATAGATGGTAAGGATTCACATGGAGGAACAGAAAGCTCAGGAAGAGAGGAAGGCAGAAGAATTAGTAAATGAATACGTTTCGTGCATAAGACAAGCTTCCGACCAGAATTCCGTCCTTTGAGTGATAGAAGTTGGAAGAAGGGGTGATCCTGCACTACGAAACTAAGAGTAGAGAACACTGGTAAGAATTTACCACAGAAGAGGGTGGAAGGGAGGTGAAAGACCTCAGGTTTTTCCATTGTCGTAAAGTGGGACACACAAAGTCACAGTATTGGTTGTTAAAGAAAGGCACTGTAGGAAAAGATCTGGTCAAAGAAGCTAAGCCAGTGGCATTAGTAAAAATAGTAAAGGAGACCCCCAAGAAGAGCCGAGGAGCAGCAGGTGAGTACACAGCCTAGGCGGGACTGGGTATGGAGTTAGTACCTGACCTCACAAAGAATTCGCCTCTGTGGGTAAAGTTTACTCAGAAAGAGCAGGGGGAGAAGGATAAGAAGTTATCATTTTGAGAGATAGTAAGGAATGAATGAATGTGCACTCTTTCTGATCTGTTACCTGAGAGTGTGGTAATTTGTGGGGTAGATGGACAGAAATGTAGCATTCCCCCATGTAAGATCAGGTTGGAGTGCCAAATTAAGACTGGAGAAGTTAGTGTGTGTGATTGACTGAGTGTCAGTTCCAGGAATTCAGTTCATTCTTGGGGATGATTTGGCAGGATCTAAGGTGGGAGTGACACCCCTTGTTGTGGAGAAGCCCAGTGAAGACTAAGAAGCTGAGGAGTTAAAACAGAACTTTCCTGATATTTTCCCAGACTACATAGTAACCAGATCCCACAATCATAAGTCAAAGCACAAAGCAAAAAGTAAAGAGAAAAATGAAGGAGTTGAGGCTCAGTTAGCGGACACTCTATTGGCGCAATGGTGCAGGAAAAACCTGAACAGGCAGCGGATTAGACAGAAGTCTTTGGTCCTTGTAGGCTAAGGGACTTGCAATAGCAAGACAAGACGATAAAAGATATATATATGGATGCGTACTCCAAAAATGCAGCCGAAAATATTTCTGAAAGTTATTTTCTGAAAGGCAGGATCCTAAGATGGGAATGGAGACCAAGGTAGGTTAGTTCAGAAGAGAAATGGGCCAAAGTGCAACAGATGGTGTTGCCGGTAGCATACATACAGGTGGTGTTACATGTAGCACATACCCTAGGTGACCTCCTGCAGGTAGTTTATGAACAACTCTGGTAAGGTAAAAACAAAGACTGCAGATGCTGAAAACCAAATACTGGATTAGTGGTGCTGGAAGAGCACAGCAGTTCAGGCAGCATCCAACGAGCAGCGAAATCGACGTTTCGGGCAAAAGCCCTTCATCAGGAATAAAGCTTTATTCCTGATGAAGGGCTTTTGCCCGAAACGTCGATTTCGCTGCTCGTTGGATGCTGCCTGAACTGCTGTGCTGTTCCAGCACCACTAATCCAGTATATGAACAACTCTGGCTAGGGTACAAAACCATTTCCATTGGCCTGGAATGCACAAGGATGTGGTTCAGCTTTTCCGTAGTTGTCGTACATGCCAAATGATAGGTGAGCAACAGGCGGTAGTAAAACCAGCACTTTTATCAATTCCCACATTTGAAGAACCTTTCACGCGGATTACAATTGATTGTGTAGGTCCTCTCTTGAGAACTAAAAAATGGGAAACAGTACTTATTAACTATAATGGATGTGTCTACCACATTTCCGGAGGCAATTCCATTACAGAGTACCAAGACATAAAAGGTAGCAGAGGAGTTAGTAGCTTTGCTCACACAGAATGGGCTACCCAGAGAGATTCAGTTGGACCAGGGATCTAATGTTACATGCTAGGGTGTTTAAGGCAGTCATGGATAGTTTAGTTATACAGCACTTTATATCCCGTGCGTATCATCCTGAATCCCAGGAGGTTTGAGAAAGGTGGCATCAGACCTTGAAGATCATGTTGAGAGCGCTCTGTCAGGATTACCTGAATGATTGGGATAAATGTATTCAATTCGTATTGCTTGCCATTAGAGATGCCCCAGGTAAAAACAATGACTGCAGATGCTGGAAACCAGATTCTGGATTAGTGGTGCTGGAAGAGCACAGCAGTTCAGGCAGCATCCACTTGGATGCTGCCTGAACTGCTGTGCTCTTCCAGCACCACTAATCCAGAATTAGAGATGCCCCAGACAAGTCTAACTCTGTGCACTCCTTTCGTTTTAATATTTGGGCATGAAGTGAGAGGCACTTTAAAGGAAAATTGACAGGACCAAAGTTTGAGATCTCACACTTTATGTATCGGGGGTGAGGGAGAGAGTAAATTGAGTAGGTGAATTAGCTAAACAGCACGTAATGAGGGCACAGTGTAGAATGAAGCAGGTGGCAGATAAAAGCTTTGTGACTCGGACATTTTCCGGAGGGGATGATGTGTTCATACTGTTACCAGTGATAGGAGATCCCTTCAAAGCCAGGTTTAGTGGTCCCTATCAAATTGAGAAAAAGTTGAGTCAGGTGAACTATCTAGTAAAGATGCCAGACAGAACGAAAAAAAGGTATCTGGTTTGTCTTGTGAATATGTTGAAACCGTGTTACACTAGAGAGAAAGAACTGAAGAAATGAGTGTTAGTTACTGCCCTGCAGTGTGAGGAATCAAATCTGAATGATGTAGTTTTTGATGTGCCTCAAAATAGCTTTTAAAAAATGAAGTACTTGAGTAGGATAGGCTATTAAACTATGTGTCTCATGAGCATTGAATGCAAGATTTGTTACTGCAGTATTAGGACATATGCAAGAATCAGATGGGGAGGGCTAATACTATTGTACATGAAGTAGACGTAGGGAATACTGCTCCGATAAAACAATACCCCTATCAGCTTAATCCTTTCAAAGCCAGACACGTCCAGAAGAAGGTCGAGGCCATGTCCAACTGCAATATTGTTGAACTAAGCTGGAGGGCGTGGTGTTTGCCAATCTTCTTAGTTCCCAAACTGGATGGGACTCAGCAGTTCTGCGTGGATTATCGGAAGGTCAATGCCATTACCAAATTGGACTCCTATCCAATTCCTAGTTTGGAGGACTGTATCGAGAAAGTTGGACAAGCCAGCTACATCACCAAGTTGGACTTATTGCGTGGTTACTGGCAGGTACCTTCATCAGAGACGGCAAAAGAAATTTCTGCGTTTGCAACTTCAAATGGGCTATATCAATTTGAAGTGATGCCCTTTGGAATGAAGAGTGTGCCTGCCTTTTTCCAAAAACTCATGACCAGAGGTGTGGCTGGGTTAACAAACTGTGCAGTATATTTGGAAGATGGAGTGATCTTTAGAAAATCCTGCGAAGATCACATGGTACAGTTGGCAGAGCTCTTTGAAGACTATGAGAAGCACAACTGATAATAAACTTAAACAATTCTGGATTAGTGGTGCTGGAAGAGCACAGCAGTTCAGGCAGCATCCAAGTAGCTTCGAAATCGACGTTTTGGGCAAAAGCCCTTCATCAGGAATAAAAACCTGAGGATGTAGTACAGAGTGGATGTTTTATTCCTGATGAAGAGCTTTTGCCCAAAACGTCGATTTCGAAGCTACTTGGATGCTGCCTGAACTGCTGTGCTCTTCCAGCACCACTAATCCAGAATCTGATTTCCAGCATCTGCAGTCATTGTTTTTACCTTGTTGATTTTAAACTTAAACAAAACTGACTTCGCAAAAATAGAGGTGATGTTCTTGGGACATAGCATCTTTAATGGAAGATTGACCCTGTCATCCCGTTTCCGTATCGCCGTATCAGTCAAAGCAAAACGCTCAGTGTTACCTCCTTCGTCTTTATTCTGGGTCCTGGAGGGAGAGAGAAGGATTGCCCATATGCAATCATATGCAACATGAGTTCTCGGTCTTCTCTCGAACAGCAGATTCTTAAGGGAATATATAGTCACTTACAGGGAGCAGCATCTGAATAAGGCAACATCTATGTTGATTGAGTGATTGTTACAATCCGTGAGCATCAACAGTAAAGATTGTCGTCTAGCATTATACATAAATGTTCTTAACGTTGTTAACTAGCTTCACATAATGAATGCTTTTCACCTTGTTAACTGACTTTACGTAACGAAAGCTTTTTCATCATGTTAAACGGCTTTACATAAGGAATGCTTTTTCACCCTTGCCTCTAGCACCTCATTGTTTACTGCAAGTTTGTTTCTGATCCAAGTCATGCTGGCTGAGCCTTTGTCTTACACAGCCCAGAACTTAACTCTTTCTCTCCCTGCTCATACCTTATGAACTATCTCAACCCATGGAATGCAAAGATGTCGGCCATCAACAAATTTCCATGACCAAACTCGAAGAAAGAGGTGCTTTGATTCTTAGGACTCAGTGGATTCTTTTGGAAGTTTGTTCCGAACTTCAGCAGTGTAGTGGCACCGTTAACTGATTTATTGAAGAAGAACACAAGGTTTCGGTGGACAGAACAATTCCAGGAGGCATTTGACCATTTGAAAGCAATATTAATCACCCAACCAGATTTGGCTACACCAAACTTTTCAAAACCTTTTAAAGTCTCCATCAATGCTAGGGACATAAGAGCTGGAGCTGCACTGCTACAGGAAGATTAGGATGGGATTGAACTGCCAGTTTGTTATGTTTAGAAGAAACTAAACATCCACCAGAGGAAATAATCCGCAATCGAAAAAGAATTTCTGTGGCCAGCAGAGAAAAAGCAGAATGGTGTGATGTTTCCCTGGTGCCAGGATCAAGGATGTCTCCGAGAGGGTGCAGAATGTTCTCATGGGGGAGAGGGGCCAGCAAGAAATCATTGTCCACATTAGAACCAACGATATAGGAAGGGAAAAGGTTGAAATTCTGAAGGGAGATTACAGAGAGTTAGGCAGAAATTTAAAAAGGAGGTCTTCAAGGGTAGTAATATCTGGATTACTCCCAGTGCTATGAGCTAGTGAGGGCAGGAATAGGAGGATAGAGCAGATGAATGCAAGGCTGAGGAGCTGGTGTATGGGAGAAGGATTCACATTTTTAGATCATTGGAATCTCTTTTGTGGTAGAAGTGACCTGTACAAGAAGGACGGATTGCACCTAAATTGGAAGGGGACTAATATACTGGCAGGGAAATTTACTAGAACTGCTCGGGAGGATTTAAACTAGCAAGTTGGAGGGGTGGGACCCAGGGAGATAGTGAGGAAAGAGATAATCTGAGACTGGTACAGTTGAGAACAGAAGTGAATCAAACAGTCAGGGCAGGCTGGGAGAAGGTAGGATAATACTGCATTTATTTCAATGCAAGGGGCCTGATAGGGAAGGCAGAGAACTCAGGGCATGGTTAGGAACATGGGACTGGGTTATCATAGCAATTACAGAATCATGGCTCAGGGATGGGCAGGACTGGCAGCTTAATGTTCCAAAATACAAATGCTACAGGAAGCTTAGAAAGGGAGGCAAGAGAGGAGGGGGAGTGGCATTTTTGATAAGGGATAGCATTACAGCTGTGCTGAGGGAGGATATTCCAGGAAATACATCCAGGGAAGTTATTTGGGTGGAACTGAGAAATAAGAAAGGGATGATCACCTTATTGGGATTGTGATATAGACCCCCCCAAAAGTCAGAGGGAAATTGAGAAACAAACTTGTAAGGAGATCTCAGCTATCTGTAAGAATAATAGGGGTAGTTATGGTCGGGGATTTTAACTTTCCAAACGTTGACTGACTGGGACTGCCATAGTGTTAAAAGTTGAGATGGAGAGGAATTTAAGTGCGTACAAGAAAGTTTTCTGATTCAGTATGTGGATGTACCTACTAGAGAAGGTGCAAAACTTGACCTACTCTTGGGAAATAAGGCAGGGCAGGTGACTGAGGTATCAGTGGGGGAGCACTTTGGGGCCAGCGACCATAATTCTACTAGTTTTAAAATCGTGATGGAAAAGATTAGAGCAGATCTAAAAGGTGAAGTTCTAAATTGGAGAAAGGTCAATTTTGACGGTATTAGGCAAGAACTTTGAAAAGCTGATTGGAGACAGATGTTCGCAGGTAAAGGGATGGCTGGAAAATGGGAAGCCTTCAGAAATGAGATAACAAGAATCCAGAGAAAGTATATTCCTGTCAGGGTGAAAGGGAAGGCTGGTAGGTATAGGGAATGCTGGATGACTAAAGAAATTGAGGGTTTGGTTAAGAAAAAGAAGGAAGCAGATGTCAGGTATGGATAGGATAGATCAAGTGAATCCTTAGAAGAGTATAAAGGAAGTAGGAGTATACTTAAGAGGGAAATCAGGAGGGCAAAAAGGGGACATGAGATAGCATTGGCAAATGGAATTAAGGAGAATCCAAAGGGTTTTTACAAATATATTAAGGACAAAAGGGTAATTGGGGAGAGAATAGGGCCCCTCAAAGATCAGCAAGGCGGCCTTTGTGTGGAGCCACACAAAATAGGGGAGATACTAAATGAATATTTTGCACCAGTATTTACTGTGGAAAAGAATATGGAAGATATAGATTGTAGGGAACTAGATGGGGACATCTTGCAAAATGTCCATATTACAGAGGGGGAAGTGCTGGATGTCTTGAAACGGTTAGAGGTGCAGAAATCCCCCAGGACCTAATCAGGTATTCCAGAGAACTCTGTGGGAAGCTAGAGAAGTGATTGCTGGGCCTCTTGCTGAGATATTTGTATCATCGATAGTCACAGCTGAGGTGCCGGAAGACTGGAGTTTGGCAAACGTGGTGCCACTGTTTAAGAAGGGTGGTAAAGACAAGCCAGGGAACTATAGACTGGTGACCCTGACCTCAGTGGTGGGCAGGTTGTTTTAAGGAATCCTGAGGGACAGGATGTACATGTATTTGGAAAGGCAAGGACTAATTCGGGATAATCAACATGGCTTTGTGTGTGGGAAATCATGTCTCACAAACCTGATTGAGTTTTTTGAAGAAGTAACAAAGAAGATCGATGAGGGCAGAGCAGTAGATGTGATCTATATGGACTTCAGTGAGGCATTCGACAAGGTTCCCCAAGGGAGACTGATTAGCAAGACGAGATTTCGTGGAATAAAGGGAGAACTAGCCATTTGGATACAGAACTGGCTCAAAGGTAGAAGACAGAGGATGGTGGTGGAGGGTTGTTTTTCAGACTGGAGGCCTGTGACCAGTGGAGTGCCACAAGGATCGGTGCTGGTTCCTGTACGTTTTGTCATTTACATAAATGATTTGGATGTGAGCATAAGAGGTACAGTTAGTAAGTTTGCAGATGACACCAAAATTGGTGGTGTAGTGGACAGTGAAGAGGGTTACCTCAGGTTACAACAGGATTTGGACCAGATGGGCCACTGGGCTGAGAAGTGGCAGATGGAGTTTAATTCAGATAAATGTGAGGTGCTGCATTTTGGGAAAGCAAATCTTAGCAGGGCTTTTACACTTAATGGTAATGCCGAGGGAATGTTGCTGAACAAAGAGACCTTGGAGTGCAGGTTTCTTGCTCCTTGAAAGTGGAGTTGCAGGTAGATAGGAAGGTGAAGAAGGTGTTTGGTATGCTTTCCTTTATTGGTCAGAGTATCGAGTACAGGAGTTGGGAGGTCATGTTGCGGCTGTACAGGACATTGGTTAGGCCACTGTTGGAATATTGCATGCAGTTCTGGTCTCCTTCCTATCGGAAAGATGTTGTGAAATTTGGAAGGGTTCAGAAAAGATTTACAAGGATGTTGCCAGGATTGGAGGAATTGAACTATAGGGAGAGGCTGAACAGGCTGGGGCTGTTTTCCCTGGAGCGTTGGAGGCTGAGGGGTGATCCTGTAGAGGTTTACAAAATTATGAGGGGCATGGATAGGATTAATAGGCAAAGTCTTTTCCCTGGGGTGGGGGAATCTGGAACTAGAGGGCATAGGTTTAGGGTGAGAGGGGAAAGATATGAAAGACACCTAAGGGGCAACTTTCTCTCACAGAGGGTGGTACGTGTATGGAATGAGCTGCCAGAGGATGTGGTGGAGGCTGTTACAATTGCAACATTTAAGAGTAATTTGGATGGGTATATGAATAGGAAGGGTTTGGAGGGATATGGGCCGGTTGCTGGCTGGTGGGACTGGATTGGGTTGGGATATCTGGTTGACGTGGACAGGTTGGACCGACGGGTATGTTTCCTTGCTGTACATCTCTATTGAGTTTGGTACTGGCCTTACGACATTTTAATGTCTATGTCATGAGCAATGTGTCAGACAGACATTGTTGTGTACGTGGATCACAATCTTCTTACATTCTTAGAACGCTTTAAAGACAAGAATGTGAGACTATTTCATTGGAGTCTTATGGTGCAGACCTTTAAATCAAAAATCATGCATGTTGAGGGTCATAAGAATGTAATCGCAGATGCGTTATTGCGAATTTAACTGATTCAAGAATTGATAAGATACATCTATCCAATGTTACATATATGGGAAGAAGTTAAGGTGACCTTCAATTAAAGTTATCTGTATGCTATGGTAATGTGTTTGAAGAATAGAAAAGAAAAGGTGCTGAGGTCGTCAAATTGTTAAACTTAATATTGGGTACTGAAGACTGCAGGGTCCCCAGCCAAAACATGAGATGATGTTCTTCTAGCTTGCTCTGCGCTTCACTGGGGAGCTGCAGTAAGCCTGAAGCACAGGTGCTGGCTAGGAAATATTTTGGTATATTGAAGTGGCACGCAACTAGATTCTCAGGGTCATTTTTGCAAACAGAACGTTTGTGTTCCTGGAAAGTGGTTACCCAATCTCCCCAGTATAGAGCAGATCACATTGTGAGCAGCAAATACAGTGAACGACATTGAGTAAAATGCAGGTAAATCACAGCTTGTCTTAGAGGTAAGTATGAGGCCTTGGATAGTGGAGAGGGATGAATTAAAAGGGCAGGTGTCACATCTTCTGCAGTTCTGTGGGAAAGTGCCGTGGGGATGTTGGGATTGGAGGAGGGCTGGACCAAGGTGCCTTGAAGGGAACATACCTAAATCTCTCATGAATGATTTGACTTTAAATTTTAGACGATGACCTAGTTCGAGAATTCCTGGGTCAGAAGTCACACAACACCAAGTTATAATCCAACAAGTTTATTTGTAATCACAAGCTTTTGGAGCACTGCTCCTTCGTGAAATGATTCTACCTGACAAAGGAGCAGGGCTCCAAAAGCTTGTGATATCAAATAAACTGGTTGGACTCTGACCTAATGTCATGTGACATCTGACCTTCTCCACCCCTGTTCGACATTAGCACCTCCACATCGCAGCTGGAATTCCTAACCAGTGCAAATACCTTTTCTTTACCCTGCATTTTCCTGTTACTATCTGCTGCCTTAAGCATTGAATTTATCCATGTTGATACATGACTATAGCACTGTGTATCTTATGTGAAATTCCATGCAGCAATTCAGCAACACTGTTTTGATAGTTACTTCGGTCCTTTGGCTGTTGCCATTGAGAAGGATGCAAGATAATGACAGTATAACACCACCTTGAAGTTCTCCTCAAGCCACACAACATTCTGTCATAGATCTAAACCACCATTTATTCACTGTCACTGGATCAAGATCCTGACTTCCTTACTAGTAGCATTGTGGGTGAACCACATTAGATGGAGGATTGTTAGCCAAGAGGACAGCTCAACATTGTTTTTTTGGGAGCAGTGAGGGATAGATAGCAACTGCTAGCACTGTCAATGATGCTCACTTTACAGTTACTTCTTGAGGCTTCTGCCTGAAGATAGGTCCAACCTGCAAGGCCATAACCACCTCATGAATCTCCAATTCACTCCAGTTGGAGCAAGGTTTGAACCTTGTACAGGGGAGTAATTTGATCCATGACAACAAATAAAGTGAATTGTCACCCTGAAGAGTCCGAATTGCTGTGGCAACATGCATTTTTACGTGGGTGCAACAAGCAAGCGTGTGTAGACCTATGGATGCATCCGGGTTGTGGGAATGGCAGTGACCCCAGAGCTCATTGCAGAGACCCAGAAACCTGTTTCAGAGACTTCAGTGAATGTTAAGCACTGATGGGAGGAACAAGAAGAAGAGAGAAAGATGAACCCGACTGCGGTAAAATCTATATTCTATGTTTTGAAACATTTATACACTTTGTGTGTAGCACACACAAAAATACATCACTGTATTTACTTATAAATGTGGCTAGAAATCTAATGGTGATCATAGAGATTCCAGTTTCTTTACATCAGGAATCTGTCAGAATTTTACCACATAGCATTAGCCTTTGTTGAAAGGATTTATAAGCTGATACTCAGTCTGTTCTGCCTGTGTTGTAAATGCATATTCCTTTTCTATCAAGTCCAGGAGGAGGACTTGAATTTAGAATTTCTGATTCAGAGGAAGAAGTACTGTGTGCTGCACCATAAGTCGTCATGCATGAACAAAAGAAATTGCAGAGAAGCTTGATCTATATATTTCATATCTGTGCTCAACCTTGATGGTGTCATTCAGATCCAGCTAAGTGGTAATTAGAGTTGAACATGAAATGTTCAAATGCAATTTCAAGATAATTAAGAATAGGCTATGAATGTTGCAGGTAGCCATTTTCCATGAATTAATTTTTAAAATTAAGTGGATATATTGGCTATCCAGATAATCTGAGCATTTCTGGTGCTGGATTGCAGAGAAGCAGCATCTACATTAAAGCATGTATTGTTGTATAACTTCACATTGCCTTTTGAGTCATTGTCCTGAGCAGTCCTTCAATTTGAGTCATATGGTGAGTCTGGAATCGGGCCAGACCAAGTAAGGTAGATTTCCAATCCTAAAGGACATGAGTGAATCAGGTAGGTTTTTATTACACTTTACCGTGATGTGATGGTCTCCATTAAGCTAGTTTTTAAAATGTTTTATGATAGTTATGGAGGGGTGTTTTTCAGTTTGGAGGTCTGTGACTCATTACGTTCTGCAAGCATCAGTGCTGGAACTCCTCTCTTTCTGTAATAATGATTTTGAAAACGTAGGCTGGAATCTATGCCCTTTAGGACTCTGCCAGGTCTGTTAGTCATAGTGCTACTGAGCCACCCTTGGTGGCAGGCATAAACATAGAGAACATAAATAACAGACCCTTTGGCTCACCGTATTTGTTCTGACCATGATGCCATTGTAAACAAATCTATTTCCTGCCTATTCATGTCTGTCTAAATGTCTCTTAGATGTTGCTAGTATATCTGCTCTTGCAGACGTTCCATGTTGCTACCACCTGTGATGGAAAAGCATTTTCATCCTTTAAGTTTATAGATGACACAAAAATTGGATTCGTGGATAGTGAGGAGGTTTGTCAAAGGACACAGCAGGATATAGATTCAGTTAGAAAATTGGGCAGAGAAATGGCAGATGGAGTTTAATATTGCAAGTGTGAGGAGATGCATTTAGGGAGGTCAAATGCAAGAGGAAAATAAATGAGGAAAAAATAAATAAAAATGTTTGGAGCATTGATATACAGATGAATCTTGGAGTGCAAGTCCATAGCTCACTGAGACTGGCAACTCAAGTGGAAAAGATGGTAAAGAAGTCACATGGCATGCTTGCCTTCATTGGTCTGGGCATTGAATATAAAAGTTACAGCTAATAAGGAACAGGCTGGCTGTGTTGACCATAATGCCATTCTAAAGTAATTCCATCTGCCTGTACATGCTCCACATCCCTCTATTCCTTGCCAGTTCATGTATCTTCGAAATGCTTCTTGAGCATTGTTATTGTATCTGCTTCTACTACCTGCTATGGTAGTGTGTTCCAGGCACTGACCTCCCTCTGTGTTAAAATTAGAGTTGTTCACATGTCTTGTATAAACTCTCCATGCCCTAACCCTCCCCACCACCCTCACTCCCTACTCCTCACCCAGTCTCCCGCCTCCCCTTCAGAACGACTTCAGTAATTCATAAAGAGTCTTTAATCAGCATCTTCAAAATCTGTGTCATCTTTTCCTAGAAGGGCAAGAGCAGCAGATACATGAGAACACCACCAACTACCCCACGCCATTAAATTTCCCTCCAAGCATCACAAAATTGGAACTGTATCGCCTTTCTTTCATGTTGCGAGATAAAAATCTTGAATTCCTCCTTGACTGTAGTGGGTTTACCTGCATGCTGTGTATTGCGGTGGTTGAAGAAGGCAGTCTGTTATACCCACTTCAGGGCAATGCTGTATAGGCAATAAATGTTGGCCTAGCCAGTGACACCAACATCCCATGAACAAATTACACCAAAAAAGGGTAATAGATGAAATTTTTAGACCATAAGTTGCTCTGTAGTTCACTGGAAGTAAATAACAGCTAATTCAGATGGTAATATGCTATATACTTTACAAAGGAAAGAAATAGGGTAAGAATAGGGATTTGAATAATTCTTTCAAAGAAGCATAACAAGCATGATGACCTGAACTGTTTCCTTTGTTGTGCAATTTATGTTTTTAAAAATGTATTTTGATATTCACAATTTATTAGATTATTTTTACCTATTCAATGCTTAGTCCATGTCTTTGTGATTTTCTGTGAAGCCTTGAGACATTTTTCAAAATGTTACTTTTATTCATGCCACAGCTTGCATGACTAAATATTATTGGAACATTAAAAGTGCTTATAATCTTCTTTAATTTCAGGTACCATCACTGATTTCTTATTTGGAGGCCAAATGTAGTATTTCTTAAAAGTTGATGTTTTTGCGGTGACTAAGGTAGGAAAACTACTTTTAAGGCAATTAGAAAATGTAGCAAATTGATATCCTAATATCTGATGTGTGTAACAAGAAAACTGATAACGTGGGGACATGTTAATTTTTCATTGGAAGTTAGGTTTAAGTTAGGTGGCAAGTATTGAAGTTATTGTTTCTAGTCCATAAAATGAACCCTGTGACTCAGGAATTGTGTTTTTTTCAAGTCATAGAGGTCTACAATATAGAAAAAAGCAATTTGGTCCATTGAGACTGTATGTGCCAGTCAAAAACTATTCTAATCCCATTTTTGAATATTTGGCCCATAACCTGTTTGCCTCGGCATTGCAAGCATATATCGAAGTACTTGTCAAATATTATGAGAGCTTCTGCTTCTACCATTCTTATAAGTAGTGAGTTCCAAATTTTCAGCACCCTCTTGATGAAAACCTTTTCCCCAAATCCCCTTGCAACCCCCTCCCATTTAAGTTAAAACAAAACTTCCTGTTTATTGATGTGTTCTGTCTATCCTTATCTGTGCCCCTCATAATTTAATATGTCTCTGCATTTGTTGTGGATATGTTTGCTGAGCTGTGAATTTAGTTTGCAGATGTTTCATCCCCTTTCTAGGTGACATCCTCAGTGCTGTGGAGTCTCATGTGAAGCGTTGCTGTACTGTGTCGGTTGGAATTTATTTGGTTTCGTTCCTGCTGCTTCTGGTTGCAGTTGTTCAATAAACACATTAATCTAGACCCAGTATATTAACCAATGCAATGAACAACTGGTAGCAGCAGGAACGAAACCAAATAAATTCCAACTGACACAGTACAGCAGTGTTTCACAGGAGGCTTCACAGGACTGAGATGTCACCTAGAAATGGGACAAAACATCCGCAAACCAAGTTCCCAGTTTGGTGAACACACCCACAACAACAACAGCAACAGCACCCAAGCTATAAATTTTCATAAGTCTCAATCAAATCTCCCTTCAGTCTCATCTGCTCAAAGCAAAACAACCTCTATCGATCCAGTCTCTTTTCATAAATAAAACTCTCCAGTCCAGACAACATCCTGGTAAATCTCCTGTGCGCCTTTTTCAGTGCATTCACGTCTCTCCTATTATGTGATTTCAGAAAATGCACACAATATGCTAGTTGTGAACTAACCAGCTTTTTATGCAGTTCCAGCATCATTTCCATGTTCTTAAATTCTTTGTCTCGGCTAATAAAGCTATCTTGCAACATTAAGGGACTTGGACATGCTCTGATCAGCCCCTCACTAACCCATCTTTACAATATTTGTAATCTAAATGGATAGAAAGGTAGCTAATGCTTAGAGTTTATGATGAAGGATTTAGAGGAGGATTTGGATGTCAGTATTCAAATTTGCTTAGTTTACTTTTAGTCCAAGTCAAAACAGTAACATGATGACAAGTATGGATTTAAAATTTTAAGGAGTAAATAATCAGCATCCAGTTTTAGCTCAATTATGGCCTGCAAAATTGTGACTACTGTTCTGTTACAAGCAGCTCGTGCATAGAGCATAGAACATTACAGCACAGTACAGGCCCTTCGGCCCTGCACCAACCTGTGAAATTAGTCTGATGCCATCTAACCTACACCATTTCATTATTATCCATATGTACAACATTCCAGTATGGAATGTTAATTTGAAGTTCTAATGAAAGAACATTTGCAGTTACTCTTTAATGTAAAACACATGAAACTTTACAGAAAAACAGCTGGCTTGCAATAAGCTTGCCTTTGTTATTAGATATCTGATCCCGGACTGCATTAACACATTCAAATATTTTTCTTTCAAAAAATATCCACTTGCCCTTCAAACTGACTTGTGCCATTTTCTACACTTAGGATTTCCCACTAAATGATCCTTTGTGTGAAATTTTCTAAGTTATCAATTTGTTTTGAGGAATGAGTAGACCATAGATTTAAGTAGGTTTAAGTTAAGTAAATTTTAAACTTAAGTTCACTGATGAATGCTGTTACTAAACTTTGTGTGAAGTTGCTTTATTTTCTGATTTTGTCATCATCGTCCTAATTATTCGTACATGGTCATTCTGATTGTTTTGGAATGCTGTGCAGTTTATAGCACTTTATTGTTTCAAATAATTTTAGGTACAGTTACTGGAAGAATCTTGCTGATATATTGCAGAAATTGTATTTTTGTTGCATGATTTAAAAATTGCATTTTGATTTGAATTCACAAGATTGAGTTTATTGAGTTTTAACAGAAAAGCATTTAGGGCTAGCAATTCCTGATACCTTAAAAATGTTTTATTTAAAGTACCCTTTAATAGAGAGACTGGACTGTCTAAATGTAAATATATTCAAATAACTTTCGCACATTACTTGTGTTACTTGGGTTTTCCCTGAGCATTTTGTTAAAACATTATAAAATATGACAACGATTAGAGGGTAAAATTGATAACCTGTTGTGTACTGCAGCATCAATGAAAAGGAACTATCAGTACTTGAAGTAGTTACCTGGTATCTTGGCTCATTTGATAGTCCCATATTTTTAATCCATATCTTTTCTGTATGAGCATTTCATCAAATGTCTGCTCCATCTTCTTTGTATCATCCACAAGGTAATCTGTCCTATAATTGTTCACCCTGACTGGATAGTTCAATTTAGAATTAGAGTTTTGAGAAGATTTGTAGCTCAGATTGAGATCCTGGATGTAAGTTTGCTTGCTGAGCTGAAAGGTTCATTTTCAGACGTTTCGTCACCACACTAGGTAACATAATCAGTGAGCCTCTGGTGAAGCGCTGGTGTTAGTGACCCGCTTTGTATCTGTGTGTTTAGTTTTCCTTGGGTTGGTGATGTCACTTCCTGTGGTGATATCAGTTTCTGTACTTTTTCTCAGAGGGTTGTAAATGGGGTCCAAATTGATATGTTTGTTGAGAGTTCCGGTTGGAATGCCATGCTTTCAGGCAATAAATATTATGGACTAGCCCAGGGCCACTCAAAACACACTTAATCAGGGAGCCCCAGACCATAACTTTTGAAATTTGTTTCGGTAAGTATACAGTGAAAATTACCCAGTGTAAGATAGCTAAGTTGACTACTAGATTTTAAAACAGACAAAAATTTATTCACAAAAATTACACAATGAAACACAATGAACAGAATAAAGGATCTCTAAGAACTCAGCCTATCCAACTACACTTAATTATACTGTTCCGAATTTGCACAACAATCCCAATAAGCACACTCCCTTTAAAAACTAGTATAAATGGAACACATGCTTACAAGTTGAAGTTGAAGGGCAGAGAGAGAGAGAGAGAGTTACCAGACAGATCTCTGTTAAAATTCTCACCAGTTCAAGACTGAACTAAAAACTGCTCAGCTGAGCTAGCAAGCTGACCACTCCCTTTTCTTTGTACAGGTCACTTCTGAAATATGACCACTTTTGCTTGAAGTCTCCTCTATTTACATATAAGCAAAAGATCTCTCAAAATCCTTTTCATCTCTGTACCAAACCAGACTGAATGGAGCCTGGCCCGGTTTATTAACCTTCTTTTTTTGAAAATAAAATCAAGGACAGAGTCTCCTTGTGCCAAGGAACAGCTTTTAGTGAAAAAGGGACTAGCCTTTGTGGCACGTGTCTCTGTCTGGCTTGCCCAAGAATGTACGTGTTGTCTCAGTCGAATGGTTTCCTTCCTCATCTGTATGTAAGGATACGGGAGAGAGTGGATCATGTCTTTTTGTGGCTAGTTGATGTTCATGTATCCTGGTGGCTAGTTTTCTGCCTGTTTGTCCAATGTAATGTTTGTTACAGTTCTTGTAAGGTATTTTGTAAATCACATTAGTTTTGCTTGTTGTCTGTATGGGGTCTTTCAAGTTTAATAGCTGCTGTGTTTTAGCTGCTGTTTAAGAGGATAAAAAGATTTTGTACAAGGCCCAGCAGTTTCCTCGCTTACTTCGCTCAGGTCATTGGAAGTTGTCTATCTTATTGCTTTTCAAAACACTGAACCCACTACATTTTTTATATTAATCTACCAGAATATCAACATACCCTGAAAGACTCTAGACTCGCCATTCACCTTTTGTGAACACCAATGCAAAGTATTCATTTAAGAGCTTCATTCACTTCCTCATTTCATGCAAAAAATTTCCTTTGTCCTTGAACCTTTCCCTGTTGCTCCCCATATATTAAAGTGTCTTGGGAATTTTCTTAACTGTTTGCCAAGAACATTTCATGACTCCCTCTTAGCCCTCCTAACTCATTGCTAAAGATGTTTCCCTAATTTTATTATTTTGAGGGTTGTGTCTATCTTCAGTTTCCCAAACATCTATCTCCTTTTTCTTTTTGACTAAGCTCTCAATTTGCCTTGTCCTCCAAAGTTCCCAAACTTTGCCATCCTTATCCTTAATTTTCAGAGGAACATGCTAGTCTTGAACTCTAATCAACTGGCTTTTAAAATATTCCCATGTTATGGGAACTCTACAGTGCAGCAGTGAGTTATTAAGTCCACCTAGTCCACACTGATCCTCTAAAAACATTCCATCCAAACACCACCCCCCTCCCCCCACCAAACTATCCTGTAACCCTGCATTTTCCATGGCTAATCCATTTAGTTTATACATCCCTGGACTGTTTCCTTTGTTCGGAGAGATCCCTTGATGTGGCTTCATAAGCCCTGCAAAGCATGTTAAAGGGTTTCTCCAGAAAACTTGTACTGTACTTGTGCATAATAAATTTTGGTTGTTCACAGAAGTTGGCATGTTGCAATTGCATCAAGTGTGTAAGAAGAATCTCAAGAAAAAAAGAACCTAACACCCAAGTCACACCTCCAGGATATTGGTGCTCTTCCAGTTTAGTTGCAACCTGCGCTGGAAGTTATCTTAATAATCCACATTTTTGGAAGTCCTCCCTCCTACATCAGCTCTTTAGCTATGTGATTTAACTGTACTTTCTTCCTATTCCTAGCCTCATTGGCTTGTGGCACAAGGAGAAATCCTGAGATTACAACCCTAGATGTCCTCCTTTTTAACCTACTATTCAACTAGACAAAGGAGAGCCAGTGGGCATGATCCATTTCAGTTTCCTAAAGGCCTTTGACAAAGTGCTACACTGGAGGCTGCTAAATAAGAACCCATGGTTTTAGGGGCAAAATACTAGCATGGATAGAGGATTGACTGTCTAGTAGAAGGTATAGAGTCACAGGGGTTATTTTCAGGATGGCAGCTGATGACTAGTGGAATTGTGCCATTGAATGTCAAGGAGACATGGTACGATTCTCTCTTTTTCATTGTGCTTCGTACCTGGCACTTGTTAGGAGTGACTTTCAAAACCATAACAACCCTTCTTTGTGTCAAGTATGACTCCAAACAGCTGAGAAAACTCTCCCTCACTTCGGTCAGTTATTTTAATTGTCCACCAATATTTATGGCTGTATATACTGGGACTGAAGAACTTGGATTTGATCTGTTGCTTGTGGGATTCTTAGTTGTTCACCTGTTTCTGTTGTTTGGCATGCGACTATTCATGTATTCTAG
Organism: Chiloscyllium punctatum; assembly: GCF_047496795.1. NCBI lineage: Eukaryota > Metazoa > Chordata > Chondrichthyes > Orectolobiformes > Hemiscylliidae > Chiloscyllium > Chiloscyllium punctatum. Next base: position 146,005,141 of record NC_092739.1, on the reverse strand, counting down.
CTTCACCAACTTTGTATAATCTTCGTATTACCCCTCATACCCATAGCCCCTTATGCCACGTGCTCCTATTTTGTGTAGTAACCTTTTGTGGCATTTCGTTAAATCTAATTTTCCAATCCAAATATACTATATTCACAGGCATCACTTTGTTCACTTTGGTTAAAAAAAATCAACTAATTAAAGAAGATTTCCTTTGAATTAAATCATGTTGACTTTGCCTGATCACATTATGATTTTCAAATATCCTTTAACCTTCTTAGTAACTCGAGCAATTTGCCAATGACCGATATTAGATTAACTGACCTATAGCTTCCTGCTTTCTGTTTTCCTATGTTCTTGGATAATGGAGCCACATTTGTGATTTTCCAAATCATTTGGACCCTTGCAGATTCTAACACATTGTTGAAATTTGTTGCCAATACTTCCAGCATAACTGCAGCCATTTCTTTTAGAATTCATTGACTTAAGGACTAATTATTTTCGTGGTGCCACTTCCTTGACTATTTACATATGTGGGCTTGCAAACCTTAGGTTTAGGATTCTTAGTGTCCAGAATGTTAAAGAAATTTAATAGAAGTAAAGCATCAATAAAATTATGGCTAAAGGCTTAGGCATATAGTTTTATGAAGTTGAAAATGGAGACTACATACAAAACTCAGTCCAAAGTTTTAAAAGACCACCACGATTTTGTTGGCCAGACAAGAAGCAGAATTTATAGCAATGGAGTGCTCAATTCAATGCATTCTCGATCATAAGACTCCAGAGCTACAGCAGTTTGGTTGACACTCAGTTGTGCTCTGAAATAATCCAAAAGATGTTTTAACGGTTGCTGTGGAGTCTCAACAAAGAATTTAAACTGTGCAGACCATCTGGCAATGACCTGGGCACTGGAAATCTAGATGGCAAAAAAAGAGCCCTGTCAACTCTGCAAAGTCCTCCTCAACAATTGACAGTTAGTGCCAACATTGGGAGAGCTGTCTCAGACTAGTCAAGCAACAACCTGACATTGTCTTACTCATAGAATCACACCTTCCAGACAATGACCCAGACATCACCATTACGATCCCTGGATGTGTCATGACCCCAGTAGGAGGGCACAGTGCTACACAATTGTGAAGGTGTTGCCTTGCGACTCTTCATTGATTCTGGGCTTCACAAAGTCTCATGGTTTCAAATTAATAATGGGCAAGGAAATACCTGCTGATTACCACGTATCATCATCCCTCAGCTGACTAATCAACTCCATGTTGAACAACACTTGGGGGAAGCATTGAAGATGGCAAGTGTACCAAATGTACTCTGTGGGGAATTTCAGTGTACATTAATGAGAGGGGATCAGCATCAGCATCAGCATTATTGATTGAGCTAGTTAGGTTCTAAAGGGCACATCTGTTTGATTGGGTGTGTGGCAGGTGGTGAGGAAACCAATATGAAGGGAAAAGTGTACTTGACTTCATCCCTATCCACCTGCTGGCTGCAGACACATCTATCCATGACAGTATCAGAAAGACTGACCACTGTGCACTCCTTGTGGAGATGCAGTCTTGCCTGCACATTAAGAATACCCTCTGCGTGTTGTGTGGCTCTATCACTGTGCTAAATTGGACAGGCTTTGAATAGAACTAGCAGTTCAAGACTAGGCTTCCATAAGGTGCTGATGCTGCGCATTAACAGAAGCAGAGTTGTGCTCTTAACACAATCTACAACATCATGACCTGGCATGCCCCAATTGTACCATTAACATCAAGCCAGGGAATCAACTCTGGTTCAATGACGTGTGCAGAAGGGCAGGCTTGGCGCAGCTCCAGGCGTACCTAAAAATGCGGTGTTGAACTGGTGAAGAGACCAACAAAACTACTTGTGTCCCAAGCAGTAAAAGCAACAAGTGATAGAGCTGAGCGATCCCACAATCGACAGATGAGATCTAAATTCTGTGGTCCTAACCTATCCGGTCGTAAATGACAGTGGTAGCGAAACAGCCCAAACGTTGGAGGAGGCAACTCCACATATTTCTGTATCAGTGGTGGAACAGCCTAACACATAGGTGTACAAAATAATGAGAGGAATAGATAGAGTCAATAGCCAGAGACTTTTTCCCCAGGGCAGGATTGACTGGTACGAGAAGTCATAGTTTGAAGATATTAGGAGGAAGGTATAAAGGAGATGCCAGAGGTACGTTCTTTACGCAGAGAGTTGTGAATGCATGGAATGCGTTGCTAGCTGTGGTGGTGGAAGCAGAGTCATTGGGGACATTTAAGTGACTGCTGGACATGCACATGGATAACAGTGAGTTGAGGGGTGCGTAGGTTAAGTTACTATATTTCATATTAGGATTAAATCTTGGCACAACATCGTGGGCCAAAGGGCCTGTTCTGTGCTGTACTTTTCTATGTTCTATAAGTGTAACAGTAGGCTGATGCATTTCCAGCAATCTTCAGCCAGAAGTGCCAAGTGGATGATCCATCTCAGCCTCTTCTAGTCGTACCCTGCATCACAGATGACCGTTTTCAACTGATTTGGGATTTGTTCTTTCGGTACATCCACGACTATGTAACCAAGTTCTGAACAAATGCCATCCACAAGTTTGGTGATGACACCACTGTGGTAGGTTGGATATCAAACTGCCATGAGTCAGAATACAGAAATGAGATAGAGGGCTTGGTGTCATGGTGCAATGATAACGACCTCTTTCTCAATGTCAGCAAAACAAAAGAACTGATCATCGGCTTCAGAAATAAAGGAGAACACACCCCAATCTACATTAAGGGAGGTGAGGTTGAGAGCATCAAATTCGTCGGAGTGACAATAAGTGACAACATGTCCTGGACTTCCATATAGATGCAAGGGTCAAGAAGGCACAACAATGCCTCTTCTTCCTCAGGCAGCTCAAGAAATTTGGCATGTTCATAAGGATGCTCGCTATCCTTTACAGATGTATCACAGGAAGCTTACTATCTGGATGCATAACAGTTTGGTATGGCAATTGCTCTGCCTAGCACAGCCAGACCATTGCAACCATAGATTCCATTTACATTTCTTGCTGCCGCAGAAAGGCTGCCAACATTATCAAAGATCCCTCTCTCCCGGTAATGCTCTTAGGCAACCTCTTCTATCAGGCAGAAGATAAAAAAGCTGAACGCATACACCAACAGGTTCAAGCACAGCTTTATCCCCTGCCATTATTAGACTGATGAATGGATTCTCTAACTTCAAATAAAGCTGATCTTGCTTCGCACACCTCCTGTGCTGTGTAACTTGTATGTTTCGTGTAACTTGTATGTTTCGCTCTGTCTGATCTTTGTCTTTGCTTGCTATGGTCTGCCTGTACTGTGTGCAAAACAACATTTTTCAATGTACTTAGGTACGTGTGACTACAATAAATCAAATCATTTCATGCCATGTGATATCAAGAAATAATTGAAGGCATCAAATCGTGCAACAGCTATGACTCTCAACATTCTGGCAATGGTGCTGATGATGTGTGTGCTCCAGAACTTGCCCCTCCTGTAGCCAAGCTGTTCAAGTGCACTTGCAACACTGGTATTTACTCGGCAGTGTGGAAAATTGCTCTGGTGTGTCCTGTACACAGAAAGCAGGGCAAATCCAACTTAGCAAATTGCTGCTCTATTAGTCTAGTCTTGATCATCGATAAAGTGATGTAAAGTGTTCTGTCAAGAGCACATGCTTAGCAACAGTCTGCTCATTGATGCCCAGTTTGGGTTCTTCCAAGCCTGCCTAGTTCCTGACTTAATTACAGCCTTGGATCAGGCATGAACAAAAGAACTGAATTCCAGAGGTTAGGTAAGAATGACAACGTTTGACATCAAATCTACACTTACTGAATGGCATCAACAGGAATTGGGAGCAAGCTCTCCTCCAGTTGGCATCAAACCTGTCACAGAAAAAGATGGTTGTGATTGTTGAAAGTCTGTCATTTCTGCTTGAGACATCTGCAGGAGTTCCTTAGGTTAGTGTCCTAGACCCAACCATTTTCAGCTGCTTCATCAATGATCTCCACTGGAAGTCAGAAGTTGCATGCTCGCTGAGGATTGCATCATGTTCAAATTCAACAAAATCAGAACAATATCTAGGCTTGGGCTGACATGTGGCAAGTAAGATTCATGCCACACAAATGCTAGGCAATGACAATCTTCAATAAGAGACAATCTAACCACTGCTCCTTGACATTCAATGCTGTTACCATCACTGAATTTCCTCGTACTAACTTCCTGACCAGAGCTTCAACTGGACTCACCATCTAAGTACTGTGACTGCAGAAGCAGGTCAGAGACTCAGAATACTGCAGCGAGTAACTCACCTCCTGACTGCTCAAATCCTGTACACTTTTTCTACAAGACACAAGTCAAGAGTGTGATGGAATACTCACTTGTCTGGATAAGTGCTGCTCCAACTTGAAGCTTGGCGCTATCCAGAACAAAGCAGTCCTCTTGTTTAGCACCCCATCCATAAACATGCACTCCTTCCACTTCCGACAGTCAGTAACAACAGTGTGTAATATCTCCAAGAAGCACTGCAGGAACTCTCAAAGATCCTTAGCCAATACCTTGGTGGGTCTACCTACAGCATGTGGACTGCAACAGCTCAAGAAAGCAGCATGCCACCACCTTCTCATGGGCAACTAGAGATGGGTAATAAATGCTGGCCAGCCAGCTACGCCCACACCACATATGTAACTTAAAAATAGTTAATGCAATTTGAGTACTGTATTGTTGGTTTGATATGATATTGCTTGTGTTGTGCAATAAACTTGTAATTTGAGGGAACTTCAAAGGATTCAAGGTTGAATTTTAGATTTAACATTTAAGTTAAAGGTAAAAAATTGACAAATGGCATATAATTAGATTAGATTACTTACAGTGTGGAAACAGGCCCTTCGGCCCAACAAGTCCACACCGCCCCGCCGAAGCGCAACCCACCCACACCCCTACATCTACCCCTTACCTAACACTACGGGCAATTTAGCATGGCCAATTCACCTGGCCTGCACATCTTTGGAGTGTGGGAGGAAACCGGAGCACCCGGAGGAAACCCACGCAGACACGGGGAGAATGTGCAAACTCCACACAGACAATCGCCTGAGGCGGGAATTGAACCTAGGTCTCTGGCGCTGTGAGGCAGCAGTGCTAACCACTGTGCCACCGTGCCGCCCTGGGGAACTGTGAAGTTTTGCCCTTTGGCTGGGAGAATAGAGGAGCTGAACATTATTCAAATAGAGAAATATTGCAGAAGGTTAGGATAGTGTGATTTGGAAGTCCTTGTCCGTGAAGCACAAAAACCTGGCTTCCAATTTCAATGGGTAATAAGAAAGGCATATGGAAATTTGGCCTTTCTTTCAAAGGCATGGAGTATAAAAACAATCAAAACACTAGGCAGACCCACAGCTAGTATATTGAGGGGGTAGTTCATCTATAAGGCCTTATGCTTCATAATTGGAGGTATTGAATCTAAAAGTTGGAATGTGTTGCTGCATCTTTCATAAAGTGCTAATTTGGCCACTCTGAGAGCATTGTATCCACTTCTGGCCACCACCGTTTATAACAGATGTGAGTTTCTTTTGAAAGGTGCATGAAGCATCTTGGAAGTAAATTGCCAATTTGTTGGCTTGTGCCTAACCGGTACATAGGAGAATTATTTGGGTAGGCATCAAATGCATCAGGAGATTTAATTGGAAATGTGTAAAGGTGATGTCAAGATGTTGGGGGCAAATCTTCAAACAGCTTGTGTACCAATCTCTTCAACCATTACTTGCCCCTCATGTAGCAATATCTGCCATTCATGCATTGTACTTATCAACCATTTTCACTCATCAAATTGAAGTGGAAGCAAGTCAATATCTACTCTGAAGGGCTACCTAAGACAAGGTCCTTGAAAGAATAGCGTAGAGGTTATCTTGCTAACTAATAATTCAAAGCCTGGGCAAGAGTTAAAATTCCACAAGAGGAGGAAGGGAATATAAATTCAATTAATTAAAATAAAAAGTTGAATTAAAAAATCTAGGATCATCGTCAGGCTTGGACAAAACATCCTACTATTGGTTATCCATTTACACCTTAGACATTCACTTTCTTCAACAATGATGCATATTGGCAGCAATGTCTCCTTTGACAGTGCTTTTCAAACCCATGACGACTTCCACCTTGAAAGAAAGAAGTAGTAAATGCATGAAAATACAACCATCTGTGAGTTCCCTTCCAAGTCACCCCCAATCTTAACTTGAAATATATAGTTGTTCCGTCACTATCGCTGGATCAATTTTGGAACTCCTTTCCTAAAGCACTGAGGTGTCTTGACAGATATGCAAGTTCAAGAAGGTATTTCGCCGCCACTGTCTTCATGGCAATTAGGGAAGGGCAGTAAATGTTGGCTCAGCCAGAGCCAGAACCAAAACCTTCAAATGAATGAAAGAAGACCTGCAAATCCATCTGGTTCACTAAAGTCCTTCAAGGAAGGAAATGGTCTAAATGATTCCTGATTCTCAATATGGTGGTTCTTAACTGTCCTTGAAATTGGTTTAGCACACTAGTTAATTGTATACAATCTTAAGAACAATTAGAGTAATCAATAAATGCCCCATAATGCCCCAAAATGCTCAATGAATTTATAAACAAAACACTTAACATTTTAATGAATTCTTTATCAAATGTAATGATTTATTTGTGTTCTGTCTGGTGTATGTTTCCTTACTGAAGGAAGCTGTTGGTGTATACTGATGTATTCCCTAAAGATTCTGTATTGTTTGCCAGTCAGTGTTTTGATCCAATAATGAAGTATAATGATCTGGACTCAGGATTTCCAGGTCTTGTATCCTGTTTAAAGCCAAGAAGCCGCAAGGGTATCCTGTACGTGTTGTGCATCTGGCTGTGCTCTGGGGAGCCTGAATGACATCTTTGTTAATGCATATGCTCCATCCGTTGCAGTTAAAACTGGCATCAGCAAAGACCATTTAATTTGAATTTTATTTTTGATTTTAATTGAGCTACTTAGTGAAATATTTTCTGCTTTGGAGGTTAAGATTGCCCTGGAGAATTCCAATTCTTTTGCATTATCATTTTGTGGAAATTTGACCACTTCTGGGGCAAATGAACGAGGATGGGACCAATTATACAGCTGTTAGAGCCAGCACAGTCATGGCAAGATGAATAGCTTTTTGTACAGTAAGATCTCTGATTCCAAGTTACTTAATGTCTATAGCATTATTTTGACATCAACAGTGGGATGTTTGGGTTCTAAAGTTTCTGGAAATGCTTTCAGGAAAAAAATGGCTGCTTGAATGTGAAAACAGTTGTAAGTAATACATTTCTAATCCCCCCCGCTCCCTTTTTCTTATAATGGGAACCGCCTACAACTTAAAAAGCCTTCAACGAGAAGATAGTGATGTTGCATGTTGTTGATTTGCTAGATGTGTATTAAAATAATCCCTTTCAAACCATACAAGTTGCACTTCTCTAATATGTGGTTGTTTTAAACTAATTGAACATAGATAGAACATAGAAAAGTACAGCACAGAGCAGGTCCTTTGGCCCACGATGTTGTGCTGAGGTTTAATCCTAATGTAAAATATAGTAACTTAACCTGCACACCCTTCAACTCACTGCTATCCATGTGCATGTCAACAGTCACTTAAATGTCCCCAATGACTCTGCTTCCACCACCAGACATCCTGTATTCCATGTATTGGACTTGTGCAGGCAGATGAAATTGGTTTAGTATGTTCAGCACTGACATGGTGGGCCAAAGGGTCGTACTGTTTTATGTTTATGTTCTTAGATGTTAACTTTGTATCTGTCTTAATGGATGCTGCCAGGTGTGCTGAATTTCTCCAGCAATTGTTTATTTCAGATTTCCTATACCTCTGCTTATTTGCCTTCAGGGCTGTTCATTCTGTGCTCCATCCTGTGGCTGACTTGGGCTTCAGTTTTCTCTGCTGCTCCATACCCTGCTTGGAGCTAGAATGATGTATGGTTTACTTAAATAAATTATTGTCAGAGTGATTGACAGTATTGAATTAATCTTGCTTTTTGTGCACAAAACTGAACAGTTTTATATTTAGTTGTCAATATTATACCTGTGCTGGAACAGCTTGACTAGTGCTTATGAAGCACCGCTAAAACACAAAGGGTATGGGTTGGCCGTATAGTCTTCAGTGTACAGAGTGCATGCAGCTGTGTCTTGACATCAAGGCAAGTAAATTGCTGGGCACGTTTGCTCAGTGGTTAGCGTTACTGCCTCACAGCGCCAGGGACCTGGGTTTGATTCCAGCCTTGGGCGACTGTCTGTGTAGAGTTTGCACATTCTCCCTGTATCTACTTGGGTTTCCTCCGGGTCCTCTGATTTCCTCCCACAGTCCAAAGGTATGCAGGTTGGATGAATCAGCCATGCTAAATTGCCCATAATGTTCAGAGGTGTGCTGGTTAGATGCGTTAGTCATGGGAAATGTAGAGTAATAGGGTAGGGAAATAAGTCTGAGTGGGATACTGGGTGGGAGGGTTAGGCCGAATGACCTGTTTCCACATTGTAGGGATTCTATGATTCAATGAATTGAATGGGCCAGAATTGGTTCTGTACAAGATCAAGGAAGCTATACTGAACTTGTATACGACGCTGGTTAGACCTCATCTGAAGTATTGCATGCAGTTCTAGAAGGATGTTAATGTATTGGAGAATGTGCAGAAGAGGTTTATCAGAATATTTCCAGGAATAAAAGAATTATGAAGGTAAATTGAAAAAGTTGTGATTGTTTCTTGGTGAGGAGAATAAGGAGAGATTTGCAGGATGTTTTCAAAATCATAAAGGGTCTGGAGAAAGATAGAGAAAAGATTTTTCTGCTTATACAAGGACAGTGAATCAGAGGGCACAGTTTTAAAATATGTTGTTTAATAAAAAGCAAATACAAGGTGAGAAAAAAATGGGTTTACAATGAGCCAAATAGCTTCCTGCACTGTAACTATGTTGTGATTATGGGGATCTCTGATGAAACCATTAGTAGTAGTAGTATCAGGAATAGGCTGTTTGGCCCTTTGAGCGTGCTCTGCCATTATGTACTCATGGCTGATCCCTGACACTCTTCACAGTCATTGTCCTGCTGGAGGAAGGATGTTATGAAATTTGAAAGAGTTCAGATAAGATTTACAAATATGTTGCCAGGACTGGAGCTATAGGGAGAGGCTGAATAGGCTGGGGATATTTTTCATGGAGCGTTGGAGGCTGAAGGATGACCTTGCACAAGTTTATAAAACCATGAGAAGCATGGATAGGGGAAATAGACACTATCTTTTCCCCAGGATGGGGGAATCCAAAACCAGCGGCCTAGGTTTAAGGTGAGAAAGGAAAGATATGAAAGGCACCTAAGGGGCAACTTTTTCATGCTGAGGGTGGTGCATGTATGGAATGAGTTGCCACAAGAAGTGGTGGAGGCTGGTACAATTACAACATTTAAAAGTCATCTGGATGGTTGTATGAAGAGGAAGGGTTTGAGGAATATGGGCCAAATGCTGGCAAATGGGACTAGGTATATTTAGGATATCTAGTCGGCATGGATGAGTTGGACCGAAGCGTCTGTTTTCTGTGCTATATATTTCTATGGATGTATGACCATCTGCCATTCCTTTACCCAGCCCCACATCCCAGGTCTTGTCATTTCACCCTTTGATCTTATCACAGCCAACACATTCTTACCCACTAATGGTCCCCATCAGAAACTCTTCTTTTTCTCTAGCTTGTTTTGCCTGCCCAACTGCTCTTCTTTCTCTCTGGAGCTCAATCTCCACATATATTTACCTCCCCCAATTCTTCAGCGCATATATCACCCTTTCCAAGTTACCATCAGTTCTGAAGAAGAATCACTGAACCCAAAATGTTGACTACTTTCTCTCCACAGATGCTGCCAGACTTGCTGAGTTTATTTAGCAATTTCTCTTCTTGTTTTAGATTTCCAGCATATGTAAGACTTTTTTTTGGTAATACTTTGTTTTTTGTTCTTGTTTTAACCATTAAGAATCCTGAATGCTCCAATGAGATCACCTTTTATTCTTCTACACATGGGTGAGCAGAGTCCCAACCTGTTTAGCCGTTGCTCATAACACAATCCCTCTCTACCAGGGAACATCCCAGTGAATTTTCTTTGAACTGGTTCCAATGAAATGATGCCCTTCCTTTAAATAAAGGAACCAAAAGTATAGCTCACTGTACTCCAAATTTGGTCTCACCAGCACCTTGTACAGTTGCATTAAAACTTCCCTACTCTTATACTCAAACCCCCTTGAAATAAAGGCTGACGTTCCATTAGGCTGCCTCATGACCTGCTGTACTTGTGTGCTAGCTTTCTGTATTTTGTGGCCATGTATCCTTTGTGTTGCAGCTTTCTACAGTTTTTCTTCATATAATAATATTCTGTTCTTTAATTCCCCTTCACAAATGAGCAATTTCATATTTTCTGACATTATACTCCATTTGCCAACACTTTGTTAACTTAATCTATCAATATTGTTTTGTAAACAGTTTGCTTCTTTCTCTCAACCTGGACTGTCTTGCAATGTAGTGGAGGCAGATTGAATTGAGGACTTCGAGAGGGTATTGTGAGATTATTTGGATTGAAATGGTGTGCAGTGATATGGAGAAAAGGCAGGGGGTTTGCACAAGGTAATAGAACCAGTGGACTGAATGACTACCTATGCTGTCGGAGTTCTCTGATTCTGAGAGGGCAAGGGGAGCACAAGAAGGGAAGAATCAGTTGTTATTCTGTTGAAAGAGCCAGGAAATCTCCAGTTGCCATAACTGCAGAACATTGAGAGAACAACAAACCAACAACCCTACTGTCTCAAATCCTGCTGAATTGCTGCAGATGTAAACACTACTATTGGGGTGGGGGGGGGGGGGAAGCATTGTAGTTGCTGAGTTTTGTCTAAGTTTTCAATTCTTTCAGTTTTGATTGAGAATCTTCAAACAAACCGGACCTGCAATGATTATAAAGTCTGATCTTACTTTCTTCTTTGTAAGTATTTTGTATCTGATATAAGATAACCTTTAAATGTAGTTTTGGCTCATAATAGTTCCAATTTTAGTGAACAACTGTCAGAGTAGCTTTGCAGTAATCTAACCTTTTTCTTTATTTGAGACTATAACTTTGCTGGTTATTTCTGAAGTGAAATGCTCAAACTAAAGGTAGGCTATATTTGAGTTTATATAATTTCTTAATTCACAGACTACATTGAGGATATGTCTAGTGTGGTTGTGACAGCTGGGCTTGTCCAGGACTCAGCCTATTGCAAAATGAGTCCAAGGGAAGTATGGCAAGCCTGATGAAAGACAAAAGGAGTTAGAAACTCAAGTTTAATTTTGAGTTGAATGTGCAGAGATTTCAAGGCCAAAGACAGCTTGAAGCTGCTGTAGAAAATGTCACAAAAGCAGTACAGCTGATACTGAGGTATCCCTGAAATTTGTTCCCAAATTTGAAAAAGGTGGTGTAGACTTCTTCTTTGTTGTTTTCAAAACATAGCCAATCAGCTACGTTTCCTCAGATGACACAGTATAGTTAACTAACTATAGTTAATTAACTTATTTTTATGAATCTTTACTTTCTTCATTAAGTTTTATTTATTTCATGTTCTATTCGGTTAACTTTTGGTTGTGTTCAGTCAGCAAATTTTACTTGGATAAGAGCCTGGCTTGTGAAGCTTTTGAACATTTGCCTTTTTCATAAGGGCTAGGGCCCTTTGAGAAAATATCCAGAATCTGCACTGAGAAAAAAATTGAATTTTGGTCTTGGAGTAGCACTGGAATCTTGCAAAGCAGTACTGTAAGTATCTATTTATCATAGATGAGCTGTGACCTAGGGGAAAATGAGTCATATGGAATAGTTGGTTACATGACTAAACAGCTACGTGTTCCCTGTGTGCTTGTTATAGATGTGGTATTCAATTTCCAAAATAAATTACTTTTTTTACAGGGATTTATAGTCATTTTTAGTTCTGATTGTGGGAGACCTTTATCTGTGGGTGGATTGCATACATTTGCATAGCTAGCTGACTTATTTTTAAGGGAGCATTTTGATTGGGCTTTCCATTTTGAGCCCCCCCCCCCCCCCCAAAAAAATTGGATTTGTGGACAGTGAGGAAGGGTGCAGCAGGAAATAGATCAGCTGGAAAGTTGGGCAGAGAAATGGCAGATGGCATTTAATCCTGACAAATGTGAAGTGATGTATTTTGGGAGGTCAAATGCAAGAGGAAAATATGTAAATGGCCAGACCCTTAGGAGCATTGATATACAGAGGAATTTTGGTATCCAAGTCCATAGCTCCTTAAGAGTGGCAACACAAGTGGATAAGGTTGCAGTGAAGTCGTACAGCGTGTTAACCTTCATAATTCGGGTCATTGAAAAGAAAGTTGGCAAGTCATGTTGCAGCTGTACAAGACCTTTTGTCAGGTCATATTTGGAGTACTGTGAACATTCTGCTTGCTGCACTCTCAGAAAGATGTGGAAGCTTTGGAGTGGGTCCAAAAGATGTTCACCTGAATCTTAAACCAAAAGAAAAATGCTGGAAAATCTCAGCAGGTCTGGCAGCATCTGTAAGGAGAGAAAAGAGTTGACGTTTTGAGTCTAACTGACCCTTTGTCAAAGCTGCTTTTATCTTTTGACCTGAATCTTCCCTGGATTGGAGTGTATTAGCTGTAAGGACAGGTTAGACAAACTTAAATTATTTTCACTAGAGCATTGGAGACTGACCGATGTCTATAAAGCTATGAAATGTGTGCATAGTGTGAACATTTAGGAGTTTGTTTCCCAGGTGGAAATGTCAAACACTATGGTTTAAGATGAGAGGTGCAGTTTCAAGGAGGAAAGTTTTTTTTTACACAGGAAAGTAGGTGCCTGGAACACTCTACACTTCACTGCAACCTTGTCCACTTGTGTTGCCACTTTTAAGGAGCAATGGACTTGGATACCAAAATCCCTCTGTATATCAATGCTGCTAAGGGTCTGGCCGTTTACATACTTTCCTCTTGCATTTGACCTCCCAAAATACATCACTTCACATTTGTCAGAAGCTTTCTCTCCACAGATGCTGCTAGACCTGCAGAGCTTTTCCATCAATTTCTGTTTGTTTCTAATTTCCAGCATCCATAGTTCTTTTGGATTCTCATTTGGCAGAGATTTATCACCTGAACTTGATGCAAGAATAGAATTCTCTATATGACTATTTAAATAATTGCAGAATTTTACATCCTGAAACAAGGAGCTTGTTCATCATAATAAGCAGAATTAAGATATTCATAAAACCCAATCTCTGGGACACCGCTTTATTTCAGCCCATATAATGCTGTTGAAATAACCAACTGCTATGCCAAACAGTGCAAGAACAACTGCAAGTAGATGTTGGGGATGAAGACATAATAGAAAATCAAGCCATGCATTCTCAAATTTGATGAACATAAAAATGCACTTTCAATGGATTTAGAGATGGAAGAGGTAAACCCTAAAAAGACAATCATTGGAATACTAATAGATGGTGCTGGCATGGTGGCAATTTCACTGGACAAGTAAACCAGAGGACTAGATATATGCTCTGGGGACATGGGTTCAAATGCCACCATGGCAGAATTTGGAATTCAATAAAGATCACAGTTTGAAAACTAGTCTCATGGCACTTGTGTAATCACTGTTGCCTGCTATTAAAGTAAAACTAAACTAAAACAAAAATTTCACTAATATCTCTTAGGAATGAAATCTGCCATCCTCCCCCTGTTTGCAAACCATTCAACGCCAAACTTTCACGATTGTGGTGGACTCTAAAGTGCCAGTTACAGTGGCCCTATAGCAATGCTGTTTTAAACTCTAATAGGTCACATAGTATTGACCCTGGCACAGGAAATGACAGTAGCAAATCCAGCCAGGGGCTTCAGTGAAAACTAGGAGAGCAGACCACAGCAACAACCTAGCTGTTATATACACTGAATCAAATCTTAGATGGCGACGGCAAGGACATCACCATCACTAGCCCTGGATACAACCTGAATAAATAGCTGGAAAAAGCCAGAAGAGCTGGCAGAACAGTGACGAGTCAGCCTAGGAGTCCTCAACATTTAACTTCGAAGTCGCATGGCATCAGTTCAGAAAAATAATGGGCAAGACATCCTTTTGCAAATTGCTCTGCTGTTGTCTAATGAATTAGTGCTCCTTCATATTCAATATTACTTAGTTAGATGCACTGAGGATGGCAGGGTACGGAAAGCACTCTGAATGGTGACTTCAAAATCCATCATCAAGATCACCTCAGCAGCACAACTGATTAAGCCCTACAGGACAGTCTTACTTTGGTGGTGGACAAACAGAATCAATCCTGAGAGATTGGATAAACTCTCATTTAGAAAAGCATGTACTGGTTAGAGATAGTCAGCATAGCTTTAAGGAAAGGTCATTTGATTCGACTCTCTGAAGTGACAAAGAGGATTGATGACAAAAGAGCAATGAATGTTGTCTACATAGATTTGAGTAAGGTATTTGATAAGACCCTAAATGGCAGAGACTGGTTAAAACATAAAAGCCCAGGGGATACAGGGTAATGTATTGAATTGGATCCAAAGTTGGCTTGGTAGTAGGAAATAAAGAGCAATGGGCGATGGCTGCTCTTATGAACGGAAAGCTGTTTCAAGTGGTGTTCCACAGGGCTCAGTGTTCGGATCTCTGCTGGTCTTTTTTACGCATTAATGATTTATACTTGAGTGAGGCAACAACAATTAGGAAATTTGCTGGTTAGTGGAGAGGTTAGCTGTAAGCTCCAAATTACATGGGTTGGTGCAGTGGGCAGGAAAGAGGCAAATTGAGTTCAATTCTCATAAGTGAGGTAATTTATTTAAGGAGGTCAAACAATAAAAGGGAATACGCAATAGATGGGAATATACTGAAGGGGTAGACGAAGTGAGGGATCTGCACAGGTCTCTAAAGGTAGCAGTACAGATAGATAAGACTATCATGGAAGCATGTTCTGTTTCACTGGAAAAGGGATAGAACACAAAAGTACGGCTGAGGCCACAACTGGAGTACCCTGTGCAGTTTTGTTCACCCCTTTACAGGAAATACATAATCGACTTGGAGAGAGTCAGTAAACATTTAATAAAATGTTTCCTGGGCTGAAGAATTGTAGCTATGAAAAGAGAGTGGAGAGGTTGAGATTGCATTTCATGAAACAGAGAAGGCTGAGGGGTGCTATGATTGCAAAATACAAAATTGAGAGAGGCATAGATGGAGTAGACTGGAGGAACTGTTTCACGTGGCAGAGATTTCAAAAACCAAGGTAATAGAATCAAGCTCGGTAGAAGGATTAGCGGAGATGTGAGGAAAAACTTGTTTTAATGCAGAGGGTGGTAAGTGCCTGGAATCCACTGCCTGAATTAGTGGTGAAGGCAGATATCCTAAACTCTTTTTAAAAAGTACCTGGACCTGCATCTAAGTGCTGTAAGCGGCAGGCTTATGGGCTGCATGCAGGAAGATAAGATTAGAAAGGGCATCTGTGTATCTTTGGGTTAGCATGGATAAGATGGGCTGAATGGCCTCTTTTGGTGCTGTATCATTTCTATGGTTCTGCAGATCTAGGACATGGCTGATCAACTGCCACTATGACAAGTGGAAAGGGAAACAACAAGAGGGAAAACCTTGACTTGCCTTCATCAGTCCAGTAGGAGTGAATACAAAGTCCCATCTTCATCCTGAAGCTATCTTATTGGTACATTGTTCTAATTTTGCATGGTGGTAATATTGCACAGACTTGGCAACTCAGACATGAAAGCAGCACAATTGGCCAGTCATGAATGGTAATGAACAATTTAACATATTTCCACAAATATCCCCGTCCACAATAAAGGGGGAAGCCAGTAAGTCAGTACAAAAGACAAGGCTCTTCAGCCAGGTGTGCTGAATGAATGATCCATCTCTTCCTGCGACAGGGATGCCATCAACAAATACCAATTATATACCAGTTAATTATATCCACTCCACATGATACAATGAGATGGCTGAAGGCACTGGATCCTTCTAAGTTATGGAGCCTGACAACATTCTAGCAATAGCACTGAAGACTTGCACTCCAGAACATCTCATGACACCTCAAATACTGAAGCACGTGAAATGGAAACATCCAGGTTTGGGCTGAAAAGTGGCAAACACTATTCATGGCACACAAATAGTAGGCTATTATTATTTCCAACAAGCCAAAATCTAATAACTATCCTTGACACTGAATGACATTTGCCATTGCTGAATCCCCTACTATTAACATCATGAGTTATCACTGGCCAGAAAATGAACTGGACCAACTCCAAAAATTCTGCAGCAAGTAATTTAACTCATATGATTAGATTCTCTACAGTGTGGAAACAGGCCCTTCAGCCCAACAAGTCCACACCAACCCTCCTAAAAGTAACCCACCCAGACCCATTTCCCTCTGAATGATGCACCTAACACAATGGGCAATTTAGCATGGCCAATTTACCTGACCTGCACATCTTTGGACTGTGGGAGGAAACCGGAACAGACATGAAGAGAATGTGCAAACTCCACACACAGTCGCCCAAGGCTGGAATCGAACCTGGGACCCTGGTGCTGTGGGGCAGCAGTGCTAACCACTGAGCTACTGTGCCACCCTATATCTCAATGCCAGTCTACCATCTACATGGGACAAATCAACAGCATGATGGAATGCTCCCCACTTGCTCAGATCAGCGCAGCTCCAACAACACTCAAGAAACTGCACACTATCAGGTCAAAGCAGCCCACTTAACTGGGGCCCTCTCCACACCCTTCATTATCAACATACAGTACCAATAGTGTGCACCATTTGCATGATGCACTGCAGTAACTCACTGAAGCTCTGTGACAACACTTGTCAATCCATAGATTCTACCACCTACAAGGGTCAGGATAGCAGATATATACGAACATCAGTACTTGTAAGCTCACCTCCAAGCCATACACCATTCTGACATGTCAGTGTATTGTCATTCCTTCATCGTTTCTGGGTCAAATGCTGACTGGGCCATCAACACTGCATCCACGCACAATGTTTTTAAAACTAGCCACACAGCCCCCTCCTCAGCTACTTCAGGACAGTGACACATGGCACCATGTCAACAATGTGGATAAGTGCACAACTATATCCTGTCCACAAAAAGCAAGTTAAATCCAACATGGCCAACTACTGCCCCATCTGTCTTCTATCAATAACATGATAGAAGGAGTTGTCAACAGTCCAAACAATTGGCACTGCTTATTGACCCTTAGTTTGGACTACTCAGCTCTTGACCTCATTGTAGCCTTGGCCCAAATATGGACAAGAGCTGAAATCGAAAGGTGAGATTAGAGCAACTGCCTTTGATATTAAAGTAGTATTCGACAGAGTACAGCATCAAGAGTCCCCAGCAAACTGGTGCCAATAGTGTGATTAAAGCTGTGTAACTACATACATTAATATCATTTTTAGAATTTGGATTTCAAAATGGAGGCAGATGAACTGCACTCATGCGGGCATTTGCAGGGTACTGTATTGTGCTCCTGCCTTTTACTTTGGTTATGGTGAATAAACTCATCTCTGTCTTATCAGCAAGTACTTCCCAGCTACTACTCTGCTGTTGTAGCGACAGTAATTATGTTGCTGACCAATTTCTGTTTCCAGTCAATGGTAATTCTCAAGATGTTGATACCGGTGGATTTAGGGATGGTAATAACATTGAATGTCAAGGGATGATGGTTAGATTATCTCTTTGGGGCTGGTCATCACCTGTTACTTTTGTGGCACTAATGTTACATGCTACTTATCAGACAGAGTTTGAATGTTGTCTAGGACCTGCACCTGTGGTCATGCACTGCTTAACTACGAGATACTGTGCATGTGCAGACATTGTACAGTCAATGATACGAAGATAGGTGGACAGGCAGGTAGTACTGAGGAAGTGGGGAGATTGCAGAAGGATCTAGACAGTTTGGGATCTTGCACTTTGGAAAAAAAGAATACAAGCATGGACTACTTTCTAAATAGTGAGAAAGTTCATAAAGCCAAAGTACAAAGGGATCTGGGAGTGCCAGTCGAGGATTCTGTAAAGGTAAACATGCAGGTTGAATCTGTGATTAAGAAAGCGAATGCAATGTTGTCATTTATCTCGAGGGTTGGAATATAAAAGCAGCGATGTGCTACTGAGACTTTATAAAGCTCTGGTTAGGCCCCATTTGGAGTACTGTGTTCAGTTTTGGGCCCCACACCTCAGGAGGGACATATTGGCACTGGAGCGTGTCCAGCAGAGATTCACATGGATGATCCCTGGAATGGTAGGTCTAACATATGAGGAATGGCTGAGTATCCTGGGATTGTACTCATTGGAATTTAGAAGGTTAAGGGGAGATCTAATAGAAAATTCCAAGATAATACATGGCTTGGAAAGGGTGGACGCTAAGAAATTGTTTCCATTAGGTGAGGAGACTAGGACCCGTGGGCACAGCCTTGGAATTAGAGGGGTTCAATTCAGAGCAGAAATGCGGAGACATTTCTTCAGCCAGAGAGTGGTGGGTTTGTGGAATTCATTGCCGCGGAGTGCAGTGGAGGCCGGGATGCAAAATCAAGCCAGAGATTGATAAATTCTTGATGTCACAAGGAATTAAGGGCTTCGGGGAGAATGCGGGTAAGTGGAGTTGAAATGCCCATCAGCCATGATTATATGGCGGAGTGTACTCGATGGGCCGAATGGCCTTACTTCCACTCCTATGTCTGATGGTCTTAGGTCATCAACAGCATTTCCACTTCTGTGAATGATACAATTGAAGATTCCTGGACCCAGGAAATTGAAGATTCCTTCCCTTAGGCTGTCTTTGGATCTCATTGTGTATATTTAAGTCAGAGATTGTTCTTGATCAGTAGGGGAATGTAGGGTTAAGGGAAAAGGGCAGGAAAGTGGACATGAGGGTTGGATCAACCAGGATCCAGTTCCATGGTGGAATAAGCTCAAGGCGTCGAATAGTCCGTGAACTTGAGAATGCAATCTTGAAGAGCTTTTGTATTAATTTACCTGGGGCTGACATGATTGACCTCCAACAGTGCAGCCATCTTCCTTTGTGCTCGACATGCCTCCAACCAGCCGAGTTTTCCCTGATTCTGATTGCTTCCATTTGCTCAGGCTCCTTGATGCCATGCTTAGTAAATCCTGTCTTGATGTCAAGTCACCTCACTCCAGAGCTCAGTTATTTTGTCTATGTGTGACTGAAGGGTGTAATGATGCTGCAGAATAGGCTATTCAATCCTGTTGAGCCCAGCACTGCTTTCCATTTGATCATGGCTAATTTACTTTAACACTCTTTTTCCTGGGATATTTCCATATCCTTTGATGTAATTATTTCAAGAAATCTATCAATATCTATTTGAATATGCTCAATGATTGAGCTTCTGCATCTTTCTGGATAACAGAATCCAAAGGTTTACTACCCCATGAGTGAAGAAATTCTTCATGATCTCCATCTCAAAATAAGGGGTAGGCCATTTCAGACCATGTTCTCTGGTCTGCCTGGTGACCAGTCTGTCATGGCCTGTAAGAATTTTTGTAACTTGCAATGAGATCCCTTCTAATTTTTCAAAACTGTAGAGAATGCAGATCCAGTTTCCTCAATGTCACGTGACAAGACAAACCCTCCCCGTCTCAGCAATGAGTCTGGCAAACCCCTTTTACACTCCCTCAATGACAAGTATGTCCTTCCAAGGACAAGGAGAACGAACCCCTCCCCCTTAATACATCACATATGGCTTTTGAACCCTTCCCAACTAAGTAAATGCAGTGCTTTCGTTTCAGTGATTCATTCTCAGCGAACCTTTTCTCCTGTTGGAAAACTGCAGTAACATAGTTTGTCATGTGTTACTTTTTTTTTACCTCTGGTGTATTGCATTTGTTACTGACCAGCTCTAAATTATCTTTTAATACTGTGCATGTAGTCCTTGTGTTCAAACTTGCCAGTTCAATTGACATCATGTTTATTCCTTATTTTGTTTTGTTTGCCTGTTGCAATGGATTTGGTTCATTTTGTAAGCAGAAACCCTATGTTTCAAGCATCCATTTGAAGCAGATGTACTCTGGTAGGTTGGGGTTTTGCCTAACTTTGACAACAGCATGTAGCATTCCTTAACCACACCAATCAAGTTTGGGTTATGATTTCTGATTGTTGATACTGGTATTGTGTAAATAATAACTAATTGAAGTTTAATTTAGATAGATGTGAGGTGTTACATTTGGGTAAGGAATGTCATCTTGTAGCTATACAGGACATTGGTTAGGCCACTTTTGGAATACTGCATGCAATTCTGGTCTCCCTGCTATAGGAAATATGTTGTGAAACTTGTGAAAGGGTTCAGAAAAGATGTATGAGGATATTGCCAAGGTTGGAGGGTTTGAGCTATACAGCAAAGCTGAATTGGCTGGGGCTGTTTTTCCTGGAGTGTCGAAGGCTGAGGGAAGACTGTTGTAGAGGTTTATGAAATCTTGAGGGGCATGGATAGGAGGAGTCCAAAACTAGAGGATATAGGTTTCAGGTGAGAGGGGAAAGATTTAAAAGGGACCTAAGGGGCAACATTTTCATGCAGAGGTTGGTGCGTGTATGGAACGAGCTGCCAGAGGAAGTGGTGGAGGCTGGTACAATTACAAAATTTAAAAGGCAACTGGATGGGTATATGAATAGAAAATGTTTAGAGGGACATAGGCCAATGCTGGTATTGTTGTCCCGTCCTCTCACCTTAGTTGAAGCAAAACGCTCAGACACAGTATAGCTTTACATCCTTCATCTTTATTCTGGGCCCTGGAGGGAGAGAGAACGATCGCCTACTTGCACAGAAACAGGAGTTCACCATCTTCTCTGGAACAGCAGTTCCTCAATGAATTATATATTCATTTTACAGGGAGGAGCATCCAGATAAGGTAACATAAATATTGATTGGGTGACCATTACAATCAGCAAGTGTCAACAGTAAAAATTAAACCATCTACTATTACACAATGAATAACTGGCTTCACATAATGAATGCTTTTTCACCTTGTTAACCCGTTACTCTTGCCTCCAGCACTCCATTGTTAACGAAGTTCTTTTCCGATCTGAGTCATGTTCAGCTGAACCTCTTGTTTCACAGAGCACAGAATTTAACTCTTTCCCTACCTGTTATATTCTATACACATTCCCATTCCCTCCTTTTATCATTCATGATAACTGCTGAGATGTGACTACTAACCTTCATAAGACTCTGACTGCCGGTATTTAAGTAAGTTATTGACAAACAGTATACAATGATTAATACAAAAATTACTAGTCCGTTACAGTAAATAGAATTTGAAGAATACTCCCATGTGGAAAAAAAAATTCACCAATAAAGTTCTTAAATCCACAGTCCTTAGTGACCACTCCATCCCCCCTAAATCAAGTGAAAACGATCCAGTTCTCCAAAAGTTCCTTAGTAAAGTCCAACCTGAAAACAAAATTCAGTTTGTCCTTGTGCATCACTCCACGGAGAAATCTGATTTCTTGGGTAAGGACAATTAAATGCTTCACAAAAGTGACAACATTTCCGTCCTTGCAGAGATACTTCAGATGGAGGATACCAGCGCATCTGAGTGTGCAGTGCAGCAACTGCAGTTGCAGGTTAGCTGAACGTAGCACTCTTTGCTGCTTCTGCTCCCACTCTGCTATTAAATGTAACAAAGCCAACCGGCTGTTTTGATGTTAGCTTAGTCAGTGAACCTTCATGTTCCTTAAATGATCAAAAGACAAGGTAAAGCTCATGTGGTTTAATGTGATAGGAAGGCCACTGACACAGCGTGTACTGACTTCCTCTTCACTGTTACGTTCTTCACTTTTCATGCTCATGACTGGGGAGCTGATTGCATCCGTTGGATCAGGTTGTGGAGGGGTGTGCGGTGGTCTGAGGCAAGCTTTACCTGTGCATAGAGAAATTCTAGAGAAGATGTTAGCTGCTGAAAGTATCTTTGCATTTCCTTCCTCATCCCTTCCTTGCCAAGGTGGTTATCAGTATGAAGACAGTCACATTAACGACACTAAATTATGCTAGCCTATTTCAACAATCTCTGTCTTGAAGTCTGTTACTCTGTTCGCTATTTATGACATTATCAAATTTTATACAATCTATAAACTTCTGAATTGTACTGCCTAAATAATTCAGTCAATTCTAAACAATGGTCCTAAAATCAAACCCTTGGAGGACCCCAATCAGGTTTTCAAAAATTCTTTTCCTCTAACATATTAATACTTGGCTAATGTGAAAGTTGTCAGGAAAAGTATTTCCAAAATCTGGAACAGCAAGAAAACAACAAAATATTTCCTGTGCTTTAGCAATTGTAGAGCCAGTTTCAGTTTAGATTTAAATCTCAAATATTCGTGGGAAACAAATGCTGAATATTTTTAAATATGTTCTCCAAATGAAACTTCCTAATTTAAACAGTTGGAATTACATGTTGGCATCTTTGGTAGAGATCAACATTCTTTGAATGTGCAGTATAAAGGGGACCAGTGAAGTCTTAACAAGAATTTAAACAGCCCAGCCTCAAGTTCTAATATTCTATAGAAAATCTTAACAAAACATCAAACTAAAAATGCACTCTTCTTTTTGTGAACACTCTGCATTAAAAACACAACAGCAAAGATATTTTAATATAATACTCTCATCTGGCTAAAGCATGGCCAATGACCCAACTGTTCTTTTTAAACAGGCATTGTAGAATTTCAAACAAATCAGGGGCTCAAGGCACTCAATCAATTTGTTTTAAGGTTAAAAGTTTGAAAATTTTAAAAAAGGACATAATGTTATACAATTTCAATCTAAAAACAACATCTGCCCCATTACATAGCTCACATAACACATTGAATCGAGATCCTGATTGAAACAAGGCAAAACAGTTACTTAATAGGGAAGGATGAATTTAGAAGAATTATCACTATCAGGAAAACTGCTAAGAAAACTCTTGGAGATAATGGCAGACAAATCCCAGGACCATGCTTGTGTCTCAAAAGAAGTGTCAGTACAGTGAGTACATGTATTGGTTGTAATCTTCCAAAATTCCTTAGATTCTAGAAAGGTAACAGCGGTTTGGGAAATAGCAAATGTTAACTCCTTTTTTGAAGAAAGAATGGAAGCAGAAATCGGGGAAACTATAAACCTGTTGGTCTGACATGTGTCACTGGAACATTTCTCAAATTTGTAATCAAGGTTGCAGTGTAGCAGGCTGCATGTGGGCTCCTGAGCCTGGGGCTCATATGCTCCTGTTTGCTGTCTTCCTTTTTCTTTCATTTTACATTTGTTCCTTTTATTTCTTTCTTTCTTTTTTTCCTTCAAGCCTTTTGGTAGCGGGTTAATTGGTGGCTTCAGCACAGCAGCGAGAGTGGGCCATGTGAGGAATGGTGGCAGCCTCCTGCGGTCGAAGGTGGTGGCAGGATTGGAGGCAGTGGCCTCCTAGGCTCCTCTCAGTGATCGGAGCAAGTGATCGTTCTGCATCAGCAGTGAGAGCACAGTCTAAGGTGGCCACAGTGGCAAAGCTCCTCCGTGATCAGTCTATATCAATGATTTGGATGAAGGGTCAGAGTGCATGGTAGCCAAATTTTCTGATGAAACCAAGGATAGTTAGGAAAGTGGATTGCTGCAAGGAAGTAAAAAGTCTGCAGAAGGTTTTAGACAGAAGTGGGCAGATAGTGTAATTTGGGCGAATATGAATTTGTCTCTTTTAGTCTCTTTAAGACTAGAAAAAAAGTACACCACTGAAATGAATAGAGAGATTGCAAGAATCAATGGTACAGAGGGATGTGGTGGCCCAGCTGTGTGCACAGTGTCCAAAGTCCTTGTTTACAGTTTGTTTGCAGGTACAGAAAGGCACATAAAATGTCAAATGTTGCAAGGGAATTGGAATATGAGTAGGCACATTTTAGTGCAGCTGTTCATGAGAAGGTAAGATGTTTACAAAATTATGAGGGGCATGGATAGGATAAATAGGCAAAGTCTTTTCCCTGGGATGGGGGAGTCCAGAACTAGAGGGCATAGGTCTAAGGTGAGAGGGGAAAGATATAAAAGAGACCTAAGGGGCAACTTTTTCACACAGAGGGTGGTACGTGTATGGAATGAGCTGCCAGAGGAAATGGTGGAGGCTGATACAATTGCAACAGTTAAGAGGCATTTGGATGGTTATATGAATAGGAAGGGTTTGGAGGGATATGGGCCAGGTGCTGGCGGGTGAGACTAGATTGCGTTGGGATATCTGGTCGGCGTGGATGGGTTGGACGGAAGGGTCTGTTTCCATGCTGTACATCTCTCTGACTCTATGACTCTCTCTAGGGTGTTTTGTATAGTTTTTGACTCGGTTTTAGAATATAGATACAGTTGCTTCAGAAGAACAACAGAGGAACTTTACTTGGTTTATTCCCAGGATGAAGGGCTTATCTGATGATGAAATGTTGAACAGGTTATGCCCATATCCCGTTCAGTTTAGAAAAATGAGAGGTGATCTGATTGAAAGAACGTCCTGGGGAACTATTACGAGAGAACATTTCTTGTTGAGGGGGGAAAGAGAACTAGAGGGCAGAATTTAAGAATGAAGCTTATATTTTAAGACTTTTTTGTTTGATTGCCACTGTGCAATTGTATTTCCTAGCATACAGATGGCTGGGATTTTAAATTTATTCAAGACTGAGTTGAATAGATCTTTGACAAACATGGGAGTCGAGGGCAATGGGGTGCAAACAGGTAAGTAAAGTTGTGACCGCAACCAGATCAATCATGATCTTATTGAATAGTAGAGCAGGCTTGACAAGCCAAATGACTTGCTTCTGTTTAATGCTCAAATGTTTACAGTGAAACTGGAGTGTTCTCTTGGGGGAACATCCTGGGTGAAATCGATGGAGATCTTGGTATGCCTAAATGGTATATTTCCTCCGAAACTCACTGGTTCTCACATGCTCCCTGATCTGAATTTTTTTTCCTGAGCATTTTAAAATTTTAATTTTCATATACAATTAAATCCAGTGACCTTCTAGGTTATCGCACCTCAAGAGCATTTTCAGCTATTTCCTTCAAAAGTGTTGAAGGTTTTTGTCTCTACCACTGTTTCAGATAGTGAATTCAGCTTCAGGATATAAAGCAATGCCATCTCCCTTCTAAGCTTTCTAGGAATTACTTCATTGGCTGCAAAGCCCCTTCATGCAGCCAGTGATAGTGAAAAACTCTTCATCATAATTTATTATTTTTATGAAGTAAATTTGACACTTGTCAGGCATTTAAAAAACTTATCTATGTGCAAGTTTTACTACTTGAGGAATAAACACTGAGCTTTTTAGGTTCCTCTTTAAATGTATGGGAAGGAAAAGAGAGGCCGAAGTGAGCATAGGCCTCTTCAAAAATGAGGCTGGGGGAATAATAGTGGGGAACCAGGAGAAATCAGAAGAGTTGAACATGTACTGTGAAGATTGATACAAGCATAAGACAATATTAGTATTCAAAAATTGTTGGGTAAGCAAGCAGTAAAAGGAGGAGAGGAATCCATGCAAGAACAATCACTGGAGAAAAAAAAATTAAAGAAAGTAGTGGGACTAAAGGCTAATAAGTCCCCAGACCCAATGGATAATATCCTAGGACATTAAAGGAAATTGCTTAAGAGTTTGTGGATACACTTGGTAATGTCTGAAGAATCTGAAATAGTGCTGTGGATACCTCTACATTGACCCAAACAGGCAAATGGAGCCTTGATTTAACATCTCATTTGAAAGAAGTGTCACTTTTAAATTTTGTGCTCAAGTGAAATGCTCAAAGCAAATTCTTAATTGTAGAAAAAGTTTCCTTGTTAATAAATTGCTGTGTACTGAATAGTAATTTTGACATCCGGTATCTTCTAATTTAACATTTGTTTATTTTCTTGGTTAAAAAGAATCTCAAACTTAGATGCAAATGCATTAGCTTATATTTTAGTGTGCTTAAGCAATTGAGAATTGTGCTGCATGAAATACTTAATATATTGTTTTGGCTTTTAATTCCAGCTTTACCATGGATTTCTGGTTTCTGATTTTGCTGCTGTTATGCAGTGGTTTAACATGTCTCCAAGCACAGAACACGACAGGTAGGAAATCAAAACTAATGTGTAATTGGAGACAATATAGTGTGACAATGAGGCACTTCACTCCATTTCCAATCTGTAAATCGGGAATCACTTCTTAAATTAATTGTGCAATAAAGTTTTCGTTATTACATGTTTAATCATTAAGTAGATTTTTTAAGATAAATTTAAATCCGTTTATAAATCAAGTTCCAATAGTAGCATATACCTTTTAATATTTCATACAGCAATCCTATACCATAGGTTCCACGGACTTGGAATTGAAATTTCTTTTAAATTAACAATTCCAGAGCTCTTAGCACGAGGTATACCAGTGAGTCAACTGAGTATTTCTTTACTTGCAGCTATTTTTGCACAACTTTGAAAGTTGTGATTTGCATATTGAGTGTAGCCTAACAAAGTTGAATTTACTTTGTGTATCTATAATGGATACAGTGTAGTATTGGTGTGTGATATGAAAGCCCTTTTTTCAATGTGATACTTGTATTCCCTCTTTTTTTTTATTTCTCTTTCACTGCTTCATGCATGTAAAATGTTTTTTTTAAAATGCATGCCCTTAGCCAGTTTCAGTTTTTGATCTACTTTTTGCTTTTAGTTTCACCTTCTACCACTACCATCTCCACTCCAAGTTTAACAAATTCAAGTTTACCAGGAAGAAATACTACCGCTCAGATTACTCCCAACCCAGGATCAACCTTAATTATTGAAGATGATTCACCAATGTCTAATATAACGGATGCTGCCAGTGAGAATTCTACACTAGCTACAACTGAAACAACAGTTAAGACCTTGCAAGACGTGACTCCAAACATTGCAAATTTCAATGCAACATCTAATCCAGCCATCACATCGAAAGAAAAAATAAATGGGTCGTCAGTCGAAACAACTGCTGTCCCTACATCAGGTAGAGCAAGTTTCATCCTGCCATTTTATTCAGTTTTATTTTGCTTGGAAATTGCTAAGAATGTGTCACGTTTGAAAAAACTAAATTTCTTACATTGAATTGTTGCAGAAATATGAATACCTTTATTTTAAAAAAATTAGCAGTTTTAAAAATAAAATATTGCCATAAATTTGACTTGCTCAGTGATGAATATGCATGGGTTTCATTTATCACACACTAACCTAGTGCTTGTGTGAATGTATAGTAGGTGATCATTGCAGTTGTTGTAAAGTATAAATGTTTGTTTTGAAGAATGAACACAGAGTTCTTTATTACAATGTAGCTCTAATTACTATAGATTGTAGACTTTCTGGTTCTGGAATTCTTGGTCACCCCAGTACTGGTGTCTCCATGGTGTCCCTATAGAAGTAAGATGCAGGTAGTGAAACCCACCTTGCATTCACAAACTGTCTATCATGGTGGTGCACACTCATTCAATCTCTCTTACACTCGCTCAACACCCAATCCCACCCCCTCCTCTCAAGGAAGTGTAGTTCGTAGCCCTTCAAGATTCATGAACCATACTCTGGATACTGGAGTTCCTAAATACAAGCAGTTTTACTCATGCTCCACACAACCCAATGGTAGCCCATTTTTACCCACGCACTTAAAGTAGCCCTTCATCTACTCCATGTCACTTCATAGAACATTCATGCCCATTCAATCATCTATGTTTTGTACAAAACCAATGAATCTTATAGTGACAGTGGAGTTTGTGGAAGTATGTGGCTGCTCAGTACCATTAGAATATTGTCAATTAGTGGATGTCAATGTTGAAAATGATCCAAGTATGTCCTATTTACAAAAGCCTGGACAAATTTAACTCTACAATTAGTACCTCATCAGTCTGCTTTCAAACATTAGCAAAATGATGGGCGGCACGGTGGCACAGTGGTTAGCACTGCTGCCTCACAGCGCCAGAGATCCGGGTTCATTTCCCGCCTCAGGCGACTCTCTGTGTGGAGTTTGCACGTTCTCCCTGTGTCTGCGTGGGTTTCCTCCGGGTGCTCCGGTTTCCTCCCATACTCCAAAGATGTGCAGGTCAGGTGAATTGGCCATGCTAAATTGCCCGTAGTGTTAGGTAAGGTGTAGATGTAGGGGTATGGGTGGGTTGCGCTTCGGCGGGTGCGGTGTGGACTTGTTGGGCCGAAGGGCCTGTTTCCACACTGTAAGTAATCTAATCTAATGATACAGATTTAACGAGTAGTATTTACTCCGCAAAAACCTGTTCACTGGTGCTCA
Organism: Chiloscyllium punctatum; assembly: GCF_047496795.1. NCBI lineage: Eukaryota > Metazoa > Chordata > Chondrichthyes > Orectolobiformes > Hemiscylliidae > Chiloscyllium > Chiloscyllium punctatum. The sequence continues at coordinate 145,976,818 of NC_092739.1, read as the reverse complement.
GTCTAGGTTCAGCCCAGCCCACTCTGCTCCTGACCTCATTACAGCTGTGGTCCAAACATGGATAAAGGATCTAATCTTGAGGGGAAGTAGGGGATGACTGCCCTTGGTATCAAGATAGTACTTAACTGAGTGCATATCAAGGAGCCCTTACAAAGTTAGAGTTAGTGGGAACAGGGGAACACTCCTAGTTGGAGTCATACCAACACACAGCAAATGGTGGTGGTTGTTGCCAATCACCTGTGCACAGGACTTCCCTGCAGATGTTCCTCAAGGTAGTGTACTAGGCTCAGTCCTCTCCAGCTGTTTAATTAGTGATGTTCCCTCCAAGATTAGGTCAGAAGTGGGGATGTTCACTGTTGATTACAGAATGTTAGCAATATTAACAACTCCTTTTGATGTTGGAATTTGTGTTCAAATGCAGCAAAACTGTCCAGTGTTCAGACTTGGACGGGTTAATAGCAAGTGACCTTGTTCCTCACAAATACCAGAGAATGATTGTATCCAACAAGATAGCATCCAAACATCTTTCTTTCCATGTTTCTGTCCTACCACCCCAGAAGTTGAATCGCATCCAACTGCAGTTGAGAGGTCAGGTACTCTGCAGTAAGTAACGCCCCTTGTTACTCCCAAAGCTTGTTCATTATTGCTTAGAGTCATAAAGATGTACAGTATGGAAACAGACCCTTCAGTCCAACCTGTCCACGCTGACCAGATATCCCAACCCAATCTAGTCCCACCTGCCAGCACCTGGTCCATATCCCCCAAACCCTTCCTATTCATATACCCATCCAAATGTCTCTTAAATGTTGCAATTGTACCAGCCTGCACCACGTCCTCTGTGTGAAAAAGTTGCCCCTTAGGTCTCTTTTATATCTTTCCTCTCTCACCCTAAACCTATGCCCTCTAGTTCTGGACTCCCTGACCCCACAGAAAAGACTTTGTCTATTTATCCTATCTATGCCCCTCATAATTTTGTACACTTCTATAAAGTCATCTCTCAGGGAAAACAGCCCCAGCCTGTTCAGCCTCTCCCTATAGCTCAAATCCTCCAACCCTGGCAGCATCCTTGTAAATCTTTTCTGAATCCTTTCAAGTTTCACATCTTTCCGATAGGAAGGAGACCAGAATTGCACCCAATATTCCAACAGTGGCCTAACCAATGTCCTGTACAGCTGCAACATGACCTCACAACCCCTGTATTCCATACTCTGACCAATAAAGGAAAGCATACTAAACGCCGCCTTCACTATCCTATCCACCTGCAATTCCACTTTCAAGGAGCTATGAACCTGCACTCCAAGGTCTCTTTGTTCAGCAACACTCCCGAGGAACTTACCATTAAGTGTATAAGTCCTGCTAAGATTTGCTTTCCCAAAATGCAGCACCTCGTATTTATCTGAATTAAACTCCATCTGCCACTTCTCAGCCCATTGGCCAATCTGGTCCAGATCCTGGCAGTAAGAGCTGGTTTTTTTTGAGGTATTTTAGGTGTTGGAGGTGATTTCCTCTAATTCCAAGAGCAGCAATTATTGTTTTATATGCTGTTGCATTGTTTTGGAACTTTGGAAAAAAAAAGTCAAAACAACAGCAGTTTTAAAAGGGAGAAGATCAGACAAAGGAAGCACATGGTGAGGACAGTGCAGGAGAGAGAGAGAACCTGCACATTTACTGCCTTTGCTGTTTTTGAATTCATGTGTCGCTGGACATCGGAGCGCATCTGGAAAAATTAACAAACAGTGAATTTCAACCTAATCTTGGAGGAACCGGTTTGGGCGAAGTTCGCAACATAGAATCAGATAAGTTAATTGTTGTTTAAGTCTGTCCAAGAGAGAGGCTGTATTAGTGAGTACAATGGGTTCTTTCTTGATATCTTTTTGGACATAAGTCTCTTGATTAAACATAAAATATAAGCCATAGCTCATAAGTTAACCTGGTGCAGTGTTTTGTAGAGGAATAAGACTGTTATTTTCTGCGTCTGTAGATTGTGAAGTAGCAAAAATGGCCTTTGCAGTGATACGGACTTCTTGTCAGATGTGGAAGTTTAAGGGTTACTGCAGTTTATATCTGCCATAAATGCTGTTGGATGCGAATCTTATCAGATCGAGTGGATTGGTTGGAGAGACAGATAGAAGCAATGAGGAATTTGCAACAGCAACAGTATGTGATGGATGGCAGTTATAGGAAGGGGGGAAAGTCTCAGATAGAGTCACACAGATGGGTTAACTCCAGGAAGGGTAAGAGAGGTCGGCACCTAGGGCAGTCTTTTGTGGGTATACCCATTTCAAACAGGTATGCTGTTTTGGAAAATGTAGGGGGTGATGGATTCTCAGGAGAAAGTAGCACGAACAGCCAAGTTTCTGATATTGAGACTGGTTCTAATGCAACGAGGGGTACATCAGCTTCCAAGAGATTAATTGTGTTTAGGGGATTCTGTAGTCTGAGGTATGGACAGACGTTTCTGTGGCCAGCAGAGAAAAAGCAGAATGGTGTGTTGTTTCCCTGGTGCCAGGATCAAGGATGTCTCAGAGAGGGTGCAAAATGTTGTCACGGGGCAGAGGGGCCAGCAAGAGGTCATTGTCCACATTGGAACCAACGATACAGGAAGGGAAAAGGTTGAGATTCTGAAGGGAGATTATAGAGAGTTAGGCAGAAATTTAAAAAGGAGGTCCTCAAGGGTAGTACTATCTGGATTACTCCCAGTGCTACGAGCTAGTGAGGGCAGGAATAGGAGGATAGAGCAGATGAATGCATGGCTGAGGAGCTGGCATATGGGAGAAGGATTTACATTTTTGGATCATTGGAATCTCTTTTGCCGTAGACGTGACCTGTACAAGAAGGACGGATTGCACCTAAATTGGAAGGGGACTAATATACTGGCAGGGAAATTTGCTAGAACTGCTCGGGTGGATTTAAACTAGTAAGGTGGGGGTTGGGACTCAGAAGGATAGTGAGGAAAGAGATCAATCTGAGACTGGTACAGTTGAGAACAGAAGTGAATCAAACAGTCAGGGCAGGCTGGGACAAGGTAAGACTAATAAATTAAACTGCATTTATTTCAATGCAAGGGGCCTGATAGGGAAGGCAGATGAACTCAAGGCATGGTTAGGAACATGGGACTGGGATATCATAGCAATTACAGAAACATGGCTCAGAGATGGGCAGGACTGGCAGCTTAATGTTCCAGGATACAAATGCTACAGGAAGGATAGAAAGAGAGGCAAGAGAGGAGGGGGAGTGGCATTTTTGATAAGGGATAGCATTACAGCTGTGCTGAGGGAGGATATTCCCGGAGATACATCCAGGGAAGTTATTTGGGTGGAACTGAGAAATAAGAAAGGGATGATCACCTTATTGGGATTGTATTATAGACCCCCTAATAATCAGAGGGAAATTGAGAAACAAACTTGTAAGGAGATCTCAGTTATCTGTAAGAATAATAGGGTAGTTGTGGTAGGGGATTTTAACTTTCCAAATATCGACTGGGACTGCCATAGTGTTAAGGGTTTAGATAGAGAGGAATTTGTTAAGTGTGTACAAGACAATTTTCTGATTCAGGATATGGATGTATCAACTAGAGAAGGTGCAAAACTTGACCTACTCTTGGGAAATAAGGCAGGGCAGGTGACTGAGGTATCAGTGGGGGAGCACTTTGGGGCCAGCGACCATAATTCTATTGGTTTTAAAATAGTGATGGAAAAGGATAGGGCAAAGCTGATTGGAGGCAGATGTTGCAGGTAAAGGGACGGCTGGAAAATGGGAAGCCTTCAGAAATGAGATAACAAGAATCCAGAACAAGTATATTCCTGTCAGGGTGAAAGAGAAGACTGGTAGGTATAGGGAATGCTGGATGACTAAAGAAATTGAGAGTTTGGTTAAGAAAAAGAAGGAAGCAGATGTCGGGTATGGACAGGATAGATCAAGTGAATACTTAGAAAAGTATAAAGGAAGTAGGAGTATACTTAAGAGGGAAATCAGGAGGGCAAAACGGGGACATGAGATAGCTTTGGCAAATAGAATTAAGGAGAATCCAAAGGATTTTTACAAATATATTAAGGACAAAAGGGTAACTAGGGAGAGAACAGGGCCCCTCGAAGATCAGCAAGGCGGCCTTTGTGCGGAGCCACAGAAAATGGGGGAGATACTAAATGAATATTTTGCACCAGTATTTACTGTGGAAAAGGATATGGAAGATATAGACTGTAGGGAAATAGATAGTGACATCTTGCAAAATGTCCAGATTACAGAGGAGGAAGTGCTGGATGTCTTGAAACGATTAAAGGTGGATAAATCCCCAGGACCTGATCAGGTGTACCAGAGAGCTCTGTGGCAAGCTAGAGAAGTGATTGCTGGGCCTCTTGCTGAGATATTTGTATCATCGATAGACACAGGTGAGGTGCTGGAAGACTGGAGTTTGGCAAACGTGGTGCCACTGTTTAAGAATGGTGGTAAAAACAAGTCAGGAACTATAGACCGGTGAGCCTGACCTCAGTGGTGGGCAAGTTGTTGGAGGGAATCCTGAGGGACAGGATGTACATGTATTTGAAAAGGCAAGGATTGATTCGGGATAGTCAACATGGCTTTGTGCATGGGCAATCATGTCTCACAAACTTGATTGAGTTTTTTGAAGAAGTAACAAAAAAGATTGAGGGCAGAGTTGTAGATGTGATCTATATGGACTTCAGTAAGGCGTTCGACAAGGTTCCCCATGGGAGACTGATTAGCAAGGTTAGATCTCATGGAATACAGGGAGAACTAGCCATTTGGATACAGAACTGGCTCAAAGGTAGAAGACAGAGGGTGGTGGTGGAGGGTTGTTTTTTAGACTGGAGGCCTGTGACCAGTGGAGTGCCACAAGGATCGGTGCTGGGTCCTGTACTTTTTGTCATTTACATAAATGATTTGGATGCGAGCATAAGAGGTACAGTTAGTAAGTTTGCAGATGACACCAAAATTGGAGGGGTAGTGGACAGGAAAGAGGGTTACCTCAGATTATTGCTTATGTACAAGTCAAGTGTATGATGGAAAACTCTACAGTTGCCAGGATCTATGTAGCTTTAACAACACTCCTGCAGCTCAACACTATCTAGGATTAAAAGCCCACTTGATTGGCACATTCTCAGAAGTTTTCACTATTCACTCCCTTCGCCATCAATACTCAATTACAGCAGTGTGCCCTATCTACAAGATGCACTGCAAAAATCACCAAGGCTTCTTGGTAGCATTGCTGAAGCTTACAACCTCTACCACTCCAAAGGTGTAGGATAGCAGAAGCATAGAAATACGACCATGTGCAAGAGCACTTCTAAGCCACATGCTTTCTTGACTTGGAACGATGTTGCTATTCTTTCACTGTTGCTGGATTGAAGTCCTGGAACTTCCCGCATGACAGCACATAGCATGAAACATTAGCAATGGACTTCAACAGTTCTCGGAGCCAACTCACCACTACTCTCTGAAGTACAGTTTTAAGACCATTAGAGACCATAAGACATAGGAATGGCAGCAAGACCATTCGGCCGAATGAGTCCACTCGGCCATTCAGTCATGGCCGATTTGCATTTCAACATCATTTACCCCACTCTACCCGTAATTTTAATGTGTGTAATAAATGCTGGCCTCACCTCCAGTGTCTACTTTCCCATGAATAAATTTTCAAAATTTAACAACCGCTATTCAGAGCTTTCTTAAAAATAGTAGTGCTCCTACAAACCTAATGGAGGCATCAATCAACTTGATGTTTAAAGTAGCAGTAGCAGAAATTAAGCAATTGATACGCCTTTACAAATAGAACAATGAAGAAAGATTGTAATGTTATTCCTTCTCTACACCTGTCTTAATAAACCCATTGGTCTTGGCTCGTGGCCATGGTTATTCATATTTGCTTGTCTGAAGTGCAGAGGAGGGAAACATTGGTTTGACAACTCAATCTCTGTGTTGCTTTACTGCTGCTTTTTCTCAAGTTATGGCAATGATTATGCAAATAAGACTTAATTGTGAAATGCTTTGGTCTATTCTGAGATCTGAAATGGCAGTATAGAAGTGAAATCCTTTTCCCCCCAAACAATTAATAAGAAGGAGGAAATATTGATGTTGCATGAAGTTTCTGATCATGAGGGTCATTCAGGCTTGCTGGTTACAATTGAACATATTTACCTTTGAGGGTCTGGGCTTACTTTTATGAATCACACTGAAGGATTATTAATGCAGCTGACACAGATTTCCCATTTTGAGTTATACATAGTGTTTAATACATAGTGAATCTTAATATGGCACAATCTATGCTAAATGTTCTTATAACATTACTAACAAAATGGATTAAGTTGTAAGTTTGTTCACTGAGTTGGTAGATTTGTTCTCAGATATTTTGTCACCATGTTAGGTAACATCATGATGAAGCGCTGGTGTTCTGTCCTGCTTGCTTTTTATCTGTCTGGTCAGTTGCAATGGGTGATAGCACTTCCTGTTCTTTTTCTGAGAGGTTGGTAAATAGGATCCAAATCGATATGTTTGTTCTGGAGGTCCGGTTTGAAAGCCAGACCTCTGGGAATTCTTGTGTGTCTTTGTTTAGCCTGTCCCAGAATGTATGTATTGTCCCAGTCAATTTAGATTCCCTTCAGATCCCCTTACTCCGTCATTAAACTCCCAAAATTCTGAGAGATTTGGTCAGGACATGTGGAACATGTCTCCACATGGTGGTTGGATGAGTATTCTGTAGGCTGTGGGTCGTGTTTTCTCTTGTGTAAGTTCTCAGGGTATGTGTTATCCTTCAGTCCTGTTTAGACAGAGATGCTGGAACTTTAGAAGATTTTGGTTAGGCCACACTTAAGAGTGTCATGTTCAGTTCTGATTACCACATTACAAGTAGAATGTGGAGACTTTGGAGAGAGTGCAAGAAGAAGTTTACCAGAATGCTACTTGGATTAGAGAGTATAAGCTATTAGGAGAGGCTAGGAAAACTCATTTTATTTGGAGTGGCAAAGGCTGAGGATTGATTTGCTCGATAAAATTATGAAATACAGTGATAGGGTTGACCATCAGAATGTTTTTCCCGAAGTTGAAATATCTAATACTAGGGGCATGCGTTTAAGGTGAGAGGGGGATAGTTCAAAAGGGATGTGAGGGACAAATCTTTTAAACAGAGTGGGATGAGTATGGAATGTGCTGCCAGTGCTGGTGGTGGTAGAGGTAGATACCACAGGGGCGTTTAAGGGACTCTCGGATAAGCACATGAATATGCAGTAAATGGAAAGATATGGAACAAGGACAGGCAGAAGGGATTAGTTTAATTTGGCATCATGTTCAGCACAAAATTGTGCACTGAAGGGTCAGTTTCTTTGCTGTATTGTTCTCTGTTCAATGCTCTGATGTACCAATGTAGTATAGAACTTATGCTTTGTCTTTTCTTCCTCCAAGTTTTGACCTTTTCTAAGTCTGCCTTAATTATACAGTTTTCTGACTAATTTACTCACATAGTGGAAAAAAATACATTGCCTTTTGATCCCTGGACAGGAAACTTTGTTTGAATGTGTACATTTTTATCTACCCCTCATCTGGCTGGTATTACCAGCTGGGAAATAAAAAGGGAACTCTTGATCTTGAATTCTGTACCATATGTGATCTGCCTTCTGATGGACTCTGTTGTCTCTTTGATGAGCTATTGGCTGTCATTGTCTCCCTTGGCAATTTGGAACTGTCTCTGTTGATAGGGCTGGTTTTTTGCTTCAGTATTTGAAAAGCATTGTCCTTTCTGGCTTGGAATCAACAGCTTTTATTTTAAAGAGAGTCCCTTTTCTCACAACTGGGATGTACTCCTGGTCAAAAGTTTGGATTAAAATAATGACCTTCAGTGTTCATTTGTGTTCTTTAATAAGATGTAGGAGTAGAAGCAGACCATTCAGCTTACTGAGTCTGCTCTGCCATTCAGTAAGATAATAGCTGATCTGTTAATCTTCAGCTCCACTTTGCCGCCTTCTCCCCATAACCCTTTATTCCCTAAATCCCTAGATTTCCCTAGACTGTAGGGAAATAGATGGTGACATCTTGCAAAATGTCCAGATTACAGTGGAGGAAGTGCTGGATGTCTTGAAACAGTTAAAGGTGGATAAATCCCCAGTACCTGATCAGGTGTACCCGAGAACTCTGTGGGAAGCTAGAGAAGTGATTGCAGGGCCTCTTGCTGAGACATTTGTACCATCGATAGACACAGGTGAGGTGCCAGAAGACTGGAGGTTGGCAAACGTGGTGCCACTGTTTAAGAATGGCGGTAAAGACAAGCCAGGGAACTATAGACCGGTGAGCCTGACCTCAGTGGTGGGCAAGTTGTTGGAGGGAATCCTGAGGGACAGGATGTACATGTATTTGGAAAGGCAAGGACTGATTCGGGATAGTCAACATGGCTTTGTGCTTGGGAAATCATGTCTCTCAAACTTGACGGAGTTCTTTGAAGAAGTAACAAAGAAGATTGATGAGGGCAGAGCAGTAGATGTGATCTATATGGACTTCAGTGAGGCGTTCGACAAGGTTCCCCATGGGAACCTTCAGTGCACCTCAGATTACAACAGGATCTGGACCAGATGGGCCGATGGGCTGAGAAGTGGCAGATGGAGTTTAATTCAGATAAATGCGAGGTGCTGTATTTTGGGAAAGCAAATCTTTGCAGGACTTATATACTTAATGGTAAGTTCCTAGGGAGTGTTGCTGAACGAAGAGACCTTGGAGTGCAGGTTCATAGCTTCTTGAAAGTGGAATCGCAGGTAGATAAGATAGTGAAGAAGGCGTTTGGTATGCTTTCCTTTATTAGTCAGAGTATTGAGTACAGGAGTTGGGAGGTCATGTTGCAGCTGTACAGGACATTTGTTAGGCCACTTTTGGGATATTGCATGCAATTCTGGTCTCCTTCCTATCAGAAAGATGTTGTGAAACTTGAAAGAGTTCAGAAAAGATTTACAAGGATGTTGCCAGGGTTGGGGGATTTGAGCTATAGGGAGAGGCTGAACAGGCTGGGGCTATTTTCCCTGGAGCGTTGGAGGCTGAGGGGTGATCTTATAGAGGTTGACAAAATTATGAGGGGCATGGATAGGATAAATAGACAAAGCCTTTTCCCTGGGGTTGGGGAGTCCAGAACTCGAGGGCATAAGTTTAGGGTGAGAGGGGAAAGATATAAAAGAGACCTAAGGGGCAACGTTTTCACGTAGAGGGTGGTACGTGTATGGAATGAGCTGCCAGAGGATGTGGTGCAGGCTGGTACAATTGCAACATTTAAAAGGCATTTGGATGGATATATGAATAGGAAGGGTTTGGAGGGATATGGGCCAGGTGCTGGCAGGTGGGACTAGATTGGGTTGGGATATCTGGTCGGCATGGATGGGTTGGACCGAAGGGTCTGTTTCCATGCTGTACATCTCTCTGACTCTATGACTCTAAATGATTAAAATTTTGTCTCTCGGCCTTGAACATACATAACAACACAGACCTTACAGCCCTCTGCAGTAAAGAATTCTACAGCTTCACTCCCCTCAGAGAAGAAATTCCTCAGCATCTCTGTCTTTACAATGCAACCCTTTTTTATGAGTTTATTCCTTCTGATCCTATGCTCTGCCACAGGAGGAAACAATCTTTCCATATCTACCCTGTCAAGTGTCCTAAGAATCTTGTATGTTTCAATAAGGTGGTCTCTCATTCTTCACAAATTCCAGTGAGAACAGGCCCAATCTATTCTACCTCTGTCCACAAGACAGCCTGTCCAACCCAGAATCAGCCTAGTGAGCCTTCTCTGGACTGTCTGCAATGTCAACGTATCTTTCCCTGGATAAGGGGCCTAAAATTGTTTGGTATTCCAGCTATGGTGTGACTAGTGACTTGTATAGTTTTTAAGAAGACTCTGCTACTTTTATTCTCTGTTTCCCTTTGAAATAAAGGCCAACATTATATTGACCATCCCTAATAGCTGCTGAAATTGAATGCTAGTTTTTTTTGTGATTTATGCTCGAGGACTCCCACATCCCTCTGGGCTGTAGATTTCTGAATCGGTACAGGTTGAAACTGTGGTTATTGGGCATTGAAATGTAAATATAATGTGATACTGCGCAAATAGAAGTAAAGATTAACTCCAGTTCCTACCTTTCACCTAAAACAAAGGGCAAGAAGTGCCATTCGGCTTCTCTGACTTGCTTCATCTTTTAATAAGATCATACCTGATCTGATTATAACCTCAAATCAACATTCCTGTGGACACTTGATGAACTTTGATCTCTTTGCTTGGTAAGTACCTGCCTTAAATTATTCAAAAGCACTGCTTCCTTCACCTTTTCCAGGAAGACGCATGACCTTCTGAGAGATATACTTTTGCCTCATTTCTCTTTAAATGATAACCCATAATTTTTAAACAATAAGCCCTTGTTTTAGATTCGCCCATAGGAGGAAACTTCCTCTGCATGTTCCCATTGTGAAGGCCTTTCAGTATCTTTTATGTTTCAGTCAAGTCACCTCTTACACTTGAAAACTCCAATGGATGCAAGCCTATTTTGTCCAAACTTTCCTCATCAGACAATCTGCACATTCCAGTGTTTGTCTAATGAATTTCTCTGAACAAGGAATACATTTGTATATATTAAATGAAGTGACCAGTATTGTGCACAGTGCTCCATAAGCAGTCTTACCAGTGCACGTGTATTTAAAGCATAACATCCTTTTTATATATATTCAATTCCACTGGCAATAATGTTTTCTTTTTACTTGCTGCCTTTTATGATTCATGAATAAGGACACCCATATTCCTCTTTGCCTCAGAGCCTTGTGTTTTCACACCATTTTGATAATGTGCTATTTTTACTTTCCTGTCAAAATTGATAACTTCACATTTTGTCAGATCTTTGCCCACACATTTTATCTATATCCCTTGATCGCTCCCTTATACCTTTTTCACAACTTAATTTGTTACCTAACTTTGTGTTCTCAGCAAATTTGGCAATTATGCCAAATTACTTCAAATCGATTGAATAATTTAAATATTGATATTTATATTAAGAAATTGAAATCATTTCATGTTCCAGCGCTGATCCCTGTCACATCCAATCAATCTGATAAAGATCCATTTGTGCCTACCGTTTGCTTCCTGTTAGCCAGTCAATTTTCTATGTATGCCAAATACTACCCCATATACAGAGCTTGATTCTATGCAATAATCTTTGTTGTGGCATCTTTGCAAAATGCCTTCTGGAAATTTAAGTATAGTACAACACCTATTGTACACAACACATGTTCCTCCCTCAAAGAGCTCCAATAAGTTGGTTAAATGCAATTTCCCTTTAACGAAAACCACATTAACTCTTCTTTGATTTGTTGAACTTATTCAAATGTCCTGTTATAACTTTATTTAATAATAACTTTGAACTTTTTTTTGAGTGACAAGTGTGACTTCTGAAGAAGGGTCACTTGACTTGATGTTAAGTCTGCCAGGCCCTCGTATGAAGTCCATAATTACTTGAACAATGTCAGCCCACTGTTTTTAATAATTTATTGTCTATCACCTCTCTGGTAGTTTCATTTTCTTCTTTTTATTTTTAATTCACTCACTGGATATGGGCATCTCTGGTTGGGCCAATATTTATTGCCTATCTTTAATTGCCCAGAGGACAGTTAAGAGTTAACCATATTATCGTAGGTGCGGAGTACATATAGGCCAGACCAGGTAAGGATGACTGATTTTCTTCCTTAAAGGACATCAGTGAACCAGATGAATCACTTGACAATTCATTCCAGATTCTTTATTGAATTCAAATTCCACCATCAGTCATGATGGGATTTGAATACAGCTCCCCAGAACATTAGTGGAGTTTCTGGATTAATCGTCTAGCGATAATACCACTGGGCCATTGCCTCCCCGAGTTCCTCCCTCCTTCCGACCCACCCATTTCCTGATTTGTGGCAGCTGCTGAGCTGTTGTTAGTGTTTCCTATTCTGAAAACTGATGAAAAATGTGTCTTCTCTAACACTAAAGAAACTTGGCACTATCTTGGTTAAAGTCGCCTATTTGATTGGTACTGCATCCACATACATTCAGTTTTCCATTGCTGATGCATAGTAGCAGTAGTGGGCACCTCTGCAAGACGCAGAAATTCACAAGGGTCTTTGGGTAGCACCTTGCAAATCCACAACCACTCCCATGTAGAAGGAAAATGTCAGCAGACCCCTGGGAAGACCACCACCTGCAAGTTCTCTTTTCAAGCCACTCACCATCCTGACTGTCATTCCTTCATAGTCACTGAATCAAAATCCTGGAAATCTCTCCGTAACGGCATTTTGGGTTGGCATAGAGTACAACGGCTGCTGCAATTCAAGAAGTTAGACATGGACTAGTTGGACCATTTCCATTCTGTATGACTTTGTAGCAGTGAGTTAATAAATATCAAAAGATCTACAGATGCTGGAAATTGGAGTTGACATTTCAATCCAGTGACCCTTCTTCAGAACTGATGGTAGCTAGGAAAAGATTGGTATATAAGGGTTGGGGAGGTGGATGGAGGAGTAAACGAGAAGTGGAGATAGAGCCCAAAGAGAGAGAGAGAGAGACAGACAGTTGAACAGACAAAAGACTGGATAATGGTCAGGCCAACCTAGGAGAATGGCTGCTATTGGTGGCTATTAGTGGCTAGCAATGAGTAGTGTGTAATAGAAGACCATGTGATAACAAGGTCAGGTTTGTGGGGTTTGGGATAAGGACATGGGAGATGGTGTCTCAAGCCCTAAAAGTGTTGAACTTGATTTTGAGTCCAGAAGGCTATACAGTTTCCAAGTGGTCTACTATTACACATCGTTAGCAACTAATCATTCCCACTAGCAGCCATTCATTCTTCTAGATCGACTGTTATCCATTTCTTTCGGCTGACTATTATCCACATCTTTTGTCGAACTGTTATTCTCTCTTTTTGGCTTGTACCTCCACCCTCTATCCCAACCATATGTTCAGCATAAAAACCTTTTTTCAGTTCTGAAGAAGCGTCACTGATTTCTCTCCACAGATGCTGCCAGACGTGCTGAAATTTTACAGCAATTTCTGTTTTTGTTTGTGATTTCCAGCATCCACAGTTCTTTCGGTTTATTATTATCTTGAGGTTCTGCTTAATTTGGATCATACCTCTTCATACAGACTATACAGAGCGTTTAATTATCCTGTCTATCATTGGACTTAAATTGGCCACAACAACAGGATCGTCTTCATCCCACTACAAGTTCTTTTCCAACTGTCAGCAACTAACTTGACTTCTGAAATAGAATGCTTCCCTCTCAGTTGGTGATTTAGTGAATCTATGCATGAACGTCTTGTTAGTCTAATCTCACTGTAAATTGCCTTGGGATAAACAGCATTGTGTTCTATATTTTAGCAACTTGTAATTTCCTTAATTCTTTCTATTAAGTATGCTTTTTGTAGTGTGAACATAAAACACATCACTGTCTTTATTCTTTTTATCAAAGCTCAAATTCTAAATATTGCTTCACACTTTAGTAGTCACCAGAATAGATGCAGAATTGTTGAATTAATGTAATCTTGTTCTGTACAGCCTGTTACCTTTTATCTCTTGTACATACTCCATCTGTATGAAACCCAATCATTGTGTAGTTTTTGAACAGAAGCAACATGAAAGCTAGAACTGAAGTCTCTCCTCAAAATTTACCAAACACACAAAATGATGGGTTGAATGACTGACTTCTTCCTGTGCCATAAATGTTCTGTACAATTAAAGCAGCAGCTTGTTAAAATATTAATTCATGTCATTAAAATTAATGATAAGGATACATTTTTGTTTTTCTTTTCAGGTGGAACAACTGCTGGTCCAGGTAAGACTTGATATTACCATAACAGTTTTCATTCCTATCCACTTCACATGAAGTATTGCAGTTTTTTATGATTATAACTTTGCATAAACCCTATTTGATGAAGGGGGCTGTTTGTACTGGAACACCACTGACACTTTTCTTGATCATTTCTGTCTATAATTTTTGTAAATATCACTGTGTAATTTAGAACCCATTTAATTTTTGAATATTCTCCCTATTTTAAAGTTTAAGTTTTAATTTTTCTCCTTAGTGTACCAGGCACATGTTTAATTCTACATACAAGACTTTGGCACTGTTAGCAGCTGTCAGCAATATATTGTGGTCGTCTTGCTAATTGCATTGAAGATGTTCAAAGTACGGTTCCAGTAATATACAGCTAGACTGAAATTGCTAGTTTCTATAATGTGTTTATGGTGCTGATGTTCATTGTGTACTGCTCCAACACATGGCAAATTTTCAACTATAGTTGGACAACTTGTAAAGTATCGGCATTTCTAAATAAGAATTTTCCTCAATATTCTAAATTAGTCTCTGACAAGGCTGTGTCGTGACTGGAACTACTTAACATCATGACCAAGGAACTGCAGCCTATAAAGGCAAAACTTGCAAAATGCAACAATAAAATATTTTTGAAACCAGTTGGTTGGGGATGCATGGCCTAATCTAATTGAGTTTTTTGAGCTTTTACTGATGAGGTGTGAAGCATTATGGTGTAAAATAAGCTGCTAGTGGATTATGGAAGGAGAACTGAATTTGGGGGATAGACTGTTGGTCTCCATCAGAAAATAGCAAGTCTATCTGTTAAAATGCGTCACAAGTATATAAGGCTGATGGAATGGCCATTAAAATAAATTTTCAGGAATTTTTTTAAATTTTGAGAAGAAAAAAATCGAAGGTGAACTGGAATAATTACATGAAGTTATTGAATGTTTTGTTGCTATTTGGGAGGATTGTCGGAGAGAGATAATGGTAGTGCATCATGTCACAATAACATACAAAGTCCAGTTGGAACGTGGTATCTTCGGAAAAGTTCTGAAATCATTCATAACTAATTTCCCTTCCCGATGGGTTGAAGGGCCTTTTCTACACCGTATGATTATGGGGCGTGGTTCCAGAGGAGGTTACATTTGTGAGCAGTTGGAAGTTACTAGCATACAAATGAGAAACCCAAGAAGGTCGCATGCTCCTTTCCACCATTTGGTTAGATCATAGCTGATCTGATTTTAATTACAAATGTATACATGTGCATATCCCCAATAATCTTTTATCCCCTTGGTAAGTAAGAGGCTATCTCCCTTCAAACAATTTTAAAGATTCTTCATCCACTGCCTTTTAAGGAAGAAAATTTCAAAAGCACTGAACTTGGGGTGGTGGTGGGGGGGTGGGAGGGTGGGAGGGATGTTTCCCCCTCTCTGTTGTAAATGATTTTAACCTATGACGCTTGGTTCCATATTATCCCAGATGAGGAATGTTCCTTTCAACCATCCACCCAGTCAAAACTCTTCAAATCTCTTCTTAATTGAATATGTTTCAATTAAGTCCCCTCTAATTCTTCTAAACTTCAGAGGATAAAGTCTTTGCTTGCCTAGCCTTTCCTCTCGATTTAGGTATTGGTCCAATGAATATTTTCTGAATTGCTTCCAATGCGATCCTTCCATAATTTAGATGAGCAGTATTGTGCACATACCTCAGGAACTGGTGTCAGGTGTCTTCTATAAATGAACCACAATCTCCCTACTCATGCATTCAGTTTCCCTCGTAATAAAACATAACTTCCTGTTAGTTTTCCTGATTACTTATTCTTCCTGCATACTAACCTTTTGTATTTCATACACGAGGACAACCAAAGATGAGCTCTGCATCCCCTCACCTGACAGCTAATGTTTTTTTCGTTTCTGTCTAATAGGCTTTTTCATACGTTACCATATTGCACTCCATTTGCCAGATCTTTTGCTGTATTGTAACCTATCTAACCTTCCTTTAATAGACTCCTTATGTCATCATCACTTTCCTACCTATCTTCATGTCTTTGGTAAATGTAGCTACCATAGCAACGGTTCCTTGATCCAAATTTTAAGAATTCATTAATGTTGCCAGCTAAACAAGCATTGATTGTCCATACCTAATTGCCCAGAGGTCCATAAAGAGTCAACTTCTCATTTCAGGTATTAGTCTAACAAGCCTTCTCAAGAGTCAAGAAGAGGTGATGGCCTAGAAATACTATTGCTAGGCAATTAATCAGGTAATGTTCTGGGAACCTGAATTCAAATCCTACCCCGACAGATGGTGGAATTTGAATTTAATAGAAATAGAGAATTAAAAGATGATGATTAAAATGATGACCATGAAATCATTGACAATGTGTCAGGAAAAACCCAGTGGTTCATTAATATCCTTTAGAGTAAGAAATTGCCATCCTTACTTGGTCCGACTCCATGCCCAGTGTTTCTTTAAAATTCATTTACAGGATGTGGCCATTGCTGGCTCGGCCAGCATTCATTGCCCATCACCAATTGCCTAGAGGGCAGTTGAGAGTCACAGATCAGAATCACAGAAGATTACAGAATCTCTACAGTACAGATAGAGGTCATTAGGCGCATCGAGTTTGCACTGACACTCCAAAGAGCATTCCACCCAGACCCACCCTATCCCTGTAACCCCATTTACCATGGCTAATCCACATAGCATGGACATCCCTGGATACTTTAGGGCAATTTAGCATGGCAACTCCATTTAAGTTGCACATCTTTGGACTGTGGGAAGAAACCAGAGCACTGGGTGGAAACCGATGGAGACACTGGGTGAACATGCAAACCACAGCCAGTCGCCCAAGGCTGCAATTGAATCCAGGCCCTGGCGCTGTGAGACAGCTTTATCAACCACAAGGCGCACCAAAAGATATGAGTATAATTAGGACATTTGGCCCATCGAGTCTGTTCCATCATTTGATCACATCTTCTCAACCCCATTCTCTTGCCTTTACCCCATAACACGTGGTCCCTTTACCAATCAAGAATATATCTATCTGTATTAAATGCACCCAATAACTTGGCCTCCACAGCCTTCTGCAGCATTGAGTTCCACAGATTGACCACCCTCTGGTTGAAAAAATTCCTCCTCATTTCAGTTGTAAAGGATTGACTCTTTATTTTAATGCTGTCCCCTGGGATCCTAGTGTCTTCTCGTCAAAACACCATCTTCATGTTCACAGTGCGAAGCCTTTCAGTATTCAATCCGCATCCTTCTAAACTTCATCGAATCCAGAATGAGAGTCCTCAATTGCTCCTCATATGGTAAGCCCTTCATCCCCGGGATCATTCTTTTGGGCCTCGTCCAATGCCAACACATGCTTCGTTTGATATGGGGCCGAGAACTACACTCAATATTCCAAATGTGGTCTGACCAGAGCCTTATCCAGCCTCATCAGTATATTTCTTTTCTTGTATTCTAGCCTCTTGAAATGAATACTAACATTGCATTTGCCTTCCTAACTGTCAACTGAGCATGCATATTAATCTTAAGAGAATCGTAAACTAGGCATCTTAAAATCTCTTTGTATCTCAGATTTCCAAAGCCTTTCCCCACTTTGGTAGAAAGAATAGAGGTGTAGATTATTTTCAAAGTGCATAACCTCACACTTTCCCACACTGTATTTCATCTGCTACTTCTTTGCAAACTCTTCTACCTTGTCCAATTCCTCTGCAGCCTCCCCGCTTTCTCAAACTCCCTGCTGCTCCACCTATCTTTGTGTCATCCGCAAATTTAGCAATAATACACTGAGTTCATTGGTCCAGGTTGTTAATATATAACATAATAGTTGTGGTCCCAAACTGACCCCTGCAGAATTCCACTAGTCACCACCGCCATCCTGAAAAAGACTTCTTTGTCACCATTGCCTGCCTTCTGCCAGTCAGGCAATCCTCTGTCAATATCAGTACCTTGCCCCTAACATGATGGGTTCTTATCTTATTTTGCACCTGGGCCTTGTGGAAATCTAAATAGATCATGCCCACCTTAGTCTAACTTGCTTGTTGCCTCCTCAAAGAATTCAAACAATCTATCGGGAATTACCTCCCTTGATGAAGTTGTGCTAACTTACCATGTAATTTCAGGTACTCCACAACTATACTCCGCAACTCATCCTTAACAATGGACTTTAAAGTATTACTCATGATCGAGATTTGGTTAACCAAACTATTGTTTCCTGTCTTCTGCCCCTGCCCTGCCTTTAAACAGGCGTGTTACTTTTATCCACTTTCCAGTCCTCTGGAACCCTCTCTGACTCCAGTTATTTCTGAAAGCTCATCACTAATGCTTCTACAAAACCTTCATTGATCTCCTTCAGAATCACTTGTGCCATGTTGCCATCCTGAAAAATACTCATTTGTTTCTACTCTCTGCTTCCTGTTAATCAGTTGATCTTCTATTCTTGCTAATATGTTATCCCTTTTTTTTGCTTTATTTTCTGAAGTGATCTTTGATGTGGCGCCTTATAAAATGCTTTCTGGAGGTCTAAATGCAATTCATCCACTTATTCCCCTTTATCTACAGAATAAATGGGTTCTCCAAGAACACCAATAAATTACTTAAACATTATTTCCCTTTGACAAAATCATGTTGGCTTTGATTGCCTTGACCTTAGCCAACTACTTTGGTATGAAGTCTTTAGTGATAGTTTATAACATTTTCCCTGTGACAGATGTTAAGCTAACTGGCCTGTGAATTGCTGCTTTCTGCCTCTCTCCCTTTTTGAATATTAGCAATTTTCCAGTCTAAATGAACCTTGCCCGAATCTAATGAGTTCTGGAAAATTAGAACTAACGCATCAACTGTCTCACTAGATCCTAGGATGAAGTCCATCAAATCCTGGGGACTTTGTCCATTCTCATTTCCAACAATTTATTCAGTGTTACGTCTCTGGTTGTTGAAAATATCTTGAGTTCCTCCCTTCTTTTCAATTCCTAATTTGCGACTATATCCTGAATAATTATCCTCTTTTAGTTCAGACCGGGATTTGGTTTGCTCAGATGGCTAGTTGGCTGACATGCGACTCAGAGTGACGCCAACAACATGGGTTCAATTTCTGCACTATGAAAGTCCTGTCTTCTCAACATCACCCCTCACCTGAGATGTGGTGACCTCCACATTACGCACACCACCAGTTGTGTCTGTCCAATGAGAGAAGAACCCTATGATCCCCTGCGACTAAGGCAACTTTTGCAAAATATTGTTGAGTGTGTCGACCATCTCTTTGTCCTCCCTTACTAATTTTTAATATGCCCATCAATTAATTTGTGAAATCTTTAAAATATCTGAAGCAACTTCTTATATATTTGTTTTCGGGTAATTTTCTCTGTGCTCTAATTGTTCCTCCCCTATTAATCTTTTAATAATTCCTTGCTTTTTGATATTCTGTCCACTTTTCTGACCTGCCATCATCTTTGCTCAAATATGTTTTTCTTTCAGTTTGATACCAGCATTGACTTTTTTTTTGTTACCCTCTGATGTTCCATAGAGATTTTCTTGTCACATCAAACCTGGGTGCAACTGTCCTCCACTCAATTCATTTCGCTGGAAAAATGCTTTCCTTTTATCAGAAGAAGACATCTATTTGTGAGGTTAAAAGGCTTTTTTCAAACGGACTCTTTGAAAAGATTTTGTTTTGCTGTTTGCCAGGTAATAGTTGTGAGTGTAGATGTAAATGGCAAGATACCTCCAACTCATTTGCTGACACTCATTTGCTATGTCGATTAGACACTCAACATCTATTGGCATTCATTATGTTTGGTTGCATGTAAAAGTTCTTTTGATTCTCAGCATCATGCAAGATGTCCAGTATCCATCCTTGGGGTTGTCACGTCAAGCTTGCTTCTCTGTCCAATTGTTAAGTCTCCATATGTCTATGGATTCTGTTGTTACAGCAGAGCCTATTCTTGTAAACTTGTTAGTACACACAGCCTTTTTCTTTGTGGCCTTGTATTCTCAAGCTTTTCTGATTTGATTGCACTATTGTTCCATTTAGTCTCCACATTTTCGTTTCGATATTTTCTGAGTTTGTCTTTTTCTCCATTTGTTCATGGGATGATTTGACATTGGCGAAGTCATGTTTAGCCTTTGATGGTCAGCCACTTTCTTACTACTACTGTTTACTTGGTAGTATTGCACTCAGTGGTGTCATGGAATTTGAGTTGTGTTTCTTAATGCCACTTAAACTAGGAGAGACAGTGGATTTGTAATCCAGTGCCCCAGGTAATATTCCTAGTTTGAAGTCTACTATGTCATGGTTTTGTAGTTGGATGTCAACCATCCAACTCCTTGGACAGTAGGAGTTGTTCAGAACAGTATCCTTGGCCTGTTCATCTTGAATTGCCGGCAAAATCAAGGAACTCATTGTTGACTTTCGGCAGGATATTACTCATGCCCCCCAACACGTTAACAGCACAGAGGTGGAATGAGTGGAGAGTGTCAAGCTCCTGGGAGATTGATTCTTCTTGTGCGTGCACTAGCTACAAAGGCCTAACAACGTCTCCTCTTCCTCAGGCAGCTGAGGAAATTTGGCATGATGGCGAATGACCTTGCCAACTTTTGTAGGTGCGCCATCGAGAGCATTCTGTCTGGATGTATCACTACCTGGTATGGCAATTGTACTATTCAAGATTGGAGACGGTTAAGGAGAGTGGTGAACTTGGCTCGGACAGTCACAAAGGCACCAATCTATAGAATCCATCTACCAGGTCTGCTGTCAAGGAATGGCCACCAGCATTCTCAAAGATCCATTCCACCCTAACAATGTTTTTCTACAACCTCTACCATTGGGGAGAAGGTACAGAAACCTGAACACACACGCACACGTTTCTATCCTACTGTTGTTGGAATACTGAATGGACTCTCAAACTCTTAGCATTCGCCTGTACCTGTGTTTTTGTTTTTGCTGCTGTTTACCTATTATTTACTTATCTATGCTACTTAACTCTGTGATCTGCCTGCATTGCTCATAAGACAAAACTTTTCACTGTGCTTCGGCACATGTGCCAACAAATTCAATTTATCTATGGCCTTTCCTTCCATCATAAGGTCTAAAGTGAGGATATCTGTTGATGGTTGCATAATGTTCAGTGTCGTTCTCACTTCTTAGATACTTAAGTACAACCTGAACAACAACCAGTTTTGTAATTAATATGTGGCAGGGTCATTAGTGCCACACAAGAACCAGATAATGACTGCAAAAGTGTCTGACCATTGTCCCTTGATATTCAATGGCATTATAGTCACTGAATCCCCCACTACCAACAACTCATTGATTCAGTTGTGATTCTTGTCAGCTTTATAAACCCTGTGGCTACAAGAGCAGGTCAGAAGCTAGAAATTTTTAGGCACATAACTCACCTTCTGTCTTGCCAATGCCAGTCCTTTCATTTGCCTGAATGTGTGCAAGTCCATTAACTTTCAAATTCATCATTGTCCAGGAAAAAAACAACCTGCTCAATTGGCACACAGTCTACCACTTCAATTTTTACCATTAACCCATAGTGACAGCACATCTACAAATGCATTGCATTCATTATCCAAAGCTGCTTTTACAGTACTTTCCAAGCCCAAGACCTCTGCCACCTGGAAAGGCAAGGGAAACAGGTACTTAGGAACACCACCAACTGAAAGTTACACTCTCAGCTGCACATCATCATGATTCAAAACTGTATTGCCATTACTTCGGTTTTCCAGGGTCAAATTCTTGGAGCTCCTTTCCTAACAGCATTGTGGGTGTCCTTCACCTCAAGAATTACAGTTGTTCAAAAGAGACAGATCACCTTCTCAAGGTAAATTACTGATGGGCAACAAATGCTGATCTATTCAATGGTACCAATGTCCCATGAAGAAAAATCATAAAAATCAATTTCCAATCAGTGTTGTGCAAGTTGTTAGGAGGAGATTCTGAAGGACAGGATTTACATGCATATGGAAAGGTGAGGACTGATTAGGGTTCGTCAGCATAGCTTTGCGCATGGCAAATAGTGTTTCACTGACGTGATTGAGTATTTTGAAGAACAGACAAAGAAGATTGACAAAGGCAAAGCAGTAGACATTGTCTATATGGACTTCAGCAAAGCACTTGACAAGGTTCCACATGGTAGTCTGGTTAGTAAGGTTAGATCATGGAATCCTGGGGAACTAGCCAATTGGATACATAAACAGCTTGAAGGTGTAGGAGACAAAGTGGGTTGTGGAAGGTTGCTTTTTGCACTAGAGGTCTATGACTAGTGTGTGCCCAAGGATGAGTGCAGGGTCCACTGCTTTTTGTCATCTTATATAAAAGATTTGGATGTGAATACATGGTTTTTAAGGAATGGTTATTAAGTTTGCCACGTGACCCAAAGTAAGTGGTGTGGTGGACAGTGAAAGAAGGGTTACCTCTGAGTACAATGAGACCTTCGTCAGATGGGCCAGTGGGCAGGGGAGTGACGGATGGAGTTTAATTTGGACAAATGTGAGGTGCTGCTTTTGGAAAGGCTAATCAGGGCAGGACTTAGACATTTAATGGTAAGTGTTGCTGAACAAAGAGATCTTGGAGTGCAGGTTCATAGATCCTTGAAAGGAGAGTCTCAGGTCGATATGATAGTGAAGAAGGTATTTGGTATGCTTTCCTTTATTCGTCAGAGTATTGAGTACAGGAGTTGGAAGGTCATGGTGCAGCTGTACAAAGCATTTATGCAGCTATTGTGAAATAGTGCTTACAATTCTGTAAGAGTTGCTGTAGGAAAGATGTTGTTAAACTTGAGAGGGTGCAGAAAAGATCTGCAAGGATGTTGTCAGGACTGGAGGGTTTGAACTTTTGGGAGGGTTGAATAGACTGGCGTTTTTTTTCTCCCCCTTCGACACTTGGAGACTGAGGTGTGATCTTAGACGTGTATATAATCATGAGTAGCATCATGGTGATGTCCTGGGGAATGTTGCTGAACAAAGAGCCCTTAGATCGCAAATTCATAATTCATTGAAAGCAGAGTCTCAAGTAGACAGGCATTTTGTATGCTCGCCTTCATTGATCAGTGCATTGAGTCGAGAGGTCGGGAGGTCATATTGCAGCTGTGCAGGGCATTGGTTAGGCTACATGTGGAATACTGTGTTCAATTCTGATCTCCCTGCTATTGGAAGGATGTTGTGAACCTTGAAAGAGTTCAGAAAAGGTATGCAAGGATGTTGCCAGGGTTGGAGGGTTTGAGCTATAAGGAGAGGCTGAAAATCTGGGGCTGTCTTTCCTGGAATGTCGAAGGTTGAGGGGTGACCGTATGCAAATATATAAAACCATAAAGGGCAAGGATAGGATGAACAGCCAAGGTTATTTTTCCTAAGGTGTGGGAGTCCACAACTAGAGGACATAGGTTTAAGGTGAGAGAGGGAAGATTTTAAAAGGTGTGTGTATGGAATGAGCTGCCAGGTGGAGTGGTGGAGGTGGGTACAATTATAGCATTTAACAGACTCCTTAATGAGTATATGAATAGGAAGGGTTTAAGTGGGGTATGGGTGAAATACTGGCAAATAGGACTAGGTCAAATTGGGATGTCTGGTTGGAGTGGATGATTTGGATGAAGGGTCTATTTCTGTGCTGTATAACTCTTTCCCATTATTCACCTGGTTTATTTTGTTGAAGATTTACATGTATTTTCTCTTTGGTAGTGATGACCTGAAACAATGTTGAACTTAATTATTTTTGAAGTCACAGCTGATTAAAGTTAAACTTAATTGGAAACAAAAACCTGAAGGGCACTTCTTCCTGAAGACACTGACAAATGCTGTAGCTTTATCTTTTGCACAGAGGTGCTGTGTTCAGCAATTAACCATGGAGCTTCCTGCTTCTATTAGTTAGTCTACAGCCGTTTGTGACTCAGTGTGACAGGATTGCAGAACTTTGAGCTGATCCATTGTTTGTGGCGCTGCTTTTCTCTGCCTATACCATGCTGCTTCTGTTATTCAGTATGCACAAAGTCCTGTGTATAGTTTCACCAGATTGATATCTTGTAGGAATACCTAACATTGATTCTTGTATGCTTTCACTTGTTTTCCTGGCTTCATGACAGTGGTTATGTGAGGGAATATGCAAGGCTAGGCCATTATGTTTGAATCCAGTTCTGCTGCTGATAGTTTACTTTCACGCTCCTAGTTTCTCATAATCATCTCATTCCCCATGAAGTGGTGCTGTACAATGTGCATTCTGTCCTCATTATAAAGATGATGTGTCCCCATTTATGCGAAAGCTTTGTGGTAGTCATTTTTACTACTGCAGTTGTTAGCAGATATGTTTGTGATGGTTGATTGGTAGGACAAGGTCAAGATTTTTTGTTTCGTATTCACTACTTCGTCTGGCGCACTTTGGTACATTGTCCTTTAGGGTTTGATCAATAGCTGCTCAACTGAGTGACACTAAGTGATCCTATGCCCAAACTGCTTTGTTTCTTTTTTCCTGTCTGTCCTCAGCTGCTTCAGTGTCATATTCAACTTCAAGAAACGATAAATTTATTAGCTGAGTAGGTTGTATTCAGCAGGAAGTTTCTTTGTCCATATTTAACTTGATGTGACAAAACTTCATGTATTCATTAAGTCCATTGACTCCCATAGTTATTTCAATGACACTTGCTCACATCCTGATTCTTCAAATGCTTTTCATTTCTCCTAGTTCTATAAAGATGGTCATTTGCCTGAAATGTTAATGTTTTCCTCACTACACAAGTAATGTCTGTTTATATTTGGAAAATTTTATCTTGACTTCAAGGAAAGAAAGCAGATGGAGTGAACCAATTGGACTGTGACATCATCACTCCTTATTTTGGGTGAACTCCCCTCTAATAGCTGCAATCTGTTACCACAAGCGTTTATCTCTTCAAGACATAGATCCACACTTGGCGAGACTTCTCAAAGAGATGATGATCATGAAAATCAAGCAAAATTGAAGAAAAATGAAAAATAAATCCAAATAAAGTAAAAAGTAGGAAATAAAGTATAGTTTGCTTTATTTACTGTATATAATTGCATTAGGAGCAGTTCAACTGATTGTTGGGATGAAAATGTTGTCTTATGAGGCAAGGTTCAGTAGGTTACCCTTCTATGCATTGATGATCTTATTGAAATGTGCAAGGTTGCAATGGATCTTGATGGCCAGCTGAGAAAACAAGGGTCTCCCTTATGCTAGAGACGAGAACTGGGGAACACTGGTGAAAATTACGACGTCTTCCATTTAAAATGAAGATGAGAACTTTTTTTCTGTTGATGGTTACATAGAACAGGCCCTTTGGCCCTCAATGTTGTACTCTGTGGATGTGATAGTCATTGAATCTTTTGTATTGCTGATGTAGAGAGATTCTTAATTAATAAGGCAGTTGAACGTTCTCTAGGGTAAAAAGAAAGTGAATTGGAGGGCTGAATTCAGATCACTGTGACCTTATTGAATGATAACTTAGACCCCAGGGACCAGATGACATACTCTTGCTCCTGATTTCTCTGTTCATAGCCAGAGTAAGGATGAAGCAAAATTTCTTCATGGAGTCATATAGCACATAAACAGATCTGTCAACCCAATTCGACCAAGCCAACCAAGTTTCCTAAACTGAATGAGTCCCATTTGTCTGTGTTTGGCCCATATCCTTCTAAACCTGTCATTTTCATGTATCTGTCAAGATGTCTTTTAAATGTTGTAGTCTGGGAGCAAATCTTGCAACAGAAGTACTGCAACTTAATTTGCTTCCATTCGAGTGTTGCATTTCTTAAGCTCACCATAACAATTTCTAGTACCTTAGGTAATTATTAATTGCACACTGTTGTTGCACAGGCGGATCGTATCTGAGAAATGGAAAGGGTGAGTTGTGTGTTACTTGCTATCTTTAACTAGTATGGTTTACCACTTTTTGTCAATATCCCACAGTCCAGATAATTTCTGACTTTTTTTGGCAATCAGTGTTTCTTGTCTTTTTGGTTCAGATAAAGTGTGGTATTATTTTTCTCATTGAATGACACTGTATCGGCCTTTTTATTTGGTATGACTTAGCAGGAACTGATTTGATAGTGATTTTCAAATGGTAGTTTTTCTTCTTGTTCTCTTCCCCTCTGTCAAGCTGCTTGCTTTTCTGGAAGAACCTTATTTTGGAGTCTTGTTTCCACACTTTGGTATTTAACAATTTAAGCTGAAGTTCGAAAAACACATTTTCTACTTTAGGTGATGGTGGCAAAGTTGAATTTATTTTCCACCAGTAACTGAAGAACTGTCAGAGTTGGCATTTTTAACTGCTCAAATCTCAATGATAATGGTGCTTTCACCTCATGTTTAAAATAATTGGTGAACTTGTTTTTTTTTTGTTTCTTATGATATCAATTTACCACAAGTTCAGCTCCTGGCTTTTGTGTTCTAGACCATATTAATTATGTCTATATTATTGTAAGCTGTATTAATATAGGGAGATAATAGCCTGATGGTATATCGCTGGATTGTTAATCCAGAGACCCAGATAATATTCTGGAACCCATGTTCAAACCCCGCCATGGCAGATGGTGGAATTTGAACTCGATCTAAAAAAAGGAAAAATCTGGAAGTAAGAGTCTAATGATAACCATGAATCCACTGTCAATTATCAGAAAAACCCATCTGATTTACTAATGTCCTTTAGGGAAGGAAACCGCCAACCTTACCTTGTCTGGCCTACATGTGACTCCCGACCCACAACAATGTGGTTGACTCTAAACTGTGCTCTGGGCGATTAGGGGTGAGCAATAAATGCTGCGTAGCCAATGACGTGCTCATCCCGTGAATGAATATAAAAAAAATTGCTCAGTCTACCTTGCCTTATTGACTTGTGCATATACACACCCAAGTTTCTCCTGCCCATTGTTTAGAATATTTACTCTGTTTCTATGTTCTTTTCAACACCTTACACTTGTCTGCATTGAATTACTTCTGCCACTTATCTGCCAGCTCCACCAACGTGTCCGTGTCCTTTTGAAGTTCTGCCATGTCCTCCTCACAGTTTTCAATACTGCCAAGCTTTGAAATGTAGGTCATTTATGTATTTCTGAAAATAACAAGGGTCCCAATACCGACCTTGGCAAGTTCCTTGGCAGACCTTCTCCGGTTAGAGAAGTACTCCTGAATCATTATAATCCATTATGTTCACTTACCACCTCTAAATTACATTTTTATACCACTGTCATGCCCCTTGTCTCCATGTATAAACTGGTTCCTAATCAGCTGTAATCCTATCCTTCAGCATGTTTTGTATCCATGCTGCTACTCTGTCTTTTTATTCCAAGCTTATTGTGTGATACTGTGTTGACTGCCTTTTGAAAGTTCATGTACACCACATCGATAATGTTTCCTTGATCAAATCTCTTAGAAAACTCCAAGTTTGTCAGATACGATTTTCTTTAACAAATGCAAACTCGCTGTTCGGAATTGGCCCATATTTTTCCATTTGCCTACTAATTCAGTCCTGAATAATGTTTTCTTTGAGGTTACCCCACTATGGAAGTTGGCCTCACTGGTCTTTATTACTGGGTCTGTCTTTTTAAACAAGGGCAGAATGTTTCCAACCTCCGACCTGAAAGATTGGGAAATTATTGTCAGTGCCTCAGCTCCCATACCTTCAATATCCTTGAAATGTGTTTCTTCTAGTGCTGGTGCCTCATTAACATTAATTACTTGCAGTTTATCCAATACCACTGCTGCGTCAATTTTAAAGCCTTCTAGTGACTAAATTTCCTCTCTTGTCACTGTGGCCTGGATAGCATGTGTATAGTAGTTAAAGACTAATGTAAAATGTTAATTTTACACTTCAGCTGTGCCTCTTGCCCCAATGTGTAAATCTGTTTTTGTCTCTAATCAGGTGCCCTCTTCATTTATACTAATGGATCTGTTAGAGTCCTTGACATTACCCTGTATGTTCGGTGCCAGTTTTGCTTGTCACATCTCTTATTTGCTTTTTTACCTCTCTTCTCAACCTTGTGTGTTCAGCTTGGATCTCAGTTATATTTTCTTTGTAATGCCTGTCATAAGCGCACCTCTTCTTCTTTAACTTGATTTCTGTTTCCTTTGTCATCCAATTGCAGAGGCTGACATGCCTGCACTCCAGCCCACTGGGTCCCCTCACCTGCCTAATTCACAGTCACAACTTTCTATCCCTGACCACTAACCAAGTGAGAAGATCCAATCCTAAGTGGTGTAACTGCCTCCTGGTACAATGAATCCAGGTAATAATAATTATAGTGATTTAGGAATGTTACCCCTCCTTGGTTCATGCCATTTTTTTTAGTTTAGCCTCCAGCTGAACAAATTCTAAACTGAAGGTGTTTGAACTATCGTCAGTTGCTGTATAGTTTTTTGCCTTGGATCAAAATAACATTCAGGAGCACTCGGTACTTCAGCCTTGACACATAAGCTCTCCTGCATCCTTAATGAATTTTAATTAATCACTTAGTTATCTTATTCACTTTATTTGATAGATGTTTTATTTATCATAAGTTTTAAAATAGTATACAAATTAACAATAGGATAAGCCTTCGCCACTCAAGAGATTCTTAGCAACCACTAGCTCTTTTCCCGATAGTAGAACAGGAAACTATTTCAATAGGGTAAGAAGGGTGGAAAAGTGAAATGAAAAGTAAACAAATGTCACTTTGCTGACCTCCCCCACTTGTCAAACTCCAATGTTTGCGCCCGATTTCCTGACTGGCTTGGAATTTCATATTTTCTTGCTTGCATTTTCTTCTTCCCACCCCTGCTTTCACTCCTCCCTCTCCCGCGCTCTCTTCTCTCCCGTCTCACTCCTTCCACCCACACTCTTATCCCCCTGCACACACCCCCCGCGCGTGCTCATGCTCGCTCTCACACCCTCCCGCCCTCTCCAACCCAACGTCCTCCCCCTCCTCTCCACGCTCCACGTGCTCTCCTACCCCCATCCTCTCTTTCCCCCCCCCCGTCTTTGCTCTCTGTTTCCCCCTCCCCCTCTACTCTTTGCTCTCTTCCCCCCTTTGCTCTCTTCCCCCCCCTTCACTCATTCTCTCCTTTCCTTCCCCCCTCACGCCTTCTTTCTGTCTCTTTCCACCCCCACCTCCCCTCTCCTCTCGCTTGCTCTTGCTCTTGCTCTCTCTCGCGCTCTCTTTCTCTCAGTCCAGTCTTTTTCCTGCTATGTTTGGCATTTTGTTCCTGATTGAATTCAAATGTGCCATTTCAACCATTTTTCCTTTTCTTTTTAAATCTCGCTTTTCATAACTTCACTTGTGGGTGTTGCTGGCTGACTGCCATTTGATGCCTGTCCTTAATTGCCTTTAAAGTTGGTGGTGTGCTCTCTTCTTGAACCACCAAGTCCAGGTGCTGTAGGTAGACCAACAATGTCTTTAAGGAGACAATTCTAGAATTTCGACCCACTGACAGTGAATAAATGGCAATATATTTCCAAGTCAGGATGGAGGGGTCCTCTCAAGTAATGAGGCCATTGTTCTTATGCTGTACTTGTCTATGACTCTATGGAAGTGGTCGTGAGTTTGGAAGGTTCTGTCTAAGGATTCTGGATTAGTGGTGCTGGAAGAGCACAGCAGTTCAGGCAGCATCCAAGGATCTCTGTCTAAGAATGTTTGGTGAACTTCTGCAGTGCATCTTATATATCATAGACATTGCTCCAACTGAGTGTTGGTAGTGGAGAGCGTGGGTGCTTGTGGATGTGGTGTCAATCAAGTGGGCTGCCTTGTCCTGGATGTTGTCAAGTTTTGAGAATGTTGTTGGTGTCTGAAGCAATATGCTGCTGGTTTTTGCATTTATTAAATTTCCAGCTCCATTGAAATACTTCATTGTACTTGTCAAGTAGTTTCAAGCTCAACCTTTCAGTAAGGTAGAAGAAAAAAAACCAAATTGAATGAAATGCTGCAGGAATAAGTCTGGTCAGTGGTGTGTGG
The DNA here is from genome assembly GCF_047496795.1 of Chiloscyllium punctatum. Lineage (NCBI taxonomy): Eukaryota > Metazoa > Chordata > Chondrichthyes > Orectolobiformes > Hemiscylliidae > Chiloscyllium > Chiloscyllium punctatum. The sequence continues at coordinate 145,947,055 of NC_092739.1, read as the reverse complement.
CACAAGCTAACCCACTTCAAAAGATCTGGTCCATTGTATATGTTAGAGGTTCAACCATGTTATCACCTTGGTATTCTGGGTTTTTTAGGTTAGATTACTTAGTGTGAAAAAAGGCCCTTCGGCCCAACAAGTCCACACCGACCCGCCAAAGCGCAATACACCCAGACCCATTCCCCTACATTTACCCCTTCACCTCACGCTACGGGCAATTTTAGCATGGCCAATTCACCCATCCTGCACATTTTTGGACTGTGGGAGGAAACCGGAGCACCTGGAGGAAACCCATGCAGACAGAAGGAGAATATGCAAACTCCACACAGTTGCCTGAGGCGGGAATTGAACCCTGGTCTCTGGCGCTGTGAGGCAGCAGTGCTAACCACCGTGCTATCATGCCACTTTCAATCTTTGTATTATCAGCTTCTCCCTTGCTTTTGGGTAATTTGACTGATAAAGAGCATTTGAAGAGCTTTTCGAAAAATCCAAGAAAATAAAAATAGTTGCTAAATTAGGTATTCAATATAATAGTTCAAAAGGAAAATTCCATTTTAACCAAAAGGTTTGTCTTTCCTTGGAGCCTTGCCCTAATTGGAAGATTTCATTGTTTCACATTAAGGAGCTAAATGATTCACTCCTTGTCTGTGCTGGAATAACTGAAATCCTGGTCCTTGTTTATGTCCTTGAACGTTAAACATGTTACATCTGTGTGGATATTTGATAAACATAATTGAGCAAAATTGTATACCCTGCATATTTAAAAAAATTCTGTTAAGTCTGATAAGAAAATGGCAAATATGTTGAGGTACTGGAACTATTGCACATGCAATCTTTCTCCAACAACATTAGAGAATGACATGAAGGGGAAGAGGAACACAAACTTATTAATAAAACAAACTGTGCTAGGCAGCATATTTTCTTGCTATCTTGAAGGCCGATACTTGCGTCAAATGGCTTTATTCACTTCTTCAGTGACCTATGCATGTTTCTTTGTCAATGTTGTAAATCATTAAGGTAGAAGTGCTAAAAAGGTGGTTGCAGCTATTTGTTGTTTTATTGTATACATGGATTTCCAAAAAGTAATTACATATTAAAAGCTTAACATTTAAAGTTTCTCATCCATAACCTGTATGTCATTGACTACAGCATAAGTTAAGTGACACATACTTTATGGTGAGTGGCCTTTTGTTTTGGTGTAATGAGAGTACCATTAAAATTAATGTAACCTGTACGGTCTTGAAAACTTTATTCGATTTGAGCTTCCTGTCACTCTTCAAAAATGAGAAATTGTCATGTCTAAATTTTAATGGTACTGGCTTAAAAACTCTCTGTAATTGAAATCTAAGTCTTACTCTCAATCTTGCAGGTTTATACACAAAGATGTAACTCCAAGTTATTTTACAGTAACCGTTAAGTTGCTCTGTGTAAAACAAAGTTTGGTGTATCAGTGATGCATAGAGATAAGACAAACTAACTTAACTCTGATAGAAGCTGCATATATTCCCAAACAGGGCCATGTCTGTTGCATGGACAGTGAATGTGTGCATGCATTTTTCAGTGAAGCAAAAGCTTTGGGACTCCTCATTCATGGTAGATTGGTCAACACATTGTAACAAGCAATCAAGTACAGTTTACTGTTTTTGAACTCGAACAAAGACTAACTATTCCCGAAGTGCTGTCTACAAGACAATAATCAGAGGCTACTTGTTAACAAATCTGTACCTTTTTTGCAAATGGTATACATTATTGTATCCTTTTGAAATGTTGTATTCTTGTGTCTGTCCTGATGATATGAACATAAGTTCTTTCCTTTCAGCAATACCCAGGTCTGCCAGCATTTCTGGGGAAAGAAAGAGTTCATGTTTCCTACCTATCCTTTATCAGAACTAGAAAAGCTTACAAACTTTACAGTTTGTAAGCAAGTGAAATGCAGAGGTCAGGAGTAAGAACAGAATGAGAGACCTGTGATAGGTTGGACCAGTGATGAAGGGTTTATGCTGCAAAACTAAAGGGAATAATAATTGGACAAATAAAGAAAGGAAAGATAGGATTAGATGAAGTGTTAAAGATAGAATTATAACCAGCCACTGTCAGAAAATGAAGACTGAAAACTGTGAGCAAATAAAGCCAGAAGCTTAAGTGTCGAGGAACAGTATGAAATTATTGAACTGAGTTGAGGCCAGAGAGAAAGATTGAGCAGTGGGTTTCTTTATGATATTATATGAAGTAAAGGACGGGTGGGGGGCAGGGGTGGAGGTCTGAGGGAGCAAAAGTGAAGAATTAACATAACAGGCAACAGAAAGTTTGAAAGTCACATGAAGAGATAATTGTGTAGTGGTAGGATTAACCTCAGGATAATGTTTTTCTGATGCAACTTCGTATTCTACCATGAAATAATCAAAAATGAATTAAAACCTAGCCTGATGGCCATCATGTAATAAGCACCATTAATTGTAAAAACCTGTCTGCTTCACTAATGTTCTTTCCAGAAGTAAATCTGCCATCTTTATCTGATTTGCCTACACTGACACAGTATATAGATCGGCCAAGCCACATTGGATTTGATGCTGGGTAATGAACCAGGCCAGATGTTAAATTTACTTTAGAGATGGAAAGGGATAGATTTATACTGCGGGGCAAGAGTTATATTTGGGGTAAAAGCAATTATGATGCGATTAGGCAAGATTTAGGATGCATAAGATGGGGAATGAAACTGCAGGGGATGGGCAGAATTGAAATGTGGACGTTGTTCAAGGAACAGCAACTCAGTGTCTTTGATATCTGTCAGGCAGGGAAGGTGGTTGAGTGAGGTAAAGAAGTTGAACCTCTTGTCAAGAGGAAGAAGGAGGCTTATGTAATGATGAGATGTGAAGGCTCAGTTAGGGTGCTTGAGTTAGCCAGGAAGGACCTAAAGAGAGAGCTAAGAAGAATCTGGTGGGGACATGATAAGTCTTTGGCAGGTAGAATCAAGGAAAACCCTAAAGCTTTATGTAGGTATATCAGGAATAAAAGAATAAATAGAGTAAGATTTAGGCCAAGAGTGGGGAGCTGGAAAAGCACAGCAGGTCAGGCAGAATCGGGCTGTGCATCTGGCTTTCACACGATATGTCGATTCTCCTGCTCCTCGGATATTGCCTGATCTGCTGTGCTTTTCCAGTACCCCACTCTCGACTCTGATCTCCAGCATCTGCAGTCCTCACTTTCCCCTAAGATTAGGGCCACTCAAGGACAGTAGTGGGAATTTGTGCGTGGAATCGGAAGGAGATAGGAGAGGTGCTAAATGATTATTTTTCGTAAGTATTCACATAGGAAAAAGACAGTGTTGTCGAGGAGAATATTGAGATACAGCCTACCAGACTAGATGGGATTCAGGTTCATAAGGAAGAGCTGTTGACAGTTTTGGAAAGTGTGCAAATAGATAAGTCCTCTGGGTCAGATAGGATTTATCCTAGGATTGTCTGGGAGGCTAGGAAGGAGAGTGCAGAGCCTTTGGCTTTGATCTTTATGTCATCATTGTCTATAGGAATAGTGTCAGAAGACTGGAGGAAAGCAAATGTCCCCTTGTTCAAGAAGAGGAGTAGAGACAACTCTGGTAATTATAGACCAGTGAGCCTTACTTCGGTTGTGGGTAAAGTGTAGGAAAAGTTAGGATTTATAATAATCTAGAGAGGAATAAGTTGATAGGGATAGTCAACAGAGTTTGGTGAAGAGTAAGTCATGCCTCACAAATCTTATTGAGTTCTTTGAGAAGGTGACTAAACAGGTGGATGAGGGTAAAGTGGTTGAAGTGGTGTATATGGATTTCAGCAAAGCACTTGATAAGGTTCGCCATGGTAGACTATTGCACAAAATACGGAGGCACGGGATTGAGGGTGATTTAGTGGTTTGGATCAGAAATTGGCTCGGTGGTTGATGGGAAATGTTAATCTTGGGGTTCAGTTTCTAGTGGTATACCTCAAGGATCTGTTTTGGGGCCACTGCTGTTTGTCATGTTTATAAATGACCTGGATGAGAGCATACAAGGATGAGTTAGTAAATTTGCAGATGACACTAAGGTCAATGGAGTTGTGGACAGTGCAGAAAAATGTTACAGGTTACAGAAGGTCATAGATAAGCTGCAGAGCTGGGTTGAGAGGTGGCAAGTAGACTTTAATGCAGAAAAGTGTGAGGTATTCACTTTGAAAGAAGTAACAGGAATATAGAGTACTGGGCTAATGGTAAGATCCTTGGTAGTGTGGATGAGCAAAGAGATCTCGGTGTCCATGTGCATAAATCCCTGAACGTTGCACACAGGTTGATAGAGTTGTTAAGAAGGCGTGTGGTATGTTAGCTTTTATTGGTCGAGGGATTGTATTTCGGAGCCATAAGGTCATGTTGCAGCTGTACAAAACTCTGGTGCGGCTGCATTTGGAGTATTGCATACAGTTCTGGTCACCGCATTATAGGAAAAATGTGGAAGCATTGGGAAGGGTGCCATCTGACCTACACTATTCCATTAGTGTCCATATGCTTATCCAATGATCATTTATATGCCCTTAAAGTTGGTAAGTCTGTTACTGTTACAGGCAGTGCATTTCATGCTATTACTACTCTCTCAGTGAAGAACCTACCTCTGATATCTGTCCTGTATCTATCACACCTCAATTTAAAGCTATGTTCCTCATGCTAGCCATCACCATCCAAAGAAGAAAGCTCTCGCTGTCCACCTTATCTAATCCTCTGATCATCTTGTATGTCTCTATTAAGTCATCTCTCAACCTTCTCTTTAACGAAAACAACCTGAAGTCCCTCAGCCTTTCCTCATAAGACCTTCCCTCCATACAAGGCAACATCCTGGTAAATCGCCTCTGCACCCTTCAGTAACCAGAACTGTACGCAATACTCCAAATGATTGAGTTGCCTCATTAGATTACTGTTTTGATAGTATTGGTATGAAATAGAGCTTTGAGTTATGTATGTCCTAGCCCATTAAAACAGTCATTTAGTTGTTAACTATTGTTAAGAGTCAATTTCATCTGCTTCAGCTGAGCAATGCATATTTGTGATCCTGCAACAATTTAAACAATGATTCTGTATTGAATACAGGTTAGCATGTTAGTTTTGGTAATTTTGTGTTTTCGCATGAGCTTACTCAGTTTCTTAATCAGCTCTTTGCAACATTTGAGGTTCATCTTAGCATTGTCTTGCCCATCTGATATAATTATGTACTTGCGCTTATAATCTATATTCTGATTAATATTTTCTTTTCGTTACAGATGAAATGCCCATTATTGCTGTAATGGTAGCCCTCTCATCATTGTTAGTCATCGTATTTATCATTATAGTCCTCTATATGCTGCGGTAAGTGAGTGCTAGCTTACAAGCATGTTTGCTGCTGCATAGATCAAGTTTAAAAAAATACTTTTATACCCTTGATGCTTCTAATTCAATGCTTATCAAACTTTTTCTCTTGGTGACCCTGTTTTAACAATTAAAGATTGGCATGTCAACAGTTTGAATGACAGAGCGGGTAGGGATGGGGGAGACAAGGCATTGTGGTGGCAGTTGCGTTGCAAGTGTCGATAATTTTTCACCAACCATTTTGCTGGTTCTGGACCCGGTGATTGGACTTCAGGTTAATTTCTTCAGGAAGTGCCCTCTGAATCAAGACATGAAAGTAAATCATATCCACCATATGTCGTAGGGCCATGGAGCTAATCTCAGGACTGTGCTACCAGAGTCCCTAGTTGCCTGTGTTACCTTGGAGGAAAGGGTGATACTTGGTGCATGAGTCCATTATGGATCACAACTCATGATTTGGGGACCCCTATTATAATTGATTAGTATCATATTTCCATTCATTTGCCTTTGTATGAATTTTGAACTGATTTTTATTTCCCATTGTTACTCCTACCTAGTTATTTTGCAGCATTTCCTCTGATACCTTTTAATATCTAATTTCAGTGAGGTTTTACACTATTCACCTGCATTTAGTTAAATTTAAGGTAGATACTAAGTTGTTGGTCAGGAAACAATAGCTGTAAATACTTTTTTTTGGTTTAGAAGGAGATGTACAGTGATGTTCCCTATAGATAACTCAGTACTCAGAGAACTGGTTTTCCTGAGAAATATTAATGGGCTTAGATTTTGGTCTACAGATGCAATTTCAAAACTGAACATGCAGCATGGAAATGTTGTGAACGTTGAGCAGGATAGTGATAGACTTTGAAGACTGATTGGTGGATTAGGGAGACGAAATTTAGCATTGAGATGTGCAACGTGATAGAGAAAAAAAAATTAGGAAAGGCAATATATAATTAGGCATTCAGTTTCATGGTTTGAGTAGGAGCTGTTCTATTGTACTAAATGATAAAAAATAAATGCTGTATTGAAGTTGAGCATATCAAGCTTCTAGGCAATGGAGTCTGTGTCTGTTGCTTAGACAAGAATGTTAATGTGGAGCTATTTTCAAAAATTGTCAAGGATTGTTTATATGTTTTAAAACTGGAATGAGCCAATTAAGATATACCCTGGTCTTGCAAAAGCAAACAGAACCTGCCTCGAAGGTGAGTTGTTAATTACTTCGAAATCAGAAATTGCTGGAAAAACCCAGCAAGTCTGGCAGCATCTGTGGAGAGAAAGCAGAGTTAAAATTCTGTTTCCAGTGACCTGGCTTCAGAACATCAGAAAAGGAATGGATAAAGGTCAACCTGGGAGAATGAATAGCTGCTAATAGGGACCATCAGTGGCTGGATAATTTATTTGTGGTAGCAACCCAAGCAATGTCAAGTCCTAGCATGTGGCGATTGGGGTAAGGACATGGAAGAAGATGTGTTTCTTTGTCTGGCCAACTATTTTTGTTTTTCTCTCGGCTCCATCTCCACCTATCATTTACTCCTTCCTTCCTCCACCTTCAGCATATATCCCAACCTTTTCTTAGCTTCAGTCAGTTCTGAAGAACGGTCAATTAGTTACGTTCTCAAGAAACTTCAGTAGATTTTTGAGCATGTATTGCCTTACATAAATCCATGCTAGCTTTATTTCTATAAAGGTTTTCCAACTATTCCTTTATTACATCTTTTGTAACAGAGTTTTAACACTTTCCCCACTATTGATGCTAGGCTAATTAGACTGTAATTCTGTTTTTTTTCTCTGCCTCCCCTCTTGAATAGTGGGGTTACATTTGCCACACTCCAATCTGTAGGAAATGTTTGGAGTTTATAGAATAGATGGATCCCTTTATCTTCCTAATTGTCTTTCTGACCTTCTGAGCTCCATCACCACCACTGCTTAATCCTTTACCGACCACCCCCACCCCATCAACCACTTTCTTCAGCATATGTACTACCTTTTTCTCGCTACCATCAATTCTGAAGAAGGGCCACAGGACCCGAAATAATAACTCCACTTTCACTGCACAGATGCTATCAGACCTGCTGAAGTTTCTCTGTTTGTTCTCTGCATTATCTGGTTTTGTTTCAGATTTCCAGCATCTACAGTTCTCTGGGGTTTTTATTTGTTATCTGCTCCATGTATTTCTTTTCAGCTGTTGATTGCAACATCACTTTCATCAGAAAACTTGTAGATTTTGTTTGCAAGTTTATCGAGCAGGAAATTACAAATATATGTTTGCCCCTTTCCCACATAGCAGAAGGCATTGAACCACTAGTGTTCTATTCCATGACTGTATTATAGAACAAATTATATTTGTAGAAAAAATTACAATGTGATGCATTGTGTTAATTAGTAATTTTGTGGAATTCTTCTCTTCAGGTTTAAAAAGTACAAGCAGGCTGGAAGTCATTCTAATTCTTTCAGGTTATCCAATGGCAGAACAGATGATACAGGTAGGAAATAAATGCAATAATGATGCTAATGCAGAGTTCCAATTTTTAAAATTTGTCAAGTGACCTCCTGGAAGCCATGATGTGGAGTTTGCTGGTGTTAAATTAGGGTGGACAAAGTCAGGATATAATCCAACAGGGGCGGCGCGGTGGCTCAGTGGTTAACACTGCTGCCTCACAGCGCCAGGGACCCGGGTTCGATTCTTCCACACTATGTGGACTTTGCACATCCTCCAAGTGCTCTGGTTTCCTCCCACAATCCAAAAGATGTGCAGGTTAGGTGAATTGGCCATGCCAAATTGCCCATAATGTTCAGGAATGTGTAGGTTAGGTGCATTAGTCAAGGGTAAATTTAGAGTAATGGAATAGGTTTGGGTGAGATAACCTCCAGAGGGTCGGTGTGGACTTGTTGGGTTGATGTGGACTTGTTGGGTCGAAGGGCCTGTTTCCAAACTGTAGGGATTCTAAGGTTTATTTGAAAAATCATAAGCTTTTGGAACGTTGCTCCTTCTTCAGGTGAAATTTCACCTGATGAGGGAGCAGTGCTCTGAAAGCTTGTGATTTCAAATAAACTTGTTGAGTGTAACCTGGTATCGTGTGATTTTTGACTTTGACTTAATGGAAGACCCTAAAAACTAATGTTATTTATAGTTGCATATTACTGATGTTGCAATAATGATTCTTCAGTGTGTAATCTTATGCAGATCCTGATTGACAAGGGAGTGTGGTAATTTGGCGGAAAAGGAGAAAAGTGAAGTGCAAGTTACAGTTGGATCAAATTAAATTCTGAGCTAGCTTGATGGAGCAAAAGGTTAACTCCTGCTTCTATTTATTATTATCTTAGAAAATGACACCAACTTCGATGGTCAGTGTTGATTGTTCTGGAATCTCTCAAAGTTGATCAGATATCATGGATATGGGTAATTCCTGATAAATTTGAAGGACGAAATGGGGAATAGTAGTCATATTTTAAGAAGTTTTAACAGAACATGTTGTGACTTTTTGTGTTATTCTGAATTGAACCATCACTCTGCTACTGTTCATGCCATGAGGTGGAAGATTTTGTGTGTGTACAAGTCATGTCATATTGTTATCTGTTATGGTTATAAGTCAAATATTTGAGGATTGAATAATACAGCAGCACCTTATATTTGGATTACACATTTATGTAATAAATTATCCCAAATGTTTTACAGGAGAAACACAAAGCAAAATATTCTATAAAGCAAAATTTGGTGACATGAGGGTAGATGGCCCTTTTGGTTATGGACTATCTTAAAAGCAAAAGAGAGAAATGGAGAGTTAGGAGATTTAGAGGGAATTTTAGAGCTTAAGGCTGAGGCAGCCCAAAGTACAGCCATGATTGTCTGTTCAGTTAAAATCCCAACATGCTGAAGATTATAAGACCTTAAGAAATAAGAACAGGAGTAGGTTGTTTGTTCCCTCAAGCTTGCTTTGCCATAATAGGATCGTGGCTGATTGGGCACTCCTCATGCTGACTTTCCTGATGTTTCTCTTTAGCCATTGATTTGCCCACTGATCAAGAATCTTGTTATCTCAGCCTTAAGTATACACAATGACTATGCCCCCAGAGTGCACTGTGGCAAAGACTTCCATAGACACTCAATTTTATGAGAAGAAATTCCTTGCCACCTTAGTCTTAAGAAGTAGAAGGACACAGATATTGCTGAAAGTTGTTGGGGCTGGAGGAAATAAAGGTAAGGACATAGGCGTGATTTAGCCTTAGTCAACTGGGCAGAAAGACAAAGAATGTAAGAACTAGGCGCAGGAGGAGGCCATTTGGCCCCTCAAGCCTGCTCTGCCATTCAATAAAATCATGGCTGATCTTTTCGAGGCCTCAGCTCCACTTAACCATCCTCTCTCTCGATAACCCTTGATTCCTTTACTGTTCAAAACATTATCTATCTTAGCTTTAAAAGCATTTACTGAGGAAGCCTCAACTACTTTACTGGACTGGGAATTCTATAGATTCACAACCCTCTGGGTGAAGAAGTTCCTTCTCATTTCAATGCTAAATCTGCTCCCTCTAATTGTGAGGCTATGCCTTCTTGTCCTAGTTTTACATGCCAGTGGAAACATTCTCTCTACTCCTGTCTTATCTATTGCCCTCATAATTTTATGTTTCTATAAGATCTTCCCTCATTCTTCTAAATTCGAATGTATATAATCCCAATCTACTTTGTCTCTCCTCATAAGCCAATCCCCTCAACTCCGGAATCAACCTAATGAAGTCTCTCTGTCTCCCTTCTAGTGCCAGAACAGACCAAAGCTATACGCAATACTCCAGGTGTGGCCTCACCAGCACCCTATACAGCTGCAATATTACCTCCCTGCTTTTCAACTCAATCACTTTGACAATGAAGGACAAAATTCCATTTGCCTTCCTAATGATCTGTTGCACCTGAAAACCAACCTTCTGTGATCATGCACAAGGACACCCAGGTCCCTCTGCACAGTAGCATGCTGCAATTTTTTTTTAACCATTCAAGTAATAGACCTTTTTACTGATATTCCTACCAGAATGGATGACGTCACTTTTATTAACATTGTACTCCATCTGCCAGACATTTGCCCACTCATTTAAACTATCTATATCCCTTTGCAAAGTTTCACAGTCCTAGAACATAGAACATAGAAGAATACAGCGCAGTACAGGCCCTTCAGCCCTCGATGTTGCGCCGATCAAAGCCCACTAACCTACAATAACCCACTATCCTCCATATACCTATCCAATGCCCGCTTAAATACCCATAAAGAGGGAGAGTCCACTACTGCTACTGGCAGGGCATTCCATGAACTTACGACTCACTGAGTGAAGAACCTACCCCTAACATCAGTCCTATATCTACCCCCCCCTTAATTTAAAGCTATGCCCCCTTGTAATCGCTGACTCCATACGTGGAAAAAGGTTCTCACTGTCAACCCTATCTAACCCCCTAATCATCTTGTACACCTCTATCAAGTCACCCCTAAACCTTCTTTTCTCCAATGAAAACAACCCCAAGTGCCTCAGCCTTTCCTCATAGGATCTTCCTACCATACCAGGCAACATCCTGGTAAACTTCCTCTGCACCCGTTCCAGTGCCTCCACATCCTTCCTATAGTATGGCGACCAAAACTGCACACAATATTCCAGATGCGGCCGCACCAGAGTCTTATACAACTGCAGCATGACCTCAGGACTCCGGAACTCAATTCCTCTACCAATAAAAGCCAGTACGCCATATGCCTTCTTCACTGCACTATTTACCTGGGTGGCAACTTTCAGAGATCTGTGTACATGGACACCAAGATCCCTCTGCTCTTCCACACTACCAAGTAGTCTACCATTAGCCCAGTAATCCATCTTTTTATTACTCTTACCAAAGTGAATCACCTCACACTTAGCTACATTGAACTCCATTTGCCACCTTTCTGCCCAGCTCTGCAGCTTCTCTATATCCCGCTGTAACCTGCCATATCCTTCCTCACTGTCTACAACTCCTCCGACTTTCGTATCATCCGCAAACTTGCTCACCCAACCTTCTAACCCTTCCTCCAGGTCATTTATAAATGACCTCTGCACACTTAGCTCTGCCACTCACCGTAGTGTCATCCACAAGCTTTCCCACACTACATGTGGTCTCTAACTCCAAATTATTGATGTAAATTGTGAACAATTGCGGTCCCTGCACTGATTCCTGAGGCACGCCACTAGTCGCTGATTGCCAATCAGAAAGCCACTCATTTATCCCCACTGTTTGCTTCTTGTTAGTTAACTAATCCTCTATCCATGCTAATATTATTGCTGATAACACCTTGCATCTTTATCTTATCCAGCAGGCTTTTGTGCGGCACTTTTCGAATGCCTTGTGGAAATCAAGATACACCACATCTACTAGGTACCCGTTGTCCACCGTGCTTGTAATGTCTTCATAGAATTCCAGTAGACCTACTCTTGGTGAACCCATGCTGCGTCTGCCCAACAGGACAATTTCTATCAGAATGCCTTGCTATTTCTTCCTTGATAGTAGACTCCAGCACTTTCCCCATTATGGAAGTTAAGCTAACTGGACTATAATTCCCCATCTTTTGTCTACCTTTTTTTAAACAGTGGCATCACTTTTGCTGTTTTCGATTTTTCTGTAACTATCCCAGAGTCCAGTCAATTTTGGAAAATTACCACAAGTGCATTTGCTATTTCTTCTGCTATCTCTTTTAGTTCCCTAGGATGCATTCCATCAGTGCCAGGAGACTTGTTTACCCTTCACTCCATTAGCTTGCTCGACACTACCTCTTTTGTGATAATGATTGTTTCCAGGTTCTCGCATACCTTCGTCTCTTTGTCAATTACTGGCATGTTATTTGTGTCCTTTGCTGTGAAGATTGACACACAATACCTATTCGATGCCTTGGCTATTTCCTCATATCCTATTACTAAATACCCCCTTCTATCCTCTGAAGGACCAAAGTTTAGAACATAGAATAGTACAGCATAGTACAGGCCCTTGATGTTGTGCCAACCTTTTATCCTACTCTGAGATCAAGTAAACCTACATACCTTACATTTTATTCATCCATGTGCTTAAATGTCCCTAATGTATCTGACTCTTCTATCACTGCTAGCAGTGCATTCCACTACTCACCACTTTCTGTGTAACAAATCTACCTCTCCTAAACCTTTATCCAATCAGCTTAAAATTATGCCCCCTCGTGATAGCCATTTCTGAGAAAAAGTCTCTGGCTATCCACTCTATGCCTCTCATCATCTTGTACACCTCTGTCATGTCACCTCTCATCCGTCTTCACTCCAATGAGAAAAGCTCTAGCTCCCTCAATCTTCCTTTAGAAGACATGCTCTCCAGTCCAAGCAACAGCCTGGTAAATCTCTCTTCAAAGCTTCCAAATCCTTCCTGTATTGAGGTGACCAGAACTGAACATAATATTCCAAGTGTCGTCAAACCAGAGCTTTATAGAGCTGCAGCATAACTTCATGACTCTTAAACTTAAACTTAATCCCCCTACTAATGAAAGCTAACACACAATATGCTGCCTTAATCATATCAATATGGTTGGCAACTTTGAGGATCTGTGGACGCCCAAGATCCCTCTATTCCTCCACACTGCCAAGAATCTTATCTTTGACCCTGCAACCTGCATTCAAATTCAACCATCCACAAAGATTTACTTTGCACTTTTCCAGACTGAACTCCATCTGCCACTTCTCAGCCCAGCCTGCATCCTGTCAATGTCCCTATTGCAACCTACAACAGCCCTCCACACTACCCACAACTCCATCAACGTTTGTGCCATCCACAAACTTACTTCACCCACCCTTCCACTTTCTCATCCAAGTTATTTTATAAAAGTCACAAAGAGCAGAGACCCCAGAAATGATCCCTACGGAACACCACTGGTCACCAAGCTCCAGTGAATGCTTTCCATCTACTATCACCCTCTGTCTTCTATGGGCCAGCTAATTCTGTACCCGGGCAGCCAATTTCCCTGTATCCTATGCTTCCATGCTTTCTGAACGAGCCTACCATGGGGAACTTTATCAAACGTCTTGCTAAAATCTCTACACACTACACCCACTGCTGTACATTTGTCCATGTGTTTTGCAACATCCTCAAAGAATTAAATAAGGCTTGTGAGGCATGACCTGCCCCCTTCAAAGCCATGCTGACTATCTTTTCCAAATAATTATAAATCTTGTCTCATAGAATCCTCTCCAACAATTTCCCCACACGCCATGTAAGATTGACTGGTCTGCAATTCCCAGGGTTATCCGTATTCCCTTTCTTGAACAAGGAAATAATGTTGCCACCCTTCAATCATCTGGCACTACTCCAATGAACAGTGAGGGCACTAAAATCATCGCCAAAGGCGTAGCAATTGCTTCTCGTAGGAACCTTAGGTATATCCTCTCTAGCCTGGGGACTTACCTATCCAGTTTGTCAAAGTTTCCAGCATATCATCCTCCTTAACATCAACCTGTTCAAACATATTGCACTGCCCTGACAAGTGACAATGTCCCTCTTAGCAGTGAATACAGAAGCAAAGTATTCATTAAAGACCTTCCCTACCTCCTCTGACTCCAGGCGCACGTTCCTTCCACTATCCCTGATCAGCCCTAGCCTCACTCTGGCCATCGTCTTGTTCCTCACACAAGTGTAGAATGCTTTTGGGTTTTCCTTAATCCTACCCACTAAGGTTTTTTTCTAACCTCCTTCTCGCTCTCCTTCAGTTCCTTCCTGACTACCTTAGAGTCATAGAGATGTACAGCACGGAAACAGACCCTTCGGTCCAACTCAAACATGCCAACCAGATATCCCAACCCAATCTAGTCCCACCTGCCAGCACCCGGCTCATATCCCTCCAAATGCTTAGTATCCATATACCCATCCAGATGCCTTTTAAATGTTGTAATTGTAACAGCCTCTTCCATTTCCTCTGGCAGCTCATTCCATACACGTACCACTGTGTGTGTGAGAAAGTTGCCTCTTAGGTCTCTTTTATATCTTTCCCCTCTCACCCTAAACCTATGCCCTCTACTTCTGAACTCACCCACCCCAGGAAAAAGACTTTGTCTATTTATCCTATCCATGCCCCTCATGATTTTATAAACCTCTATAAGGTCACCCCTCTGTGCTCCAGGCATGCCATACTGCAAAGGTCAGTGGCAAGTTGGAGGATTGTGAAACTTTTACTAACGAAGCATTACTTAAAGTAAAAGGTAATAAAAAGAGCAAAGATTAATTATCTAAGGAAACTGTCACAAAATACAGAAATGAATAGCAAAAGTTTCTATCAGTACATAAAAAGGAAGAGAGCATCTGAAATGAGTGTTGGTCCCTTTGAGGACGAGACCTGGGAGTTAATAATGGGGAGAAACAGAAATGGTAGAAACTAAATCAATATTTTGCCTTTGTTTATTCTGGACACGAAAATCATTCCAATAGTAACAGGTATTTCAGAGGCTTATAGTAAAGGAGGAACTTAAAACAGTTGCCATCACAAGAAGAAAAAGTATTAAGCAAGCTATTTTTATTAAAGGCAGACCAATCCCAAGAAGCTGATGGCCTACATCTTAGTGTCTTACAGGAAGTGGGAACAGAGATAGTGGATGGATTGAGTATAATATTCCAACGTTTCTGGATTCTGGAAAGGTTTCAGTGGATTAAAAAAAATGCTAATGTCATGCCCTAATTCAAAAAAAGAGGAGAAAGACAGGAAGTAGGAAACGATAGACCAGTTAGGTTAATGTATGTTGTTGAGAAATTGTTGGAATCCATTATTAAGGAAGTTAATAATGAAATGTATGGAAAACCAAAAGAGTCTAATCAGTCAGCCTGTGAGGTTGCCTGTAAAGCATTGGTGAGATCACATCTGAAGCACTGTGTAGAGTTTTTGGCCCCTTACTTGAAGGACGTAATTACATTAGAGACCGGTCAGAGAAGGTTCATTAGATTAATTCCAGAGATGAAAGGTTTGTAAAAGGAGGGGAGATGGAGCAGTATAGGCCTATACTGGCTAGAGTTTAGAAGAATAAAAGATGATTTTTGAGATACATGAGGGGATTGACAAATTAGATGTAGAGCATATGGTTTCCCTAGCATAGAAACCGTTGGGAGCTGGGGCTTTGTCACTCTTTAATTCCACTAAATTCCTCGTGTATTTCTGTTAATTTTATTCAGTCCATGTCCCGATTCACTGTTCATTTCCTCTGAACTTCTGGCAAGCTATCGTACTTTCCTACTCTGTGATGATGGAACAGTAATTCTTGTGGCTGAGTCATGCTTTTCACTTTCAAACACTGCATTGAACTCAGTCATGTTATGATCACCAAATGATAAATGTTTATGCACAGTTAGGTTATTCATTAAATTCAGCTTGTTACTAAATGTAATATTGCTTGTCCCCTTGTTGTATCCAGGACATATTACTGTAGGAAGCTATCCTGGGCACACTCCAGAGATTCACTACCTTTTTTGACAGATGCTTCTCTACCTCTCCTACTCTGTCAAGGTTAAAAGCCCCTATTGTCACTACTTTGGCCTTGCCTAATTTCTGCAATCATGCAATCCAGCACTTTAAAACTATAACTGGTGCAATTTTAGACGTTTTAATGTTTCTCAGTTCCACCCAAATGGAACTCCTTGAATGCTTTCCCTCATTATATTCCCCCATCACTATTGAAATAGTTTTGTTTCCAATCACTAAGACTATTTCACCTCCCCTGCCATTTTCCCTATTTGTACTCTAAACCTTAAAACCTGATATATTTAGTTCCTTGTCCTGTGAACATCCTGCAACCTTGCCTCTCTAATGGCTACTGTAACATAACTGAACAAATTCAAATTAGAGATTAAGTTTATTTTATTTATTCCTTCCACACTGTGCATTTGTGTTTAGAATTTTCATTCAGGGCCATAAATCTAACCTTAATACTAATGCTTTATTCACCTGTTCATTATTTCTTTCTTCCAGTTTAATCAGTGCACTTATTATTGTTTTGTTATTACTTGCCTGACAAACCAAACAAGTAATGCTGTTGTGAAGGAGAATTTCCTGAGGTGTGAAAATGATGGGTTTTTTTTAGACGAGTACATTGAGGGACCAATGAGAAAATAGGTTAGTCTAGACTGGATCCTGTGTAATGAAAAAGGATTAATTAACAGTCTGGTTGTGCGGGGTTCTTTGAGGAATAGTGACCACTTGATGAGAATGCTCCATTAAGATGGAGATGAGGAATGAGCTGCCAGGGGAACTGGTGGGGGTTGATGCAATTGCAACATTTAAAAGGCATATGGATGGGTATATGAACAGGAAGGGTTTGGATTGGGTTGGTATATCTGGTCAGCATGGATGAGTTGGATTGAAGGGTCTGTTTGCGTGCTGTACATCTCTATGACTCTAAGTAGTTAAATCTGAAACGGGTCTTGAATCTAAATAAAGGGAATTATGAGGGTAAAAGGAATAAATTGACAAGGATGGATTAGGGAACCTTACTAAAGGAATTGATGTTAGATGGCCGATGGTTGATATTTAAGGAAATGTGCATGAATGACAACAATTATTCATTCCTAAAATAAGCCAAAGAAGTGTTGATACTGGAAATCTGAAACAAAAACAGAAAATGCTAGAGAAACTAAGCACTATCGATATCAACACCTGTGGAGAGAAAGCAGAATCAGCGTTTCTGGTCCAGTGGCCCTCTCCAGAACTGATGGTAGCTAGGAAAAGGTAGTATATATAATATAGATGAATACAGTGGATGGGGTGTAAAGGAGTAAGCGATAGGTGGAGATGGAGCTTAGAGAGACAAAGACGATTCTGGAGATAAAGGGATCCATCCATTATATAAGCTGTGAGCATTTCCAAAGGTTGCAGTGCGGCAGGTGTAACTCCACTATTCAAAAAGGAATGGAGAGTAAAATAACAGGATTACAGTCCAGTTGCACAATGGCCTAGTGGTATTATTGCTAGAGTATTAATCCAGAGACCCAGATAATGTTCTGGGGATCTGGATTTGAATCCCTCCATTACAGATGGTGGAACTTGAATTTTAAAAAAAAATCTATAATTAAGAATCTATTGATGCCCATGAAATTATTGCGAATTGTCAGAAAAACCCATCTGGTTCACTATTGTCCTTCAAGGAAGGTAATCTGCCATTCTCACCTGGTGTGACCTACATATGACTGCGGACTCAGAGCAGTGTGAGTTGAATCTCATTTGCCCTCTGAAATGGCCTTGCAAGCCATTCAGTTGTACCATTTGCCATAAACTCTTAAAGAAATTAAATTGGATGGATCATCTGGCATTGACCTAGGCACTGGAAAACGCAACGGCAAAACAGCTTTGTTGACTCTGCACAGTCCTCCCAGCTGGCATATGGGGGTTAGTGCCAAAAATGGGAGAGCTGGCACAGGCTAGTCAAGCATCAGCCCAAGATAATTATACTGTCAAAATCATACCTTACACTGCCATCCCCATCCCTTGATATGTCCTGTCCCACCACCTGGAGAGAGCCAGCAGAGGTGGTGGCACTGTGGTATACAATTGAGAGGGAGTTGCCTTGGGAGTCCTCAACATTGACTCTGGAAGAATCATGACTTCAGGTTAAATATGGGCAAGGAAATCTCCTGCTGATTACCATGTACCGTTCTCCCTCAACTGATGATTGGTACTCTTCCATATTGAACAACACTTGGAAGAAGCATTGAGAATGGCAAGGGCACAAAATGTACTCTGGGTGGGGGAGTACATAAGCAACAAGAGTGGCTTGGCAGCAGTACTACTGATCAAACTAGTTGGGTCCCAAACTAGTTATCTGCTCGAGTGGATCTGTGACAGGTGGTGAGCAAACCAACAAGAGTGAAATATATACTTGACCTCATCCTTACCAATCTGCTAGCTGCAGATGCATTTGTCCATGACAACATCAATATGTGCGACCACCACACAGTCCTTGTGGAGATGAAGTCCTGCCTTCACGTTGAGAATAACCTCCATTGTGTTGTGTGGCACTGTCACAGTGCTAAATGGGACAGATTCAAGACTGGGCATCCATGAGGTGCTGTCAACTCAGCAGCAGAATTGTACTTCAGCACAATCTGTAACCTCATGGAGCAGCATATCCCCCACTCAACCATTACCATCAAGCTGACTGATCAACCTTGATTCAATGGAGAGTGCAGAAGGGCAAATCAGAAGCAGTACCAGACATATCTGAAGTTGAGTTGTCAACCTGGTGAAGCCACCAAACAGGACTTGTGTGCCAAACTGCATAAGCAACAAGTATAGATAGAGCAAAGTGATCCAATGAATCAGATCGAAGCTCTGCAGTCTGCCGCCACCGGTCATAAATGGTAATGGATGATTAAACAACTCACTGGAGGAGGAGGCTCCACAAGTATTCCTATCTTCAATGATGGAAGAGCCTAGCACATCAGTGCAAAAGATAAGGCTGAAGCTTTCACAGCCGTAAGTGCCAAGTGGATGATTCAGCTTGGCCTTCTCCAGTGGTCCCCAGTATTACAGATACTAGCCAATTCAATTCACTGTGATATCAAGAAGCAATTGGAGACACTGGTTGGCTGCAAAGGCTACGCGCCCTGACAACGTTCTAGCAATAGTACTGAAGATTTGTGCTCCTTACAACACAGGCAATTTTCCACATTGTCAGGAAGATGTCAAATATGTCCTGTATACAAAAATCAGGACAAATCCAACCTGGCCAATTACTGCCCCATCAGTAAAGTGATAGAAGATGTCATCAGCTGTCAAGCAGCACCTGCTCAGTGACACCCAGTTTGGGTTTCACCCAGTCAGCTCCTGAGCCCATTACAACCTTAGTTCAAACATGGACAAAAAAGCTGAAATCCAGAGGTGAGGTAAGAGTGACAGCCCTTGACATCAAGGCTACATTCAACCAAGTGTGGCATCAAAAAGCCCTGGCAAAACTGGAATCAATGGGAATCCAGGGGCAAACTCTCCCTTGGTTAGAGTCATATCTGACAAATAGGAGGATGGTGGTGTTTATTGGAGGTCAGTTACCTCTGCAGGAGTTCCTCAGGGTAGTGAACTGGGCCAACCACCTTCTTGAATGACCTTCCATCTGTCATAAGGACGCAACTCCTCAGATACTGAAGCAGGCAATGTCCAAGTGCAAAAGGATCTGGACAATATCCAATCTTGCGCTGACAAGTGGCAAGTAACATTCGCACCACACAAATGCCAGGCTATGATCACCAGAAATAAGAAATGATCTATCAAATGCCTTTTGATGTTTAATGGTGTTACTGTCACTGAATCCCTCACTATCAATATCTTGGGGGTTATTATTGACCATAAATGCAACTGGACTCACCACATAAACAGTGGGGGAAAGCAAGCAGGTCAGAGGCTATAAATACTGTAATGCATCTTCTGACTCCTGAAAGTCTGTCCTCCATCTGCATGACACAAGTCAGGAGTATGATGGAATCCTTCCCACTTGCCTGGATGAGTGCAGTTTCCATCAAGACTCAAGAAGCTTGACACTAGCCAGGACAAAGCAGCCCTATATTGGCACTACGTCCAGCAGCATCCACTCCATCCACCACCGACACACTGTGGCAGCAGTGTGTACTCTCCACAAGGTACACTGCAGAAATTCACCAAAGATCCTCAGACAGCACCTTCCTTACCCACAACCATTTGCATCTAGAAGGACAAGGGCAGCAGATATGTGGGAACACCACCTGAAATTTGTCCTCCAATCCATTCTCTATCCTGATTTAGAAATATATCGCTGTTCCTTCACTTTAATTTGGTCAAAGTCCTGGAATTCCCTCCCTAATGGAATTGTGGGTCAACCCAGAGCAAGTGGACTGCAGTGTTCAAGAAGGCAGCTCAGCGCCAGCTTCTCGAAGACAACTAAAGATGGCCAATGCTGGTCATCCAGCGATGCCACATCCCATAAATGAATAAATTTTAAAAATTAGCCTAATGTCAATAAAGGGGAAAATTCGAAGAGTCTGTTATAAAAGATGTGATAACAGAACATTTGGAAAGCATTTTAAGAAATAAAGCCAATATGGATTTGTGAAAGGCAATGCATGCTCAACAAATCTACTGAAGATTCTTGAGAATGTAACTAGTCGAATAGGTAAGGAAGAACCAATTGATGTAGTGCAATAGACTTTCAGAAGGCTTTTAATAAGATCCATTCTAAACGTTTGGTGGGATAAGTTAAGAGAGACAGGATGGGGTAATGCTAGCACTGATAATGCTACCATTGTTGTGGTTCTGTTCGCCGAGCTGGGAATTTGTGTTGCAGGCGTTTCATCCCCTGTCTAGGTGACATCCTCAGTGCTTGGGAGCCTCCTGTGAAGTGCTTCTGTGATATTTCCTCCGGCATTTATAGTGCATCTATCAATGCATCTGTCCATAACAGCATTGCAACAAGGGGCCAGCAGACAGACGTGGGGAAATAAGTCCTTTCTTCACATTGAGAATGCCCTCCCTCGTGTTCTATGGCAGGTGTTGTCTGGGATAGACTTTGAATACACCTAGCAAATCAAGACTGGGCATCCATGAGACACTGTGGACCATCAACTACAGCAGACTTGTACTCCAGCACAATCTGCAACCTCTTGTCCAGCATATCTCCTGCTAAACCACTATCATCAAGCCAGGGGATCAAACCTGGTTCAGTGGAGATGCAGGAGGGTATGCTAGGAGCAGCCCCAAGCATACCTAAAATTGAAGTGTCAATCTGGTCAAGTCACAAAGCATACATACCAAACAGCACAAGCACTAATTGACTGAGCTGAGTGATCCCTCAGTCAGTGGACCAGGACAAAGCCTGGAAATCTGCCACATCCAGTCGTGATTGATGTTGGACAATCAAACAATTCATTGGAGGAGGAAGCTGCACTATTATCCTTATCCTTGATTGTGGGAGAGCCAGTGTAAAATATAAGCATGGAGCATTTGCAATAATCTTTAGTCAAGTTGCTAATGTTTCTTGGCCACCTCCAGCAGCCCCCTAGCATCACAGATGTCAGTCTTCAGCCAATTCAATTTACTTGACATGATAACAAGAAATGGTTGGAGCCACTGAGTACTGTAAATGCCATTGACCTTGATAGTCTTCCAGCAATAGTACTGAAGATTTGTGCTCCAGAACTTGCTGCGCATCTGGGCAATTAGGGATGCGATTAGTGCTGAATTAACCAGTGATGCCCACAACCCATGAATATATTTCAAAAAAAGCGTGAAAGGCAACAAGTGTGGTGGTATCAGCGCAGTTTCCTTAAGATCTGTCTTTGCAGCAGGTCAGAACTCATGTCTGAAGAGTTGGAGGTGTGAGAGATTCTTGATATTATAGTTATTTCGGCTTGCTTTCAATAGTGGCGCACCTTAACAATCATTTTAATGCAAGTAATGCTTAAAATTAGGATTAAAAGTGAAGTAAGTGCATTGAATGCAAATTAAGCAAACCCTTAACTGTATACTGAGCAACTTAAAAACTCATATCTTCTCACTTAAATAAATTGCATCAAATTTACATCCACATCAAATAAGCAGGTGGCACAGTGGCTCAGTGGTTAGCATTATTGCCTCACAGCACCAGGGACTTGAATTCGATTGTGGAGTTTGTATATTCTGCCTATGTTTGCATGGATTTCCTCCGGGTACTCCAGTTTCGTCCCATGGCCCAAACATGCAGGTTAGGACGATTGGCCATGCTAAGTTGCCCATAGTGTGCAGGGATCGCCAGGCAAGGTGGATTAGCTATGGGACATGCAGGGTTACAGGGATAGGGTAGAAAGTGGGATGCTCTTTGGAGCTTTGGTGTGGACCCGATGAGCCACATGGCCTGCCTTTCCACGTAGGGATTTTATGATTCTATTCTATGAGAACATAAGAAGAGTGTTCCTGGTGAATGGGGAGTCCAGAACCAGGGGTTACATTCTAAGGATACAGCATAGCCATTTAGGACTGAGATGAGGAGAAATTACTTTAGCCAGAGAGTGATGAGCCTGTGGAATTCTTTGCCATAGAAAACAGTTGAGGCCAAGTCGAGGTGTTGAATATAGTTCTTCGGGCTAAAAGATACTGGACTAAAGCAAGAAAAGGAATAAGATGACCTGCAGTGGTGGTGCAGATTGAAGAGCCAAAAAGCATACTCTGCTCCTACTTTCTATGTTTCTAAACCAAAAGGATGTTGTGAAACTTGAAAGGGTTCAGAAAAGATTTACAAGAACCTTGCCAGGGTTGGAGGATTTGAGCTACAGAGAGAGGCTGAATAGGCTTGGACTGTTTTCCCTGGAGCGTCGGATGCTGAGGTTTATAAAATTATGAGGGGCATGCATAGGATAAGTAGACAGCCTTTTCCTTGGGGTCAGGGAGTCCAGAACTAGAGGGCATAGGTTTAGGGTGAGAGGGGAAAGGTATAAAAAGAACCTAAGGGATAACTTTTTCATGCAGAGGGTGATGCATGTATGGAAGGAGCTGCTGGAGGAAGTGTTGGAGGCTGGTACAATTACATCATTTAAAAGGCATCTGGATGGGTGTATGAATAGGAAGGGTTTAGAGGATCATGGGCCAAGTGCTGACAAATAGGACTAGATTGGGTTGGGATATCTGATGAGCATGGAGGAGTTGAACCGAAGTGTCTGTTTCCATGCTGTACATCTCTGTGACTCCAAAAGGAAATCATTTGCCCCAGCTTATAGTTCTCAGTGCAATGTCTCAGGCTGTTCCTTTTGCCCGAAACATTGATTTCGAAGCACCTTGGATGCTGCCTGAACTGCTGTGCTCTTCCAGCACCACTAATCCAGAATCTGGTTTCTACCATCTGCTGTCATTGTTTTTACCCCGATGATAAAAGTCAACCTTGTTTACTTTATTGTTTGAGTTACAAAATGGCTTTTTGAATGTTGAGTTTGTTGATTTAAGAACTCAACATGCAATTTTACACTGTACAGTAGTTGACTGTACTCAAAATATGTGAACTGTGTAGTTTTGTTTTCAAACATTTTTGTGTTCACTTAGGTTTCAGTTGAGACTACTTGCTCATCTCTAAATTTAATGTTATGTTCTTATTCTGTTGCTTATTATCATTCCATGACAGACTGTACCCTTCTTTCTAATCAACATTTCTGAACTGGAGCTTGCATTTTGATACTGACCAGTCAACTTATTCAACTTAATCAACTATTTTTAGCATGACATGTGAATAATTGTGCTCTTTCCTATCTTGGCTGTTGTAATTTTGGAGACACTGCTGCTTAGAGATAACATTCTTTGCAGCTGAAGTAGAAATATAATTGTACATGTGTGTCGCTGACTGAGCCAGGATATATTGTCCAAGGGTTGCTACAACTATATCAGAGGGCAGTTAAGAGTCAGCCACATTGACTGCAGACCCTCAGCATATTCTGGCCACACCAGCTAAAGATGGCAGATGTGATTCCCAAAAGACCTTTGTAAAACAGATGTATTTTTCTGACAATTGACATTGCTTCCACAGTCACCATTAGGCTAGCTTTTAATTCCAGATATTTATTAAATACAAAATACAAAATCTGACGTGGTGAGGGATTCAAATCCATGTCTGTGGAGCATTAACCCAGAGCTCTAGAATACTGGTCCAGTGACAATATCACTATCCTGAAACCTCCTGATGGCATGATAAATATGTGCACGAGCAGTTTTTAAAAGGAACTCTAATGTAGTGAATAACTGGTAGCAAACTGAAAAATGGTTATTCCTGCTTTCTAATCATGGTTATGCTGAATTTTAACAACTACTTTTCCTTTAATCTGTCAATGACTCTGTAATGACTTCCTCTGTAAAGGTAGTCCCCAGTTTATAAACGTTCGACGTTTATACTTAGAAAATGGATCCCATTCAGAAATGTATTAATATTATAAAGATCCCACATGCAAACATTTGCTCATACTTATGAATGGCTATTTTACATTGCACTTTGTGCTCCAGCTTGTATACAGATCAACTAATAACATACTCAAGAATGAAACCCATTAGTAATCTGCGCTATGTTTAATAGTTTAACAATACCTTTCTGATATTTTGACTTGGTAATATTTTGAAACAAATTTAAAGTAACTGTGCAGTATAATGTGCAAAATTCTTAAGATAGTAAGCAAGAAATGCGATCTGCATAAAATTCTGAAATTGAAGGTAGAACAATCTTTGTTTTATTCAAGCCAACAATAATTTGACCTTTGGCTCTGAACTAAAACAGAATTGTGGAGAAATGCAAGACTGAATTTTCTCAATTTGGCCAGGTGCTAATTCAGAGAAATTTCATAAGAGATTTCTTCCATGAGCTCCTGTGACTGTCCTCGCACACACAATTCCTAGCTGCTCATCTCAGTGGTTACACATCATGGCCCTACTATCATACAGTCTTGATTTGGTTTATTGTTGTCACATGGACCTAAGTACAATATCTGGCATTCTAGTCCTGAATGCCTTCTGTAAAGACAGTTGCGCACAAGTTCATATGCTGTAAGCCAGGAACTACTCTTACAGTCTGTTGCAGTGCATTTGGAAGAGCTATGTCTGAGAGGCAAAGTTGCACTCTGCTGCTGGACCTGGAGGTCCTGATGGCACTGGTGGTAGAGAGATGAGGGGGACCTTCCTATTTCCCCTAACTGTCAGAGAAGATGACAACACCAACCCTTCCAGTTTATTCTGAAGTATCCACTCAGATCAGTGTGGAATCCGTAATCTGGACAAATATACAGAAATGCTACAAGAAGGTAATTCATAAGGTCCACAAGGGTAAGTAAATACAACCACCTCCTCTGCTACGTCATTTTTATATTGACTCTGCAGCTACATGCAACTTATTCCAAGGCTACAGGTCTGCCACTTGTTGATTGCATCATCTTCCCTTAATGGTTCCATTCATCCTATCACCCCTTCTACTACTAAGCTGTCCTGCCCTGCATACTTTCGAGATACTCATTTGGGATATACCATCATCATTTCTGCACCAACATTAACAGCTGTACCACCCATTTTCATCTCATTCAATCTGTCCCTTCATGCAAGAACAGTCCAAAATAGGCCTGAACAGCTAAGAGGTATGACAGGTAGATGATATTCATCTATTCACACTATGCAAAGGGAAGATACTTCAACTTTTGAGAGAAAATTGAGACCGCTCATGTCGGAATACCAAAAATGTCTGTCCTGGCATTCAATTTAGATTCATTACATTATGCTGCACTGCTGTCTTATTATCACCACTGTGAATGTATTCTTCTGAAAAATTATTGTACAGAGTGACCCTCCTTTAGTGCCATGTGACTTTTTTTTTGGATTAGATTAGATTAGATTTCCCACAGTGTGGAAACAGGCCCTTCGGCCCAACAAGTCCACACCCACCCGCCGAAGCGCAACCCACCCATTCCCCTACATTCACCCTTCCACCCAACACCATGGGCAATTTAGCACTGGCAATTCACCTGACCTGCACATCTTTGGACTGTGGGAGGAAACCGGAGCACCCGGAGGAAACCCACGCAGACACGGGGAGAACGTGCAAACTCCACACAGTCAGTCGCCTGAGGCGGGAATTGAACCCAGGTCCCTGGCGCTGTGAGGCAGCAGTGCTAACCACTGTGCCACCGTGCCGCCCTAAACTTAACTATCATTATCTGGAAAGGTCACTCCTTCCCTCATGCCTATCTTGACATAACATGATGTCATTGTTGAATGTGGAGCATTTGGTGTTGTGACCTTTCTTGAACAACAGGAAAAGCGTGAAAGGAAAACAAAAAAAACTGCATTTGATTTTCAGGCTCAGCAGAGACTCCTTATCTTTGGAACAACAGTTTTCAGAATGAGTGAATGATGTCTTTACCCACTTCAGATTTATTGAAAGTGGGTGTTATTTTAAATTCTTTCTGGCTTGTTGAGCCTGATGCTGTTCCAGTCCATGATGAAGGTCATGATCCTCATGTTCAGTCTTCATCCTGGAATACTTCTGCCACTCTCCCAGCTCTTCGGCTTCCATCACATCTCCCCTGTACTTGATTTAATGGAGCAGAGCACTTCATGCTAGGACTATGCAGCATGTCTAGACAACTATTGCAAAACATTTCTAAATCAATCCAACCATTGGAACCTTATTTTCAAGAGACATCTTGTAATGTTGCTGGGACTTTAGGGTTTAAGCTAAAGGGAGAGGCTGAATAGGCTAGACCTTATGGACATTTATGGAATCATGAAGGGCATGGAAAGGGTGAATAGCTGAAGTCTTTTACCTAAGATTGGGGCATCCAAAACTAGAGAACATGAATTTAAGGTGAAAACAGAAACATTTTAAAAAGGACCTCAGGAGTAACCTTTTCATACAGAGTGCTGCGTGAATAGAACAAGCTACCTGAGGAAGTTGTGGAGGCATGTGCAACTACAACATTTAAAAGGCTTCTGAATGTGTACATGAATAGGAAGGGTTTAGTGGGATGTGGGCCAAATGCTGGCACATGGGTCAGATTGGGATGTCTGATTGGCACAGATGAGTTGGACTGTGAAGGGTCTGTTTCCTTATTGTATGACTCTGCTCTGCAATTACCCTGAAGGAAGAATGGGCTGCATTGTATCTCCACTCTCTGCCTCAATCATGCGATTGTGTAATTGATGCATCAGCTATGGTTGGAGGGGCTAACCCTTATCTTCGAACAACTATTGTTGTAAGCAGTGTGGCCCTTGAAATGAAGCAAATATGAGTGTTATCAAAGGTACAGTCATCATGACACCTTCCAGGGTATCTGGTGCAATGCCCAAGACACCACTACCTGCACGTTCGCCACCAAGCCACTCATCATCCTGAAGTGGAAATATATCACTGCTCCTTCACTGTCGCTGGATCAAATCCTGGAATTCTTTCCCGAAGGGCATTGTGTATCAACCCACACATGGACTGCACCACTTCTCAAGGGCAACTAGGGATGGGCGATTTTAAAAAATGTGCCAGTCAGTGATGCCCACGTCCCACAGCTGAATAAATCATTCAGTCCCTCTGCCACTGATGATCAGTAGCAGTTGACAAGGTGCATTTAAAAACTTCATCAAGGCTTCTTAGCATCTTCCACACCCAAGACCATGCATCTAAAAGTGCAAAGCAGATATATGAGAACACCACCACCAACAAATACCCTTCTAAGCCACTCACCATCCAGTTTTGGAAATATATCAGTGTTGTTGGGTGGATTCCTGGAATATCTTTGCTTGTGACTTTGTGGATGTGCCAGCGACAAGTAAATTGCAGCGGTTCAAGAAGTCAGCCCTCCTTCACTTCAAGGGAAATGAGGGACGGGCAATTAATGCAGGTCCAGCCAGTGATGCCATGCTCCATGAGTGAATTTTAAAATAAAGTGCAGTTGTATTACTGAAACCTTGTGTCCCCCCCACTAATATCCATCAAGGAATACAACACTTCATTTAAGACCATGTTCTGACGTAATTTATTCTGAAAGAAAGCAGCCCCACACCTTGGTATGTGTTTGGAAATTGTCAACCACAGGTAACACTTTAAAGATCCTCTGTGATAACTTCTTCACAGAGAATAATTACATGGTCAGGCTTGCTTGTGTCCATTAGATTAGATTAGATTAGATTACTTACGTTGTGGAAACAGGCCCTTCGGCTCAACAAGTCCACACCGACCCGCCGAAGCGCACCCACCCATACCCATTCCCCTACATTTACCCCTTCACCTAACACTACGGGCAATTTAGCGTGGCCAATTCACCTAACCTGCACATTTTTGGACTGTGGGAGGAAACTGGAGCACCCGGAGGAAACCCACGCACACACGAGGAGAATGTGCAAACTCCACACAGTCAGTCGCCTGAGGCAGGGACTGAACCCGGGTCTCTGGCACTGTGAGGCAGCAGTGCTAACCACTATACCACCGTGCTGTCCACTAATTTCATTTCCAGAATTTCTCATCTACATAGTTGATCAATGCATCAGGTGTGCATGTAGAATTTGTGTTTGCAGCTGTCTTGAATCTTGAATCTCGTACCTTCGTGTGCCTGATTAAATTAATTGTCCCTTTGCTCACAAGTGGAGTCTGTACCCCTGTGCACAACAAAACAAATTTACTTCGGGGAGGCAATAGTAATATGGACCTGGATTTGAACTCTGCAGTGATTTAATTGCAGATTTTTTTTTGATGGGAGAAGTTGAAATTCAAAAAATCTGTAATTAAAAGTCTAATGATAATCCTGAAATGATTCTTGATTATCAAAAAAAATTTTCATTTCCTAATGTCCTTTTGCGAAGGAAATCTGTCTTCCTTACCTGGTCTAACCATTGTGTGACTTCAGACCCACAGCAATTACTCAGCTCTTAATTACCCATTGAAGCAGATTAGCAAACCGCTCAGTTTTATAAAACCATTTGGAAGTCTCAAAACAAAATGAAACTAGACCCCTTGCAAAGCCTTCCTTCCTCTCATCTGTGGGCATATGCCAAGATTAGGAGAACAGCAAGCTGACATGGTCTTATTCATGGATTAATATCTTACAGACCATACTCCAAGCAACAACAACATCATTCCTGTCCTACCAGCAGGTCAGATGCAGCAGAGGTGACAGCACAGTGGTTTATAGTCGAGAGAGTTGTCCTCAACATTGACCCTGGATCCAATGATGTCTCATGACAACAGTTGAAACATGAAAAAGGAAGCTTCCTGCAGATAACCCACCAAAATGCCAGCTGATGAATCAATCTTTTCCCACATTTAAAATCACTTGCAGGGGTGTAGAATGTAAATTGTTTGGGGGATTTCAATGTCCAATTGCAAGTAGCTCAGCAGCACCATGACTGACCAAACTGGCCCAGCACTAATTCACATAACTGTTAAATTGAGTCCTTAGAAAGTGGTAAAGGAACCAAAAGGAGGGTAAAGCATATTCAAATCTATGGCTGCAGATGCATCTGCTTCTGTCAATAACAGTAAGAGTGGGCACCAGACAGTCCTTAATAGAGCCAAAATCCGATATTCACATGGGAAATAACCTCAATTGTATGGCACTATCATCATGCTTAATGGAATAGATTTCAAACAGATCTACAACCTAAGACTAAGCATACATGCAGCGCTGTGGACTATCAGTCCAACACTCCCTGAAAGCTTAGTTGGCAGAGACCTCAATACCTGAGGGGTGATCTTAAAGAAGTTTATAAAATCATGAGGGTGCAGATAGGGTGAATAGCCAAGGTTTTCCCCCAGGGTAATGGAGTTCAAAACTAGAGGACATAGATTTAAAAGAGACCTAAGGGGCAACATTTTCACACAGAGGGTGATACATGTATATTGACTGAGTGCCAGAGGATGTGGTGGAGGCTGGTACATTTACAGCCTTTTAAAAGCCCTGGATGGGTATGTGAATAGGAAGGGTTTTGAGGTTTAGTGAGCCAAATGCTAGCAAATGGTACTAGATTAATGTATGATATCTGGTCAGCATGAACAAGAAAGGTCTGTTTCCATGCTGTACTTTCTGTATGACACTCTGACCTGGTAGAAGGGTCTTCGTGATCAGAAGAAACTGACTTGGAAGAGCTTCTTGTGTGAATAAATACAATTCTTTGAGAACATTCATCAACAAGAGGAAATTTGGAAAAGGAATATGAAAAAGGAATTTCAGTGATCTCCAGGCCAAGGGAGTTCCACCTGCCAGAAACACCTATGAAATATGTGGTCAGAGATGCGGCTCTAAGATTGAGCACTTCAGGCATCCACGAAAGAATAGTTCCCATGAGCAGTGACACATAATGTCCTTGGACAATTGTTTTCCC
This sequence comes from Chiloscyllium punctatum, assembly GCF_047496795.1. Taxonomy (NCBI): domain Eukaryota; kingdom Metazoa; phylum Chordata; class Chondrichthyes; order Orectolobiformes; family Hemiscylliidae; genus Chiloscyllium; species Chiloscyllium punctatum. The sequence goes on along the minus strand of NC_092739.1, from coordinate 145,916,897 downwards.
AAGCAAGTGATTGCCAAAAACTGGTACAAATAGCAGGCCTAGGGTCTGTGGACTACTCTAGAAGTAACTTGAGTTTGAATTTTGGGCAACAAAGAATTTTTTTAAAAACTTGTTCATGGTATATTGGTATGGTGGCAGACAGGCATTTATTGCCTATCCCTGGATGCCTGTGAGGTGGTGGTGAGCTGCCATCTTGACATCTTGCAGTCTGAAGACCCAGAATACCCTGAGGGAAGGAATTCCAGAATTTTGACCCAGCGACTGCAAATGAACAGCGATATGTTTCACGTCAGGATGGTGAGTGACTTGGAGGGGAGCTTGCAGGTGTTTGTTGTTCCCACTATCCACTGACTTTGTCCTTCTAGATAATCCCGGGCATTTCTTTGGAAGGTGATGTACAAGGATCTTTGAATTTCTGCAGTACATCTTGTAGATAGTACACACTGCTGCTACTGAGCATTGGTGGCAAAGGGAATGAATGTGGGTATAGTGTCAATCAAATTGTCTGTTTTGTTCTGGATGGTATTGTTGGAGGTGCACCAAAATCAGGCAAGTGGGGATTATTCTCATCACACTCCTGACTTGAGCCTTGTGGATGGTAGACACACTTTGGGGAGCCAGGTGAGTTACTTGTTGCAGTATTCCTAGTCTTTGACCTTCTGTTATGGCTACTATATTTATGAGAAATCGACGTTTCGGGCAAAAGCCCTTCATCAGGAATAAAGGCAGTGAGCCTGAAGCGTGGCGAGATAAGCTAGAGGAGGGTGGGGGTGGGGAGAGAGTAGCATAGAGTACAATGGGTGAGTGGGGGAGGAGATGAAGGTGATAGGTCAAGGAGGAAAGGGTGGAGTGGATAGGTGGAAAAGAAGATAGGCAGGTCGGACAAGTCCGGACAAGTCAAGGAGACAGTTACTGAGCTGGAAGTTTGAAACTAGGATGAGATGGGGGAAGGGGTAATGAGGAATGGTCCTCCTGGTAGCAGATACGGCGGAGGCGGAGAAATTGGACCAGTTCCACCATAGAACACACCAGATGGCCGCCTTCTTTAGAGACCGCAATTTCCCTTCCCACGTGGTTAAAGATGCCCTCCAATGCATCTCGTCCACATCCCGCATCTCCGCCCTCAGACCCCACCCCTCCAACCGTAACAAGGACAGAACGCCCCTGGTGCTCACCTTCCACCCTACAAACCTTCGCATCGACCAAATCATCCACCGACATTTCCGCCACCTCCAAAAAGACCCCACCACCAGGGATATATTTCCCTCCCCACCCCTTTCCGCCTTCCGCAAAGACCGTTCCCTCCGTGACTACCTGGTCAGGTCCACACCCCCCTAAGACCCACCCTCCCATTCTGGCACTTTCCCCTGCCACCGCAGGAACTGTAAAACCTGTGTCCACACCACCTCCCTCACCTCTATCCAAGGCCCTAAAGGAGCCTTCCACATCCATCAAAGTTTCACCTGCACATCCACTAATATCATTTATTGTATCCGTTGCTCCCGATGTGGTCTCCTCTACATTGGGGAGACTGGGCGCCTCCTAGCAGAGCGCTTTAGGGAACATCTCCGAGACACCCGCACCAATCAACCAAACCGCCCCGTGGCACAACATTTCAACTCCCCCTCCCACTCTGCCGAGGACATGGAGGTCCTGGGCCTCCTTCACCGCCGCTCCCTCACCACCAGACGCCTGGAGGAAGAACGCCTCATCTTCCGCCTCGGAACACTTCAACCCCAGGGCATCAATGTGGACTTCAACAGCTTCCTCACTTCCCCCTCCCCCACCTCATCCTAGTTTCAAACTTCCAGCTCAGTAACTGTCTCCTTGACTTGTCCGGACTTGTCCGACCTGCCTATCTTCTTTTCCACCTATCCACTCCACCCTCTCCTCCTTGACCTATCACCTTCATCTCCTCCCCCACTCACCCATTGTACTCTATGCTACTCTCTTTCCCCCCCAACCCTCCTCTAGCTTATCTCTCCACGCTTCAGGCTCACTGCCTTTATTCCTGATGAAGGGCTTTTGCCCGAAATGTCGATTTCGCTGCTCGTTGGATGCTGCCTGAATTGCTGTGCTCTTCCAGCACCACTAATCCAGTATTTGGTTTTCAGCATCTGCAGTCATTGTTTTTACCTTACTATATTTATGAGTCTAGTTGAGTTTTTGATCAGTACGAACAGCCAAGAGGTTAATACCAAAATTCAGTGATGGTAATGCATTGAATGCCAAGGACTGGTGTTTCGATGTCAGAGGACAAACTAGCAAGGAACAGAAAAATAAATAGTAAGAGTTGTTTCAAAGATATAAAAAGGAAAGGAATGGCCAGTTACAAAGTAGATGCTTTAGAAAATGAGGCTGGGGCAATAATAATAATAATGGGCATGAGAAAATAGCGCAGAGTTCAATGTATACTTTGTATCAGTCTCACATTAAAAGACACTGATAACATTCCAAAAATAATAAATAATCAATGGACAAAAGTAAGGAAATAAAGATAATAACTATTAATGGCAAAGGCTGATAATTCCTTTGGACATAATAGATATAATCCTAGGTTTTTAAAGGAAGTAGTTACAAAGAAAGTGGATACATTTGTAGTAATCTTCAAGGATCCCTTGGATTGTGGAAAAGATGCACAGATTGGGACATGACAAATACAATACCTTTATTCAAAATGGGAAGAAGACATTAAACTGGTATTGTTGGCCTGTTCACTTAGCATCTGTTATTGGGAATATGTTAGAGTCTATTATAAAAGGTGCAGTAGTAGAGTATTGTGAAATACATAATATAATCCAGCAGAATCAACATGATTATGAGAGGAAATTATTCCTGATGATTACTTAGAGGCCCTTCGGTCCAATGAGTCCACACCAACTCACCCAGACCCATTCCCTACATTTACCTCTTCACCTTACACTACGGGCAATTTAGCATGGCCAATTCACCTAACCTGCACTTTTTTTTGGACTGTGGGAGGAAACTGGAGCACCCGGAGGAAACCCACTCAGACACAGGGAGGATGTGCAAACTCCACACAGACAGTTGCCTGAGGCAGGAATTGAACCCATGTCTCTGGTCCTGTGAGGCAGCAATGCTAACCACTGTGCCACCATACCGCCCACGGTGTATTAACATGGAAGACAGAACTGGGAATAGTGGACTTTTCTGGGATGGCAACCCTGTGACTAGTGGAGTGCCATGCGGGTCAGTGCTGGGGTCATAATTATTTACAGTACGTATTAATGGCTTGCTAGGGAGATAATTCCAGGATTTTGACTCAACGACAGTAAAGAAACAATGATCTATTTCCAAGTCAGGATGATGAGTCTCTTGGAGGGAACCCTGCAGGTGGTGATGTATCCATTAATCTGCTGCACTTGTCCTTCTAGGTGGAAATGGCTGTGTGTTTGGAAGGTGCCCTCTAAAGAGGTTTGCTGAATTTCTGTGTGCATCTTGTGCATGGTGCTTCTGAGCTTGATGGTGGATTGACTAAATGTCTGTGGATATGGTGCCAATCAAGTGACCTGTCTGTTGCTGAGTTTGCAGATGACTCCTTGATAGGGCTAGGTTGGAAGACAAGTGGTGAGGACAACATAGTTTGTAGCAGGATATTGTTAGATTGAGTGAATGGGTACAGGTTTGGCAGATGGAATATAACATGGAAAAATTGAGAGGTAAGTTACTTTGGCAGAAAGAACAGCAGAGCTGAATATTATTTCATTTTCTTTATTATTCAAATAACCGAGCCCATTGCGTTTGATTATAATCGTCACGTTAATTATCACCTCCATTAAGAAGGACAATGGCAGCAGATATATGGGAACACCACTATCTTCATATTCCCCTCAAAGCTGCTCATGATCCTGACTTGGAAATGTATTGCTGTTCCTTCACTGTCGCTGGGTCAACATCCTGGAAATCACTCCCTAAGGGCATTGTGGGTCAACCTATAGCATATAGACTGCAACAGTTTAAGAAGGCAGCTGACTATACCTTTTCAATGGAAACCAAGGATGGGCAACAAACTAACAATTGGTCAGCCAGTGATACCCATGTCCCACGAGTGAACTTAAAAAATCAGCATCCAAATTTTCATCGGCACTTACATGGTTGTTGAGCACGTGATCATCTGTTCCATCAATTGCTTTGGCTGTGTAATATTTCTTGAATGATTTGACAGCGGCCTCCATTCTGATTCTATCACAGGCTCCTAATATCCACTCTACCAGGACTGCTAACAACCTGTATGTTTCCTTCCTTTGTGAATATCATGTCTCCTCCAACATTAGTCATTACACTTTTTTCTTGTGTTATCCTTGAAAAATTTGTTCAGAGAGACTGTCAATAGTTGGTCAAAGCATTTAAATCACTGGGAGTCACTGCAGTATTACTGATTTGCAATTTTAATAAGGCATAGCATTGATTTAACTATATAAGACTATCCATTTGCTATTCCCCCAGTCAGAAGCTATATTTTTAAGCCATCTACATACATACATCCCTTATGAATGTGGAAAATTTCTCCTTTTAGGAATTGTCATTTTGGAAGGGTTTTTTTTCCCCATTGACAATCACTCTTGTCTTAAATTTTAATCCTTTGGCATGCACAGCAGCATAACTGAAGTTGTGCCAGTTAAAATGTCAAAATTCATGAACGCTTCATCTATGTTCCTGATACAAGCCATTCTACTTCCATTCTTTTGTTGATGTTTAATTATGAAGCTCCTGAAGAAAGGCTTATGCCCGAAATGTCGATTCTCCTGCTCCTTGGATACTGCCTGACCTGCTGCGCTTTTCCAGCAACACATTTTTCAGCTCTGAAATGTGACTAACCTGTCATCAAGTTCTGCTGGGAGATGCCAGAACATCTTGGCTTTCTTGTCTCAGTGCAAAGTTGTTTCTCTACCTTTGTGCCAGGCTTAGTTTATTTTCTTTGAACCATTGGAGCAAATTGATTGCAACGGTTCAAACAAAGAGTTCGCCATCACCTTCTCAACAACATCATGGAATGTGTAATAAAAGCTGATCCAATTTTCTTATTTCAATGTGAAGATTCAGATAGATCCTTGAGAAACTGAGTCCACGTTTTCATTGACAAATATTCGCTGCTTCCCTGCTTGATCTTCCAACTGCCCAAGCATTCCTCTGTTTGCACATTATTTCAGCATTTGCTCAAGCTATGTGAAGCGCTTTCTCCAATCTGTATTTTCAGATATCCAAACGCCTTGTAGCTGCTGAGCAACTATTTGTCTGCTCTGCAATCTCAAGTCATTTTAAGTTTGAACTGGGCTGCATATCCAGCATTCCTACACTTTGCCAGTGCGTGCCACTAAAGTGACATGTGCAAACAGGATGTAGTGAACAGTTGCCTTCAGTGGTATACTATTCTCTGCTTGTATCATGTCTGTTTGCTCTAGGATGGGTTTGATGTAAGTGGGTATGAATTTTCTGATTTAACATCAGAATTCAACTATTACGTGAGGTATGTGGAAAAAATGAATGTTTTTTTAGTCAAATGGCAAGGATCAAGAATGAAAGTAGATCGACTATTATGCAAATATTTATGGTATTTTAATTCAGCTGAAGTTTATAATTTTGAGGGCATACCAGCTTTGGTTGTAATTCTGAGTTTCTCATTTTAAGTGTCCAAATATATTTTTTTTCAAAAGAACAAATAATTCCACTGCTCTTTGAATATTTTGATAATTTAAATTTTATTTTGTGCAGAGCTCCAGAGCATGCCACTGCTTGCCAGGTCTCCAAGCACCAATCGAAAGTATCCACCACTATCTATTGAGAAATTGGAAGAGGAAGCAAATCGACGAATGGCAGACGACAACAAACTTTTCAGAGAAGAATTTAATGCAAGTTTCTAGTTTTCATTCACTATTTTCCTCTGATCTGAGTGTGTGGTACATTATCCTACATCATGCATGTCTTCCTGTCTCAAGATATAGACATAGTTGACTAGATTATTCTTCTCCAATGCCTGTCTTCCATTGTGCAGCTGAGTGGGACTTAAGTAACCCAGCTTGATTCGTATTGATTCATGACTTTGAATAGCTTTCTGGAGTTCCTTTGTCCTTTATTTGTTCTTTGTCCTTTATTTAGTCTTTTCCTCTTCTAGTTGTTGTCCCCCTCAGAGATTTTATTCAAAATCAGCAGAGTTTAGAGTCTAAAATGGCACAAAGGAGGATAGTTGTAATTATTGGAGGCCAATCATTTCAATTTCAAGACCTCATTGCATGTGTTCCTTAACGTAGATTCCTCGGCTGCTTCAAAAATGACCTTACCTCCTTTATGGTTATAAGTAGAGATATTTACTGGTTGTTGCATGAGGTTCAGTACTGTTCACCATTCCTTAAATACTGAAACTATCTGTGACCAGAGACAGTAGCATTCAGATTTGGACTGTTAAGTGACAAGGAACATTCACATCATCTGTTAACTATCCCCACTTAGCTATGGTAATTACACTGAATGTTGAGTCCTCTATTATCACCAAACTGCACTCACTATTGACCAGAAACTTAAACGGACAAGCCAAATGCTGTAACTAAAGAACATGTCAGAGGTATGTGACAAGTAACTCATCACCTAAATCGCAAAAGCTGCCCTCTATGCACCGAGCACATGTCAGAGTGTATTGGATTATGCTCCATTTGCCTGGATATGTTCAGCTCTAATAATACTCAAGAAACTGGACAACATCCAAGACAAAGCAGCCCACTTGACAAGCAGAAAATCCAGCATCTTAAAACAGGCTTGCCATGAGTGAAGTGGTGTTCAACTACTCTTTAAGTACAGTACCAGAACTTTTGACCGCAAAAGGTTCCACTGAGTTTGAGGACTTCCTTCTTGCTCACCACAAATGATTGTCAAGTTAGCCAGGGAGGTGATAACCTAGTAATTTTATTGTTAGGCTATTAGTCTGGAGAACCAGTTAATAGTCTAGAGACCTGGATCCACCGTTAAAAATGGTGGAATAGGAATTCAGTAAGAACAATGGAATTGAGTTTAATGATAACAGTGAAACCGTTGTTGCGATTGTTAGGAAAACCTATCTGGTTCAATAGTATTCCTTATGGAAGAAATTGCTGGCCTTACCCGGTCTGGCTTACAATTAACTGCAGACCCACAAAATGTGATTGATTCTGAACCCTCAGCTGGACAATTAGGGATGGACTAGTTGACCTAGCCAGAGAAGTTCACATTCCAGATTTCCTTCCTTATTAACATATTTGAACCAGAGTTTTGTTGACAGTATACTTTGATTTGCTTTTTAGTGTCAAATTGCAGTTATTGCATTCAAATTCCACTATTCAGCATTGGTGGTTTCAAGCCCATGTCCATTGGAGTATTCTGCTGACCCTCAGATTCTCATCCAGTGATATTATCACTAAACTACTGTCACAATCTGTTTTTGAAGAAATACAGGTTCCTCCAGTTAAACATAGGGAATCCCAAATTATCTTTATTTCCTTAGAAAATCTGCATTTCTGTTTTACCAATCCAAGCTGTCACCGTGATTATTATTTTCTTTTGAACCATTTTATTTTTGCATCCTTGTCATCCATTATCATCTTTAGATGAACTTTCAATCCATAACTTGTCCATCATAAAGTGTTTTTGTCTGCATTGCTGGAAATCTGGGTTTCATTGAGTATGTTGGTTATTCCAGTTGAGAAAATAGAAATATTTTCTGACATCAGTCCTAAATTTGCTTTTCTTAAATGTGAGCAATTGCATGTTATTCTTTACTTGCAATTTAATTTCAAGTTTTCTTGATTTGGTTTCACAGCACATATTACAGATTTTACAGTTTCCTGAGATACCTGCCTGAGAACTTTTCAAATGACTTCTGTTAAAACTGAAAACCCCAAGTTTTTCTTTATTACAGACCTTGTATTCATTTTCATGCAGGAGTGTTTCCTCCCAGTCGGGGAACACTTCAGCAGTCAAGGACGTTCAGCCTCTTATCTTTGGGCAAGCATCCTGCAAGCAGAGCAGAACCTGATAGCCAAATTCTGTACCCATGAGGACGGCCTCAACCGTGATCTTGGGTTCGTGTTGTGCTATGTATAACCCCACCAAAATATTCTGTATAAAATCTTCCTTATTGTTGTGATTTGACAACATTGCCTTGATAACTTATGATCTTGCTATCTTAATTAGTTTGTACAGTTTTGGATTGTTTATTACTTTGGTTAGACCCTCGTCATGTGACTCTTATACCTATCATGTTAGTCCAGCCATTTGGTTTGTTTCTAGCACCATCCTATTTTTGATTTTCTTTTTGTAATTCTTAATCGGATCATAGTTCATCTCTTTTCATTTGCTGTTCAGCTGTTGATACGTTACTCACATTTTGACACTCTTGATCACTTTCAAAACCTCAGTGTTCAGTCTGTTGACAGTTCATTCATACCATTTGCATTTACCTTCTGACACTCTTGATAACTTGGAATTATCTTACCCTTATCTCTCTGTGTAAAAGTTCTGTGCCTGTGTGCTCCCTTTACGTCACCTGACGAAATAGCAGCGCTCTGAAAGCTTGTGATTTCACATTGGACTATAAGCTGGTGTTGTGTGACTTCTGACTTTGTCCACACCAGTCCAAACTGGCATCTCCACATCATCATTTTTATTGACTTGAAGAATATTGATACTGGGAATTTGAATAGTTATTTTTCTACACGTTCAACAACCAGTTCCACATTGAGCACCTTGAAATACTCTAGAAATGTGGTGGTATGAAAAATAAACCTCCCTTACCTTTGCACTAAATAATACATGCTAACCCAAAGTAAAATAGCTTTTTGTGAACTAAAGCAAATGGGGTCTGTATTTCCCATATCACCTTGAATCATTTTAAGACATTAACATATCTTATACTTATTTATCTTTTAAGTGTGCTTTATGTAAGTACATAAGGTCATAGATACAGGAACAGAATTAGGCCATTTGGTCCATCGGGTGGACATCAACTATGATTGTGTTTCTCAACCCTATTCTCCTGCCTTCTCCCTGTAATCTTTGGTCCCCTTACCAATCAAAACTTTATACATCTCTGTCTTAAATACATTCAGTGACTTGTCATTCACAGCCCTCAGTGGCAATAGGTTTCACAGGTAAATCACACTTTGGCTAAAGAAATTCTTCCAGTTCTCATTTCTAAAGGGTCATCCTTCCACGCTAATGGTGTGCCTTTGGGGCCTCATCTCTCAGCTCAGGCTCGGAGGGCCGAAGGGCCTGTTCCTGGGCTGTAAATTTTATTTGTTCTCTGTTCTCTGGCCAGCAGAAACATCATCTTCATGTCCACTGTATCAAGGCCTCTCCATATATTGTAAATTTCAAAACGATCCCACCCTAACTGTCTAAATTCCATGGAATACAGGCCCAGAGTCCTCAACTGCTCCTCATATAGAATATAGAACAGTACAGCCCTTGGGCTTATGATGTTGTGCTGAACATGACACTAAATTCAACTCAGCCCCTCTACCTGCCTTTGGGCAATATCCCTCGATACCTTGTATACTCATGCGCTAATCTGAAAGTCCCTTAAATCATATTTGCTTCCACTACCACCCCTGGTAGCATGTTTCAGATGCTTGCCTCTCTGCGTGTAACATATTTGCCCCTCACATCTCCTTTTGAACTTTCCCCTGTCACCTGAAATGCACACCCTAGTCGTCCTCGTCCTCGTCCTCGTCCTCGTCCTCCTCCTCCTCCTCCTCCTCCTCGTCCTCCTCCTCGTCCTCGTCCTCGTCCTCGTCCTCGTCCTCGTCCTCGTCCTCGTCCTCGTCCTCGTCCTCGTCGTCGTCCTCGTCGTCGTCCTCCTCCTCCGTCTCCTCCTCCTCCGTCTCCTCCTCCTCCTCCTCCTCCTCCTCCTCCTCCTCCTCCGTCGTCGTCTTCTCCTCCGTCGTCTTCTCCTCCTCCTCCTCCTTCTCCTCCTCCTCCTCCGTCTCCTCCTCCTCCGTCTCCTCCTCCTCCTCCTCCTCCTCCTCCTCCGTCGTCGTCTTCTCCTCCGTCGTCTTCTCCTCCTCCTCCTCCTCCTCCTCCGTCGTCGTCGTCGTCGTCTTCTCCTCCTCCTCCGTCGTCTTCTTCTCCTCCTCCTCCTCCTCCTCCTACTCCTCCGTCGTCGTCTTCTCCTCCTCCTCCTCCTCCGTCGTCTTCTTCTTCGTCGTCTTTGCACCCCCCCCACCCGTATTAGACATCCCAACTCTGGGAAAATGATTCAAGCCTATCTGTGCATCTCATAATGTTATAGACTTGTTTAAAGTCTCCCCTCAGCCTCTGCTGCTCCACAGAAAAGAGTTTTTATAACCCATATTCAGGCAACCTCCTGGTAAACCTCTTCTACACTGTCTCCAAAGCCTCCACATCCTTCCTGTAATGAGGTGACCAGAACTGAACACACCAGAACTGAACTTTGCCCAACCAAAGTCTTCTAAAGCTGCAACATGACAGCTTGACTTTTATACTCAATTCCCCAACCAATAAAGTCAAGCACACCATACACCACCTTCACCACCCTATCTAGTTGTGTGGCCACTTTCAGGGAGCCATGGACTTGAACCCCAAAATTCCTCTGTACATCAATGCTGTTTATGTCCTGCTATTAACTGTATACTTTAATATTTGATCTCCCAACATGCAGCACCTTACACTTACCCAGGTTAAACTCCACCCATTTCTTTAACTGATCTATATCCCGCTGTATCTTTTGACTACCTTTTACACACAACTCCACTGATCTTTATATTATCTGCAAACTTACTACCCCACACATCTACATTTTCACACAAGTCATATGTATCACAAACAGCAGAGGTCCCAGTATGGATCCCTGCAGACTACCAAATGTCACAGACCTCTAGCCACAAAATCACCTTTCTGCCACTACTCTCTGCCTTCTATGAGCAAGCCAATTCTGAATCCAAGCAGCCAAGTGATTGTGGATCCCATGCACCTTAATCTTCTGGATGAGCCTCCCATGAGGGACCATGTAAAAAGCCTTATAACATCTACCCTCATCAATCACTTCTGTAATTTGCTCAAAAAAATAAAGACATGCCCTGCCCGGCACAAAACCACGCTGACTGTCCCTAATTAGCCCATTCACGTAAATACTATGCCTAAGAATCTGTCCAACTGTTTCCCAGCCACTGACGTGAGACTCACCAGTCGATAGTATCCTTGGTTATCCCTATTTCCCTTCTTGAACAGAAGAAAGCATAAGCTACTTGCCAGACTTCCGGGTCCCCCACTGGCTAGCGAGGATACAATGATCTTGATTAAAGCCCCAGCAATCATCTCTCTTGCCTGTCTCAATAACCTGTGTAGATACCATTTGGGCCCTTGGGACCTATTCACCTTAATGCTCTTCAAGAGACACGGCACAACTTTTTAAATCTCAAAATAACCTCTCATTTGAGCATGCACCTCACTAATCTCACTATCCTCCATATCCTTCTGGGTGAATACCAACGCAAAGTACTCATTTCGGATCTCACCCACATCCCCTGCCTCCAAGCACATGTACTGATATTTATCCTTGAGTTGTTCTACCTATTCCCTAGTTATCCTCCTGTTTTTTGGTTTGACAAACCCTTTATCTCCAGGATTATTCCATTTAAACCTTCTCTGAACTCCTCCAATGTCAGCGTATCCTCCGATAGATATGGGGCCCAAAACTGCTCTCAATATTCCAGAAATGGTCTGACCAGAGCTTCTGTAGCCTCAGTACATTTCTGCTCTTTTATTCTAGTCCTCTTGAAAGATTGCATTTGCATTCCTAGCTGCTAACTGGACTTTGTGCTTAAGATTTCTGAAGCCTTTCCCATTTAGAAAGTAGTCTTTGCCTCTATTCTTCCTACTAAAGTGCATAACTTCACACTTTTATACATTACATTCCATCTGCTGCTGCTTTGCTCACTCTTCTGGTTTGTCCATTCCTTCTGCAATCTTCCCACTTAACGGCATCGAGATACCTTTAAACAGCTGCACTTTCCAATTGAAGTTGAAGTGAATAACTTTATGCTTTATTTTATTTATTATTTATCATTATTTAGTATTATTTTCTGTTTACTTCATCTGCAGTATTCTAGCATATTCACCTGAGCTTGCCAGCGTAGTCCTTTCACCATCCTCTCAACTTACATTCTCATCTATTTTGGCATCCATAGCAATATAGAGACATTACAGTTGATTTCCAGCATCCAAATTATTTATGTAGATTGTGAATAATTGTGAACTTGATATTGACCTATGCCATACCCCACTTATAACAGCTTGACATACTGAGCATGATCAATTTGTTTCTACTCTCTACTTTTTCAGTCCATAATAATATTCACTTAAATACCATTGCTTCTGATTTTACTCACAAACTTCTTGTGTGGGACTTTATCAAAAGCCACCTGAGAATCTAAATCCTTTGGTTTTACTCTGTACTATAATTATCAAAACAAAGCTCCCAACAAGTTGCAAAACATGATTTCTCTTTCATAAGTCTGTCAATCGTGTTCAATTTTGCTTTTTATTTCGTAAATGTCAAGTTATCTCATCCTTTATATTATTTGCCATTACTGATGTCAAATTAACAGGTTTGTTGTGCTTTGTTCTCCCTCTTCCTCCCTCCTTAAATAGTTAGATTACACGAGCTACTTCCCAGTCACTGGGATCTTTCCCAGAATCTGTGGCGGTATGAAGGATAACCACCAATACATCTACTATTTCTGTTGCTTTTTCCTTCAAATGCCTGGGATCAAGCTCATCTGGTCCAAAAGACTATTGACCTTCAATCAGCTAATTTTTCAGTATGTTAAATACGTTTTCAATGGTTTTAATGTTTGTCACCAGCACCATCCTTGATACTGAAGCAGGAGCTTGCTAGATCATGAAGATAGGAGATAAAAAAGTAAAGAAAAACAACACTTCACATAACTCACGCACTGTGCTTGCAAGCTGAGATCTCTACTGAAGTCAGAAAAGCTAATCATTCTTGATGACTTGGAAACGTATGAGTGGGGGTGGGTGGGGGGGGGGTCAATCAGACCATCCAGCCATCCCCACGATTCAATTAGAACATGATTGATCTTTTACCTCAGAGCCACTTTCAGGCCTATTGCTATATTCTTTAACATCTTCAATCTCCAGAAACCTATTGATTTCAATCTAAAACATGCTTTATTATTGAGCTTCCACAGCTCTGTGGGATACACCATGCCAAAAATTCATCACCTTCTGAGCGAAGGAATTTCTTACTATCTCGGTCTTTGATGCTAATCCCTTTATCCTGAGATTACATCCCCTGGTTCTAAAGTGATCAGCCATGGAAAATGTCCTATCTATCTACATGCAATCACACATGTAACAATTTTCTGAGTTTCAATAAGATCACATGTTTTCAAAACTCAACGAAATATCGACTCTGCTCTCTCAATCTCTTTACCTAAGATAATCCAGTCCCGTCCTAGGGGTTAATTTAGTGACCTTCCTTTGTGGAAAACATACCCTTTTCATCAAAACCTATAAAATTCTAACTGGTCTAGATAGGCCTGATGAAGGTAGGATGTTCTGAAGGCAGTTGAAGGATAAGAGCAAACCTTTTAGGACTGAGAGGTTTCTTCACCCAAAGAATCGAATCTGTGGAATTCACTACCACAGAAAGTGGTTGAGGCTGAAACATTATATATTTTCAAGTGTTACAGGAAAGTGGATGTGAAGAATATCAGATCTGCTGGTAGTGAATCATGTCACCCTTTTTCCCGAGGGTGTCAGCTTGCTGTCTGCTAGTTGTAGCTTGCTGAATAAGAAGCAGGCGACCTTTATAAAACTTAGTCCAGACCTTTATAGGGGAGATGTGAGCAGTACTGTCTTGAAAAATGTTGCACCGATGCTAAGGAGGCCTGCCAGGTTCCACATTGAAAAATTACCTTATGACCTGAATTTTTTTGTGTGCCAGGTTCTGGCTATAACTCCCAGGATTCGTACCTGCTACAATGGCTGAATCGTTGCCATAGGACATGTGTCAGATAGATGGTAAAATGTTGATGAACATGAGTTGGATTATAATAAAAGGTAGTTGCATATTGTCGGCCTTAGTCTGTTGTCACTTGTCCAAAATAAGTCAAGACAAGAGTGTAGACAGCCGGAGATAGTTGCAGTGGACAACCAGGATTCATTCTGTGTCGTATCAAGTTTGGTGTGTTCTGTAACATTATTGTGAACTTCCTTCAAGTCTGTTTAACCTTAGATTGATCTCATTTGCCCATTATTGTTGTACAAAGTAAACGGTACACAAATTTAATGTTTTATACAACATGTGGGAGATGTGAGTGTGAACCTTTTTTTAGGAGTATGTTCAAGATCTGCAGCTGCCTGCCTATGAAGGCAATACGAAATAGAGAAAATCAACAGTCTCAAAGCAGAATTTGGTGATCAGTGAAGGGAATTAAAGTTGTCAGACCCCATTGAGAGGGTGAGAAAGTGATATGAACTTGATAATGCTACAGAGAGCTCGAATTGACATCACCTATACCGTAATGACTTGAGCTATGATTTTACTCTGTCTTTGAGTGAGGTGGCAGGCAGGTCAGGGATGTAAACTCAAGCAACTGGATGAGAAGAGCACTTTGTCCCATAATCTGTCTACCTCCACTGGAATTTTACGGCTACTGGGAGCAGCATCACATAATTTGCCTCTCCCTTCGGCCAATTAGGCTATTAAGTGGCCTACTAATAGCCACTTAACCACTTACTTGTGCCATTCTGGTTTTTCACCAGTAGCAGAAAGCACCCATTCTCAGCCAAGAGGTTATAAAGTGAACTTTGGTAGCCTGGCTGCAGGTGTAGGTACTTTCAGTTCAGGCACCTTACATCGAGCAGGAGCACCTTAAGCGGTATTTGTCACCACCAGTTGATACATCTCCTAGCCTCTGGACTGTGGAAACCCCAGTTTCCTTGTCAGAACCTGCCTGATTGGCTCTGGTGCAACAATTCCATTTTCTTGGTGTCTAGTTTCAATATGAATCCTGGTGGACAATAGCGAAGGCAAATAGAGTGTTGGCATTTATTGCAAATGGAGTATAAAAATTAGGGCGATCTTGCTAAAATTATATGTCACCTGGAATACGGTGTAGTTTTAGTCCCCATATCTAAGGGAACATTTCCTGCCTTGGAGGCAGTCCAGAGAATATTTACTCAATTAATCCAGGATATGGAGGGATCCTCTTTTGGAAAAAAAGAGGTTGAGTAGATTGGGCTTATACTCATTGAAGTTCAGAAGTATGATAGGCAAATTTATTGAAACAAAGATTCTTCGGAGGCTTGACAGGATTGATGCAGAGAGGTTGCTTCCCCTTGTGTTAGAGACATGGACCAGAGGGCATAATCTGATTAAGAAGTCACCCATTTAAGAAGTTTTTTATTTCTGTGAGCCTAATACAGAGGACTGTCAAGTTTGGAATGCTGTGTATACTCAAGGCTGAGATGGGTCGATGAACCAAGGATTATGGCAATAAAGCAGGAAAGTGGACTTAAGGAATATTAGACCAGCTTTGATCTCACAAGATACTTGTGGAAGTATGGTAGTGTCCCTGCCTTTAAGCCAGGAGGCCCACCTGCTATAGAGATGTGAACAGCAATTCTGGCAGAATTACTTTAAAAAATATATATCTCATTGGCAGAGTAGATGCAATGGCTGAATGGCCTGTGACGTTCCTACATCTTTTGTGGTAAATGGCTGTTATGCCAGACTTTCTCCTGCTGGCAGTGCTAGGATTAGGGAGCTGCCAACCTCTGATAGCTCTGAATTCCTGATGATGGGCTTATGCCCAAAACGTTGATTTTCTTTCTCAGCTGTCGCCTGACCTGCTGTGCTTTTCCAGCACCACACTCTCGACACTGGCAGTACTGAAGTTGGACATCCTTCCAGATGGAGCCAGAAGTCTGAAACTGACCTGTAAATCAGTCAGGGCTTCATGCCAAATGGATGTTGGCTCGTGCCAACTTTTCACCTTGGATGGGAAGTGTTTGACCATGACCTGTGTGAAAAATTCTAGTCTGTGACAATACTTGGGTTTAGTGTTCAAAATTGTCATTTGTTGATGCATCACTGTTAAATGCATTGCTTTATGATTTTCTGGTCTGTTGTTACATTTTTGATCCCCAGATGATCATGATTTTAGTCTCCAGATAACTGAATTTCTCATGGTTTTTTTTTCTTGGTCGCCTCCAACAATGAAAAGTTTTAGTATTTTTGATTAAGTAATTATGGGCCATATAAACAAGAGCTTGTATATATGCAGAATCGTAATTTAGCTGTGGTAGAGTCTGTCTATTAGTGTAAACTGGATGGTATTGTGGAATCACCCTTTGGGCAGAGGTTTTCAATGTAAATGCCATTTTAGTTTGCCGAAATGCAGTTGAATTGCCAAATCCATGCATTACTGGTTTATTACAAAATTAAAGCCTTGAGTCATTAGCTATCAAAAATAAAGCAAATTTGAATTCTGTTAGTACTCGCATCTCTTATGGTCTTAAATGTTTATTACTGAAGAGTTCAGCCTTTATCACTCTTATCAAAACAATGTACTGAAGTAAATTGTGTCTCCATGGCAACACAGGCTCTTCCTGCATGCCCAATCCAGGCTACTTGTGAAGCTGCATCGAAGGAAGAAAACAAAGAGAAGAATCGATATGTTAACATCCTACCTTGTACGTATTCTGACTGAATGCAACTATAACAGCATGACAACTTGTGGTTTTACTGCCTTGTATTACCAGCAAAGCTGGCTGTGTGAAAATGGAATTTGCATCTGATCATTGCTGTAACTCTATTAATTGAACTGGAAAGTTATTTCATCCATAGTGCAACAGTATCCTCCAATGGTTTAATTTAACTATTCATGCTGTAATTCTATTTGCAAGTTGGGAAATTTGGAGAATAAGGCATCCTTGGTCTGCATGACACCATCTGAAATCTCAATGATGAGGACTTGGAGCATCAATAATTGACAATAAATTGGAACTGAATATTATTTATGTAGAGAAAGATAGCAGAATGCTATAGAACAGTGTTATTTGGGAGTTTTTGTCCATGAAGCTTATAAACTAATATCTAAGTTCAATGAGTAATATGGAAAGCAGATGCAATGTTGGCTTTTATTTTAAAGGGAATGATTAAACATAGTGATGTCTTGCTAAAATTGTACCAAGCATTAGTAAGATTGCAGCTGGAATAATGTGAACTGTTTTGAGTCCCTTGTCTATGAAAGATAAACTGACATTAGAGACAGTCCAGAGAAGCTCACGAGGCTGACCCCAGATATGGAGAAACTGTCTTTTGAGGAGAGGTTGAGTAGGTTGGGCCTGCACTGATTGCCTCTCATTCTTCTAAATTTCAATCTTATGAAACATACAAGACTCTTGGGGAACTTGACAGAATAGGTGAGTTGTTCATGCCAAATGGGTGTTGACTCACGCTGACTTTTCACCTGGATCGGTGATCCATTCTCTTGAAAGTGGTGTGAGTCACAGAGAAGAACTACCTAAAATGAAGATGGGAGAAATATGTCATAGAGTCATTGTCAACAGCACTGAGAAAGATCAATTAGTCCCATTGGTCCCATTCTCTAGTACTTGGCATTGTATGCCTTGGCATTGCAAGTACAGATATGAATACTACTTAACTGTTAAGGTTTCTACTTCTACCACACTTACAGGTAGTGAGTCCAGATTCCTACAGCCCTCTGAGTTGGGGGGAAAAAATTCCTCACATCCCCTGTAAACTTCAGCTTACCTTACCCCTCACCTTAACTCTAAGCCCCATAGTCATTGGTCCCATCAACAAGGGGAAAGGTTCCTTTCTGTCTATTCTGTCTCTGCCCCTCATAGTTTTCTTCATCTCAAACATGTTCCCTCCTAGTCTTCACTGCTCCAGGGAAAGCAACCCCAGTCTATCTAATCTCTGTTCATAATCAAAACTCTCCAGCCCAGGCAACATCTTGGTAAATCTCCTCTACATTTTCTCCAGTGTAATCATAGAACATAGAACAGCACAGTACAGGATAGAACAGCTAGAACATATAGAACAAGCCCTTCGGCTTTTTATCCTCCTCTAAATCATATCCATCCTATAATTTCAGAAATGCATACATAATACTCTGTTGGTGGCCCAACCAATGTCTTATACAGATTCAGTTTAATCACCCTACACTGTATACCTTGGCTAATGAAGGCAAGTCTCCTATTTACTGCTTTAACCACTTTCGCTGCTTATCCTGGTATCTTAAAGGATTGGTAGGCATTCACAGCAAGCTCATTCTTATTCTCAGTTTATGCCAGGGTCCTACCATTCATCATGTATTCCCCTGCCTTGTTTGTCTTGTCCATGTGCCACTGACTAGCCCATCTGACCAGACCATTCTTAACCTCCAATAATCTAAGGCTACCATTCTCACGACTTTCCACCCTACCAATTTTTGGATCATTCATGAACTTGCTGTTCAACTCTCCTTCTTAAAAGTCTAAATTATTTATGTATACCACACACAGCAAAGGCCCCAAAAGAAGTACCTGCAGAACTCCACTGGACTCAGGTTTTCAGTCACAAAAATACCCTTGACAATCACCCTCTGCTTCCTGCAACTCAGCCAATTAGCAAATTTAAAGATTAGATTAGATTACATTACAGTGTGGAAACAGGCCCTTCGGCCCAACAAGTCCATGCCGACCTGCCGAAGCGCAACCCACCCCTACATTTACCCCTTACCTAACACTACGGACAATTTAGCATGGCCAATTCTCCTTACCTGCACATCTTTGGACTGTGGGAGGAAACCGGAGCACCTGGAGGAAACCCACGCAGACACGGGGAGAACGTGCAAACTTGGAACTCAAGGACACTTACCTTCATTACCAGTGTCTCATGTGAGATCTTATCAAAAGCCTTACTAAAGTCCAAATAGAGTATGTTAAATGCATTGCCATCACCTACATACCCAGTCACCTCTTTGAAAATTTCAATCAAGTTGGTCACCTCCCTTTATAAAAGCCATACTGATTGTTATTCATTAATGCATGCTGATTAAACCTGTCCCTCCGATTTGCTTCCAATAGTTTCCCCATTACAGTGATGAGACTAACTGTCTTGCAATTTCCTGGTTTATCCCTGCTCTCTCCTTAAAGTGTTGGATCCCACATCTTGGACTTCGATTCATGCTATTGTTAACACTCTATCCTCTACTCAGTTGAAGCTGAAGTGTAACCCAAGACATTTCAAAGTGGAGAATGTTTTCTTGTTCCACCGGTTTGATGAACTGGCAAGCTGCATCATATCACAGTGCAATGGAACATACAAAAATTGGGAGCAAAAGTAGGCTATTTGGCCCCTCAAGCCTGCTATGCCATTCAATAAGATGATGGCGAGCGGGAGACAATGGATTAGTGGTGATGTCACTGGATTAGTAAACCAGAAGTCCAAGTTCTGGGGATTTGGGGTCAAATCCTACCAGGAACAATGATGAAATTTGATTCAATTAATAAAATAACAGGTCAAAGGAATGAGCATAGATTGAAGAAGACAATATTCCCAAGATAGGATCTGCTGAGTGCCAGTGCTTTGTGAGACTCCTTGAAGATCTCTTACTCTTTTGATCCAGTAGTCTTGCAGTTCCCATGTCTACCACTGGAGAACTGGACTCCTCTCCTTTGAGGAGATGAAGCAGGGAACTCAGACTGGTTTCTTTGGATACAATAAAATCAACTGTTGATGGTGATTTGTGAAGTATAAGTATGAGCTATCAATAAGATGAGGGCAAGTCAATGTTATCTGCTAAGATAGGGATGTGCAGAGGTGCATAGAGAAAAAATGGGGTGAGTGCAGCTGTGTGATGTGCGTGACAATGCTGCTCCCTCAACAATGTTCTGTTGTCCTTGGGTTTTTTTCAGAGAGGTCGTAAAAGACACAGACTCTGAAAGGTCTAAGGTGAAGGGTTTTAGGGCCAGTTTGATTTTTGCTATCAGATAATGCCTCTGGCAAAAGGCTTTCAAGTTTAAAAAAAACACTTGTATAAGGAAAGGGGAGTGACCAGTTCTCCCAGCTCAGCCTTTCTCTGGTTTGGTTTGGTTTTAGCATAGTACAGTACACCCAAAGAAGCAGGTCCATGCTGATCCTCCTCTCTCTCTGATTTCTGTCCTGTAAGACACTGTCTTTGATTTTACCATTTGTGCCAAGGGGTGTTTATGGGATTGTTGCAGGTATTTGGAACAGCCTCATTAAGTTGGCATGATCTGTTTGATTTTCAGATAGGTTACGTTATTCTGTATTTGGTTCTTTTTTGTCTGTGTTTCATTTGGTAATCTTGTAAATAAATTGATTTGTTTAAAACTAAGTGGGTTGACCAGCTGCATCATTCATGGGGTATCCATTTACACCTGCCTATATTAATTAGAAAAGTTAGGGTCTGGGCTACTTTCTTGAAATGATTTGAGGGGGCCTGGCCTGGTCCTTAACATATGTTGCTCTGAGAACCATTGGGCCGAAGAATGCTGGCAAATTTAGAGAGTAGAGTTTGACACCTGAAAATAGAATGCTGCTCATCTTTTTCACTTTTGAAGCACAGTATCTCCGTTTGAAGAGCAACAGATCTGCTGTACTATGCAGCTATTTCCATGCACAACTGCTTAGACTTCCCATCTGTGGGCAGTTACTAGTCAGTTATACTAAACAGCATATCTATTTGGTTGTTTGTGCAAGCAAAGTACTTAGATCTGTTAACCATATCTTGCTTGCAAAACTCAGTGTAGTATCCAATACTAGATGTGATTCCATGACAGCACCTGCTGAAATTCCCGACTATGCCAAGAGTTGCACTCCACAGTTTAAAATTAGTAGTCAAGAGAATGGTGCTGGAAAAGCATGACCGGTCAGGCAGCATCCTAGGAGCAGGAGAATCGAAGTTTCGACTTGCATTTATGCTTGGTAGAAGCTACAAAAATTTAGACATTGGACTTGATCCTCAACAATCAAAATTGTCCAGGCATTGATCCATTTCAGTCAAAAAAAAACTAAGGGACACTGTTCCCTGGTATTTCCTCACTGTAATATTTTGACCATTTGGTCTCAACTTGCCAGTCAATTAGCATCTTCTCATGTAGTACGTATTTTTATTCCCTTGAAATTTGGCATTGCATCTATTCTGATGAGTGCAAGAAAAAAAAACTTTATTGGCATTATCTTTTTTTGGGAATAATTTTAGGTCTTTCATTTGATCTATCAACTTCATCATCATCCCTGCCTTTTTGATTGGTTTGGAAACCCAGAACTGGGATGATAATGCCCTGATTAAATTTGAGAGTCATGACAAAACCTAAAAAAGCAAATTTATTTCGAACCCGCTAAGTCTACCTTCACCCTGTCCCTTGCAAGCAGCTCTGGTTAGATACAATTCCATCCAAAATCTTACATTGTGTATTGATTCGTGATGATGCAGTAAATTATAGCCTTCAAAGAAGCTGAGCAAAAATACTGCAGCAATATAAGAGTCAGGTGAAGAAGGGTTTTTTTTGTTGAATGAGTAGGAAATCTAGTTGTGGAATTGTGAAGTTGCCACCTCATGTAAGCATTTATGAGTTAGGTTCTAACAAATGTTTGAATGAGAACATAAAACTTCAGGATTTACAAATTACCACATTAGCGCAAGACTGTGACTGTGATCTCTCATGAGTCTGTTAAAATTTGTTTTCTATAAAATTGAAGGGCCAACTGTTGCAAAGTTGTTATACCCTGCATGTGATTTTAACTATATTATGTGTTTAGCCATGGTGAAATATATTTCCCTTTGCTTTGATGAATTTGCACTTTTCTAAACTCTTTTTTTCCTGGTCTGTATCACTAGATGATCACTCGCGGGTTCACCTGACACCTGTGGAGGGTGTTCCAGACTCTGACTTTATCAATGCTTCTTACATAAATGTAAGTAGAAAAACTGTATAAAAGTATATGACTCTGTAAGATTTTAGTGTATAGCTTTTACATATGCTAATTGATAAATGTTTCTTAAAAAAATAAATTTAAAAAGTAATTCTGCTAAACTAGCTTGGCAGTGGAAAAGACATGAATACATTGTGCCATGGAGAGAGATGATTTGATGCACAATGTATGCATTCCCATAATCATTCATCACTATACTTATGTTTGGCAAGTAGGCAAAATGTGGTAATTGGTTATATGTTAGCAATGTCAAATGTTTCATAAATATTCATTGTTATCACGTTGCTGAGTTCACAGACGGAATAGGGAAGAAAATACATTTAAAATTACAAGTTTTGATAAAGCCACAGTTATTAAAATCTATTCACATGACTTCTCTGAGGTTAGTGTCCTCCAAGTTTCCTGAGTGAACCAGATCCAGTAGTTTTCCTTTTTGCAGAAAAGTGAAGGCTTCTTTCCAGCCTGCAACTTGGAGACAGCTGGAGGGTCTGAGGCAGGCTCACACCTCACCTTGGAGTCATGCTGTCCCTCTGGAAGTCAAACAACAATTGACTTTGAATCTCTGATTTTGTATACTTCAATTCAACATAGATATGGTTGGCCAAGGGGTCTGTTTCTACAGTGTGAATCTGTAAGCTTTGATTTCAGTCATGTGACAAAGGTATCTCAGTTAGACTACTCATGTTAGTGAGGTAATTGAAAGGTCTATATGTTCACAGTCCAATTTTATTTCCTTTTATTAGAGTTTCCATTGTAAAAGTACTAATACACATTTTAACATAGAAGATTTTGATGTTTTCATTTGTCCCAAGCTGGCTAAAAAACCAAAAGCTGGTCTTCAAGGTCTTTGTGTCAGCTTAAACTGCAGGAGGTCAGAAACTTGAGATCAACTTCAGCCATTCTGAATCTAGCAAGGTTATACGTTTTTGGACCAATAGCCTCTTCCTTGAGTCTACATAAACTGTGTTTAGACTTTTCTTAGCTTCAAATAACCCCTTCAGGGGTGTAATCAACCATTTCTGGTTAGGAAATTTCAAACTAAACTCTTTACACTGAAGTAATTTATTTCTTAGCGTTTAGACAATCTCCCTTATTCAGGAACAACTATCTTGCATATCTTGTTTCAGCTGGGATCTCTCCACGAAACGAAAAAATTACTTCTTACCTACCTTTAACATTTTCCCTCATAATTTTGTACTTGTCAAACTTGTCCCTGTCTTCTCCAGTCTCCTGTGCTCCAAGGTAAACAGCTCCAGCTATCCAACCTGTCATAACTAAAACTCTCCAGTTCAGGGAAAATCCTAGTAAATCTCCTCTACACTCCAGAACAATTGCATCCCACTTCTGATTCTAGAATTTCAGAGACTGTCATAGAACACTGCCAGTTAGCCTAACCAACATGTTATGCAGTCCCAGTATCACCTCCCAGTTGTTAAACTTTGTGT
This sequence comes from Chiloscyllium punctatum, assembly GCF_047496795.1. Lineage (NCBI taxonomy): Eukaryota > Metazoa > Chordata > Chondrichthyes > Orectolobiformes > Hemiscylliidae > Chiloscyllium > Chiloscyllium punctatum. The sequence continues at coordinate 145,893,446 of NC_092739.1, read as the reverse complement.
TTCGGCTAATAAATAATCTGTACACCTTCTTAACCACTTTATCTGCCTGCCTTGCTACCTTAAGACATGGTAGTCATGCTTACTGAGGTCCTTCTGATCCTTGATGCTTGCCAAGGTGCTACCATTCACTCTTGCCTGTTTGTCCGGCCTAAGTGCATCATCTCACGCTTGTCCTGACTGAATTACATTTGTCACTGATTGCCCAACTGACATGTCTGTCTATATCCTCCTGTGATTTAAGGCTGTCCTCCTCACTATTTGCAGCTGGCTATCAGTCTCCCATGTGGGACTTTATCAAAAGTAAGTTAGCAGAAGGAAAATTGCCTGATTCATAAATAGACATTGTGAATATTTCACACAGCTTGAGACAGCCAGTATACTCCCTTGTATATCTCTGTTTGGTTGCAATCTAATTTTTCAAACATTGTCAAACCAAGAAATGTTTTAACATATATTGCCTTATATTTGTAAACTTTTGCAATAAATAGAATTCCCTGGAACTAAAATTCCAGATGATTTTTAATAATCTGAGAAACTGGATCATTATTTTCAAGATCACTTTCCCAATAGTTAATATTTGTCTTAAGGAGAAATACAAGACAAGAACACTAGGCAGAGTTAAACATGAGGTCTAAATTTGTAAAGTACAGTACATAGACATTGAAAAACAGAAGCAGCATTAAATAGATGGAACAAAATAATCGAACAAGTGACATTTCAAATCAAAGCATAGCAGCCTGGCTATATGCAGTACTGAATGGTGCTAGACAATTAAATAGCTAACACAAACATCCCCCTGCTTCCTAAATGGTGCAGGCCAGCATGTTGGTGCACATGCCAAAGCTGAAGCTTTTGCAAACAACTTCAGCCATTGTACATGATCCATATCAGCTGCCTCCTGAGCTCCATAGCATCAGTTACCAGTCTTCAGTCAATACAATTCACAAAATTTGGTGATTTACTGAACATACTGGATGTTACTAAACATATGGGTCCTGACAACATCGCAATAAAATTCTGAAGTCTTGTGCTTCAGAACTAACCTTTCCTCTGGGATGGTTAGTCAAGGACAGTATTTTGGTTGCAGAAAGGGCGTTTGAGGACTTGTCTACTGAGGTAGTATGGGCTGAGGTTAGAAACAGGAACAGAGAGGTCACCCTGTTGGGAGTTTTCTATAGGCCTCCGAATAGTTCCAGAGATGTAGAGGAAAGGATAGCAAAGATGATTCTCGATAGAAGTGAGTGTGACAGGGTTGTTGTTATGGGGGCTTTAACTTTCCAAATATTGACTGGGAATACCATAGTTCAAGCACTTTAGATGGGTCACTTTTTGTCCCATGTGTGCAGGAGGTTTCCTGACACAGTATGTAGACAGGCCAACAAGGGACGAGATCACATTAGATCCGGTACTGGGTAACGAACCCAGCCACATGTTAGATTTGGAGGTAGGTGAGCACTTTGGTGATAGTGACCACAATTCAGTTGTGTTTTCTTTAGGGATGGAAAAAGTTAGGTATGTACCACAGGGCAAGAGTTATAGCTGAGAGAAAGGCAATTACAATGCGATTAGGCAAGATTTAGGATGCATAAGATGTGGAAGGAAACTGCAGGGAATGAGCAAAATTAAAATGTGCAGCTTATTCAAGGAACAGCTACTGTGGGTCCTTGATAAGTATGTACCTGTCAGGCAAGGAGGAAGCTGTTGAGTGCAGGAGCCGTTATTTAACTAAGGAAGTTGAATCTCTTGTTAAGGCTTATGTTATAATCAGATGTGAAGGCTCAGTTAGGGCACTTCAGAGATGCAGGCTAGCCAGGAAAGACCTAAAATAAGAGTTAAGAGCCAGGAGGGGACATGAGAAGTCGTTGGCAGATAGGAACAAGGAAAACCCTAAGATTTTCTCTAGGTTTATCAGGAATAAAAGAATGACTTGAATAAGATTAGGGCCAGCCAAGGGTAGTAGTGTTAAGTTGTGTGTGGAGTCAGAGGAGATGGGGAAGTGCTAAATGAATATTTTTCATCAATATTCACACTAGAAAAAGTGTGTTGACAAGGAGAATACTGAGATACTGTCTACTAGACTAGATGGGATTGAGGTTCGCAAGGAGGTGGTGTTAGCAATTCTGAAAGTGTAAAAATAAATAAGTCCCCTGGGCCGAATGGGATTTATCCTCAGATTCTCTGGGAAGCCAGGGAGGAATTTGGCGAGCCTTTGACTTTGATCTCTACAGAAATAGTGCCAGAAGACTGGAGGATAGCAAATGTTGTTCCTTTGTTCATGAAGAGAAGTAGAGACAACCCTGGTAATTATAGACCCATGAGTCTTACTTCGGTTGTGGGTAAAGTGTTGGAAAAGGTTATAAGAGGTAGGATTTATAATCATCTAGAAAGGAATAAGCTGATTAGGGGTCGTAAACAGTTTTTTGTAGGGTAGGTCATGCCTCACAAACCTTATTGAGTTCTTTGAGAAGGTAGCCAAACAGTGGATGTGGGTAAAGCGGTTGATGTAATGTAAAAGGATTTCAGTAAGGCATTTGCTAGGGTTCCCCATGTTAGGCTATTGCACAAAATACAGAGGCATGGGATTGGGGGTGATTTAGCAGTTTGGATCAGAAATTGGCTTGAAAGAAGGTAGAGGGTAGTGGCTAATGGGAAATGTTAATCCTGGAGTTTAGTTACTGGTGGTGTACCGCAAGGATCTGTCTTGGAGCCATTGCTGTTTGTTATTTTTCTAAACAACCTGGATGAGGGTGTAGAAGGGTGGGTTATTTATGGATTTATAAATTTATGTAAATTTATGGATGACACTGAGGTTGATAGAGTTGTGGATAGTGCAGAAGGATGTTTTAGGTTTTAGAGGGACATAAATAAGCTTTAGAACTGGGCTGAGAGGTGACAAATGGAGTTTAGTGTGGAAAAGTGTGAGGTGATTCATTTTGGAAGGTGCAACAGAAATGCAGAGTACTGTGCAAATGGTAACGTTCTTGATAGTGTAGTTAAGCAGAGGGATCTTGGTGTCCATGTACCTTGATCCCTGAAAGTTGCCACCAAGTTAATAGGGTTGTTAAGAAGGCATACAGCGTGTTTGCTTTTATTAGTGGAGGGATTGAGTTTTGGAACCATGTGTCAAGCAGATGTACAATTCTGGTGCGGCCACACCTGGAGTATTGTGGACAGTTCTGGTCACTACATTATAGGAAGGATGTAGAAGCTTTGGAAAGAGTTCAGAGGAGATTTACTAATATGTTGCCTGGTATGGATGGAAGGTCTAATGAGGAAAGGCTGATGGACTTGAAGCTAATTTCCTTTGAGAAAAGAAGGTTGAGAGGTGACTTAATTGAGTCATACAAGATAATCAGAGAGTTAGATAGGGTGGACAGTGACAGCTTTTTTCCTCAGATGATGATGGCAAGTACGAGGGGGCATAACTTTAAATTGAGGGGTGATCGATTATAGATCAAATGTCAGAGGTAGCTTCTTTACTCAGAGAATGGACCAACCCTATCCTTCGTATAATGCGGTGACCAGAACTGTACGTAATACTCCAAGTGCAGCTGCACCAGAGTTTTATACAGCTGCAGCATGACCTCATGGCTCCAAAACTCAATCCCTCTACTAATGAAAGCTAACACACCGTATGCCTTCTTAACAACCCTATCAATCTGGGTGGCAACTATGTACACAGACACCGAGATCTCTCTGCTCATCTACACTATCAAGAATCTTACCATTAGCCCAGTACTCTTCATTCCTGTTGCTCCTTCCAAAGTAAATTGCCTCACATTTTTCCTCATTATCTCCATTTGCCAGAGATCTGCAGCTTATCTATGTCCTTCTGTAACCGACAACATCCTTCTACACTATCCACAACTCTACCAACCTCAGTGTCATCCTCAAATTTGCTAACCAATCCTTCTACGCCCTCAACCAGGTTGTTTATAGATATGACAACCAGCAGTGAACCCAAAACAAATCCTTGTGGTGCACCGCTAGTACCTAAACTCCAAGATGAACATTTTCCATCAACCACCACTCTGTCTTCTTTCAGCAAGCCAATTTCTGATCCAAACCACTAAGTCACCCTTAATCTCATGCCTCTATATTTTGTGCAATAGCCTAGCATGGGGAACCTTTACTGAAATCCATACACACATTATCAACTGCTTTATCCTCATCACCTGTTTGGTCACCTTCTCAAATAACTTAATAAGGATTATTCACAAAACAGTATTGATGATCCCTAATCAGCTTATTCCTTTCTAGATGATTAAAAATCCTACCCCTTATAACTTTTTCTAACACTTTATCCACAACCAAAGTAAAGCTCATTGATCTATAATTACCAGGGTTTTTCTACCCTCCTTGAACAAGGGAACAACATTTGCGATCCTCCAGTCTCTTTTGACCCAGTAGGATGCCCAGTGTACATTTCTCCTTGTGGGAAGGATTAGAAATATGAGGCAAACTTTTAAATTAGGTGGTCTTTAAGAACAGGAGGAATTTTTTTTCATTGAGGGATGTCCAGCTATGGAATGCTGGTCACCTGGGGGAGATGGAAGTAGTTATTGAATACTTCTCTTTCAGAGGAAAATTGATTCATGATCATTAAGGGAGAAGTTGGGTATTAGGATAGGAAGAAACGTGGGGTTTGGGCCACTTTCAGATCATTCATGATCTTGTTGAACAGCTATGCAGGGTCGATGAATCAAATGGCAAGCAATTGCTCTAATTTGTATGTTTGTGATAAAAAGAACCCTGGTAAAATTGAAGTTGCTGGGAATCGTGAAATCAATGCTTGATATTGCACCTGGCACAAAGGATAGTTGCACTTGTTGGAGGCCAGTCATCTTAGCCCTATTAGGTGTAAGTGCTTAATTGCCTTTTTAGCATCTGCATAATCAGTTGCTTAGTACCATTTATGCTCATACAAATTATAAGAGCAAAGAAAAGCATTTCTCATCATAGCAATCCAAGCTGTATTCTTCCAGATATTTTCAGTCTTCTGTTTCTTTGGGAGCAGAATTTATAATCTTTCCTTAATTAGCACAAGAGTATTTTGATCAAAGGTCTACCAGACCATAGGGCTTTTTTCTTATTAGAGCGAAATGGCTTGGTGATGTTTTAATCTGAGATTAATCACAATTCAGACGAAGAGGAGTAATGGAGAATGAGTGTCCTTCAGGATAATCTCACCTGGTGCAGGAATTGAACCTACATTTGCATCATTCTCCTTTACAACTACTGAGCTAATACTTTGATTAACAATCTGATATTTAGCATACAACACAGAAGTAAAGTTGGTGGCAGGTTTGAATAAGGGTTAAAAAGTTTTGAAAACAACTGTTGGACAATTTCTTCTGTTTGCCAAGGACTTTCTTATGGCTTGCTCTTGTTATGGCAAAATGAGAGCTTTCGTGAAATGTCTGTTTGTGGGAGAAGAACACTATACTCGTAGAGCCAACAAAAATTGGTGCAAGGTTTTTGTGAATTGCCTAAAACATTCTCAATCCTTTGGTAAATTTCAGTAATTGATGCATTGACTGCTTTCACTTCATTGAATTTGATGAATGCGTCAATTCTACTCTTTCTCCATTGCCTTTCTTTCCATAGAGTGAATTCAATTGTTGCATTTAGCATGAACCTGTTTAGTTATTAATTACAATTGTAGTTGTCTAGTACACTAGTACACTGCACCTCACAAGATTGCTATTTATTTGGGGATGAGACACAACGGACGTCTGCATGATTTTTTGTTATATCAATACCTAGTAATGTTCATCTTTTATTTTTGAAAGGGCTATCAAGAGAAAAACAAGTTTATAGCAGCTCAAGGTAAATCATAAACATATTCAAATGTAAATAATTTTTCAATATGTAATTTCCTGCATGTAATTCTGTCTGTTATTGAAATGCTGAGTGAATGATTGGTCTCAAATACCTCCTAAGGTCTATTGCATCACAGTTGCCAGCCTTCAGCCAGTTCAACTCATTCTACTTGTAATCAAGAAACAGTTGAAGGTACTAGATCCTGTTAAAAATTACAACACCAGGTTATAGTCCAACAGGGAAGGAGCAGCACTCCAAACGCTAGTACTTCCAAATAAACCTGTTGAACTCTCATCCGATGTTATGTGATTTTTAACTTTGTTCACCACAGTCCAACACCGGCACCTCCACATCAGTACTAGATACTGGAAGACCAGTGATTCCCTGACAACATTTTGGCAGTAATACTGAAAACTTGTGCTCAAAAACTAGCTGAGGCCTTAACCAAGCTATTCTAGTACAATTACAATATTGGCTTCTACTCAGCAATATTCAAAATTGTTCAAGTATATCCTGATCAGAAAAAGGCTGGAAAGCCTCAACCCAGCCAGTGATCATTCCATCAGTATATTCTTGATCATCAGCAAAGTGATGGAAAATGTTATAGCAGCACTATTAAGTGGCACTTGGTGAACAATTCCCTGCTTACTGATTTTCAGTTTAGCTTCCTCTAGCCACACTCAGCTCTTAACCCCATTACAGCCTTGGTTAAAACATGGACAAAAGAGTTAAACTCCAGAGGGAATGGTAAAATGACTGCCCTTGATATCCAGATAGCATTTGAAAAAGTGTATATTACGGAGTCAGTGGGGATCAAGGTAAATTCTCTACTGTTGGAGATGTACCTAGCAAAAAGTAAGACCATTTTGCCAATCATCTCAGGTGCAAAATATCACTGCAGGGGCTCCTCAAGATCACCTCCTAGGCATAAACATCTTTAACATCTTCACGAATGGTCTTCTGATCATCATTAAGTCTAAAGTGGGGATGTTTGCTAATGATTGTTCAGCACCATTCACAACTCCTCACACACTGAAACAGGCCAAATACAACAAGATCTACAGAACAAAAACCAAAAGAACTGTGGATGCTGTAAATCAGAAACAAAAACAAAAATTGCTGGAAAAGCTCAGCAGATTTGGCAGCATCTATGAGGAGAAATCAGAATTAACATATAGGAGGGTCTGGTGATCCTTCCTCAGATCTAGACAATGTCCAGGCTGTGCGATAGACAATACTGTGGCTATAAAAGCAAGTCAGAAGTTGGGAATTCTTTGGCAGCCAACTCATTTCCTGACTCCTGAAAGGATGTCCACTACCTACAAACAGAAGTTAGGAGTGTGTTGGAATACTGTATTTTCTACTTTGCTGGAGGAGTGTAGCTCTAACAATCCTCAAAAAGATTGTCACCAACTGGGACAAACTGCCTACTTGATTGACACCATATTTGAAACTTTCAGCATTCATTCCCTCCACCACTGACATACAGTTTCAGTGTGTACTATCGACAAGATACTTTGCAGCGATTCACCCAAGCTCCTGAAGCAGCACCTTCCAATCCTGTGATCTGTACTGGCTGAAAGGATAAGGGCAGAGAGATGTGGAAACACCACTACCTGCAAGCACTCCTCCAAGTCTCACACTGTCCTGGCTCAGGAGGTTTACCAGGTTGATTCCAGGGCTGAGAGGACTGTCATTCACAGTGGTTTTATAGCTTGAGCTTGCACTTTCTGAAGTTAAGAAGAATGAGGAGGGATCTGCTTCACGTATATAAAATGCTAAAGAGGATTGATAAAGTGGATGTTAAACAGATGCTCCCCCTTGTGGGACAGTCTCGAACAAGAAATCACAGAGAGTGAGAGGAGGTAGGTTTAAAACTGAGCTGAGAAGAAACTCCTTCTCTGAGGGCCATGAATCGGTGGAACTCACTGGTCTGGAGTGTAGTAGAGGCAGAATCAATCAATAGATTCAAGAAAGAAATAGATATGTTTCTAATGAAGAGCGGGATAAAGGACTATGGGGACCAGCAGGAAAATGGAGTTGAGACTAGGATGGCACAGTGGTTAGCACTGCTGCCTCACAGCGCCAGAGACCCAGGTTCAATTCCCGCCTCAGGTGACTGACTGTGTGGAGTTTGCACATTCTCCCCATGTCTGCGTGGGTTTCCTCCGGGTGCTCCGGTTTCCTCCCGCAGTCCAAAATGTGCAGGTTAGGTGAATTGGCCATGCTAAATTGTCCGTAGAGTTAGGTGTAGGGGTAAATGTAGGTGAATGGGTCTGGGTGGGTTGCTCTTTGGAGGGTTGGTGTGGACTTGTTGGGCCGAAGGGCTTGTTTCCACACTGTAAATAATCTAATCTAATCTAAAACATGTGTTGGCTGATACACAATTACATTGCCAACACTTAATAGTTGTGTGTAAAGCACGATTTTTCTATAGTGCGTTGTTGCACAAGAACACAATCATTGTTTTAAAGAAGAACTACCTGTATTGCTATACCTTCAATGTCAATAGGTCAAAATCTTGGAACTGCCTCCCTAACAGCACTCTAACATAGCTCCCTAACATGAACCTGTGATTCAAGAAGACAGCTGACCATCCTCTCAAATGCAATACAGGTAGATAGAAATTAAAAGAAAATAAACTTAAACTGGTAAATTGTTTAAGTTAGCTGCCTTATCTACTTATGTTTTTTGTTTGATTTATAGAATATGGTGCTATAGCACAGAAGGAGGCTATTCATCCCATCATATATAAAGCTATTTGGCTAGTTCCATTTTTCTGCTGTTCCCCCATTGCCCTATGTTTTCTTCTCTTCAGATAATTATTTACTTTCATTTTAAAAGCCACGAGTGAATCTGGCTCTGCCTATCCCTCTGGTAGTGTTATCAGAATGCTAATTATGTGTTGCGCAAAAGCATTGTGTTGTGATAAATTTGATTGGAATCAAATAATAAGGAAGTAATAACACATTTGAAAACTCATAAATAATCAAACAGAGTCACTGCAGCTTCATGAAACGAAAATCATGCCTAACTAATTTCTGAGAGATTTTCAACTATTTCTCAACAAGAGTGGATAGAGGGGAGCCAGCGAGTGTGTGTTGTATTTGGACTTGACAACAGGTTAAGTCATAAGATAAGAGCGCATGGTGTTGGAGGTAATGTATTGGCGTGAATAGAGAATTGGCTAATGGGCAGGAAACAGCTAGTTGAAGGTTTCTTTCTTTCAGGTGATCAATATTGGGGCTGTAACTGTTTACAGTATACAGTATATTAATGATTTGGAGGGAGGAAGCAAATGTACTGTAGCCAGCTTTGCAAATAGCACGGAAATACAGGTTGTTCTGCTATAACATGCATTTTTTCAGTGTGAGTTACCTATAATGCAATTGATGAATTGTAGATTTTGTTTGGATAACATTGCTTATAGAAAATTGCTATATCAGTCTTCTGCAGTGCGATTTTCTATAGCGGTTTTCCATATAGGGATTTTCTATAGCACTAGGTTGCTGAGGAACACAACTGTGGTGTTGTAGCAGAACAACCTGTAGGTGGAATGGCAGATTGCAAAAGGGAATCAAGTAGTTTACAGAGAGACATTGGTCGATTAAGTAAGTGGGCAAAATATTGGCATAATGGTATAATTTGTGGGAAAAGGTGAAGTTCATTTTTGAAGGGACAATAAAAGGCAGTATCATTTAAATAGAGTCATAGAGATGTACAGCGCGGAAACAGACCCTTCGGTCCAACTTGTCCATGCCAACCAGATATCCCAACCCAATCTAGTTTCACCTGCCAGCAGCTGGCCCATATCCCTCCAAACCCTTGCTATTCATATACTCATCCAGATGCCTTTTAAATGTTGCAGTTGTACTATCCTCTTCCACTTCCTCTGACAGCTCATTTCTTACATGTACCACCCACTGTGTGAAAACGTTGCCTTTTAGGTCTCTCTTGTATCTCTCCCTAAACCTCTAGTTCTTGACTCTCCTGACCCCAGGGAAAAGATTTTGTCTATTTACCCTATCCATGCCCCTCATGATTTTATAAACCTCTAAAAGGTCACCCCTCAGCCTCTGATGCTCCAGGGAAAACAGCCCTGGCTTATTCAACCTCTCCCTATAACTCAAATTCTCCAACCCCGGCAACATCCTTGTAAATCTTTTCTGAACCCTTTCAAATTTCACAACTTTCCAATAAGAAGGAGACCAGAATTGCACGCCATATTCCAGCAGTGGCCTAACCAATTTCCCAGTGGCCTAACCAATTTCCTGTACAGCCACAATATGACCTCCCAACTCTAGCTACGACACAAAGGGAGTTGTGCAAGACACAAAGGTAGCATACAGTTGCAACAGGTAATCAGCCAGCCTAATGGAAGTTGGCCCTTATTTTTCCGGGGTTGAGATATAAGAGTAGGCAAGTCTTACTGCAATTGTACGAAGTGTCGGTGAGAACACATATGGAGTACTGTGAGTAATGTTGGTCCCTTATTTATGGAAAGGTATCAGTTCATTAGAGGCAATTTAGAGAAGGTTCACCCTGGTATGGAGGGATTGTCTTCTGAACAAAGGCTGAACAGGTTGGCACTCCACTCACTGGAGTTTAGAAGAATGAGAGGTAATGCCATTGAAACATAAAGGATTCGTAAGGAGCTTCACAGGGTAAATGCTGAGATGATTTTTCCCCTTATGGGCAAATCTAGGACGAGAGGGTATCGTCTCAGAATGACAATTTAAGACTGAGATGAAGAAAAATTTCTTCTGAGAGGATGGTGAATCTTTGAAACCCCTAGCCACAGAGCTGTGGATGCTGAATCCTTATGTGTATTTAAGGCTGAGGTAGATATTTGATCAATACAGGTCTCAAGGGTTACGAGGATAACGCAGGAAAATGGAAATGGGAAATGTCCAATCAGCCAATATCCTATAGCAAGTCAGAGCAGGCTTGAGTGGCTGGATGACCTATTCCTGTTCGTGTTCTTTTTCTGATATAATTTTTTTTTTCCCATTTACCTTAACTATCTTATTTTCACTGAGAGACTGGAAATAACATATTGGAGATTGTGAATTAGAAATGAAAGGACATGGTGGATAATTTATGCTGTTTCCTTTCAATTATGTTTCAGGGCCAAAGGAAGAAACTGTGAATGATTTCTGGAGGATGATATGGGAGCAAAACACAGCAACAATTGTCATGGTGACGAACCTAAAAGAGAGAAAAGAGGTAATGCTGTCATGACATTATTTGGGATCAGTGATGCATTTCACGTGAGAAATATATGCTCTTTCTTCAACTTGTCTCAGTCAAAGAGAGATACCTGAGGAGGTACATTATCTAAAGACATTAAACGCAGATAAAACATTTATAAAATGAACAAATAAGCAAACTATACATAGTCCTGAGACCAACAAACAGATCATTCTTACTTTCTGTATACAGAAAAGTTTACTCCTTGTATCAAAGTTCATTTTCTGGAAAACTGGATTTGTTATGAGCATTCTAAGGGCAAGCTTGATTAAAGTAATAATTACCATGTATTTTTTTCTGGGATCTTTGGCTTGCATACTTCGTATCATGCTCACACTGAAATTCATAGCCATATCACTCAGTAGTGCGATAGACAAAATGTCTTTTTAGTTTTTTCACAGCATCATGTTCCTGATGAATGCTATTTGTGTTGTTCCTGCCTAGTAACAGCATGAAATGGCTGGCTTCACTTGTTGCTCAATTTGATAGTCTCGTCCCAGTACTTAACGTCTTGACAAATAAATTTAAAAATAACAAATGAGTTGGCTAGATGGCTAGTGTAATTCAGAATAATATCACTGCACTGACATGGCTTCAGTTCTTATTCAAATTAGGGTAGACTTGGAACATGCCTCCAACACTGACCAGAGCTGCCAAGAAAAACTGATCAGGATCAACAATCAGCAGACAATAATTAGACCAGAATTTCTGAAATGGATTTCAAGTTTCACTTTGTCCAATAGCAGCATTCATCCACTTGACAGCATTACAAATTTTATAATTAAGTGTTCAGAATTAGATTAAGTATCAGTTGTAATTTATCAAAAAGGGGAAATGTTTATTAGAACACATAACATGTCGGCAATGGACAAGTGACCAAAATAGAAAAAGATACGACTTGCATGTAATTATTTATCAAAAGTACCTGATATCTGGAAAGCTATGCCGTTAAAACATATGGAAGAATATCCAATCCAACAAATCAAGCTGAACTTCTTGAAACCATTGTTGGTAAGTTTGAGGTCTACACAGTTCTAAATACCCTATTTAAAAGCACTAATCAAAGAAACAATATTCCAAAATTGATGCTAGCCTTTATGATTTTTCATAATTACCTGTTTTCACCTTTTCTCACTGGACATGTCAGTTCCATTGACAAAATCAAATCTCTAGACTTTGTCTTTAAGTGAGAGTTTCCGCATTGAATACAAATGAGATATTCAAGTTGGCTGCATTCATGGCAGAATTTGACATCTGTCATTAGAAATTAGTGATCAGAAATTGGGCCAACATTTCAGAATCACTATTTGCATTTTTGCCCTCTCTTATCCAGGGAATATTTACATATTCTTATGTCTGTAATTCAGCAAAATGCATAAAACTATTGAAAAAACTTTGAATAAGTGAATCTGGGTCTATTTAGTGCTGAAAGGTGTGTCTCGAAGCCTAATTTGAAACTGCATTGTTTGGGCAATTCTCTCTTCTGAAAGAGTTGATTTTCATCTTTTTTCCTCCTGTACGAGCTCAGAGTGTAAATTGGAAATTATTTGACCTGATTGCAGTCACAACAGCACCAACCCCCCAGATTGTATTCAGCTTTGATTAAAGTAATAATTACCGAGTATTTTTCTTCTGAAATCTAAACAACTCAATGTCATAAGTACTCTGATTTTTGTTTTAGTGCAAATGTGCCCAATACTGGCCAGACCAGGGTTGTTGGACATATGGGAACATCAGAGTGTCTGTGGAAGACATGATGGTACTAGTGGACTACACCATTCGCAAGTTCTGTATTCAGCAAGTAAGTCTTGTAAGTTCGTTTGGTTCTGTTTCTAGATGTGAAAATACTCTTAAATTAGTTTTGACTTGTTTCACTTGACAACTGTGTTTTCAATGACTGGAAAGCATTTAAATGCTTATTAATCAGAATTATGTACAGAGTTCATGAAAAATTGAGTTGATATAGAATGTTAGAATAATTCATTCTGGCCACCATTAATATCTTAACTGGCTGTTCCTTCATCTCATAAAACCATAGACCTCCTTCCAATCTACAAGACTGTATTGATGAATCATGCCTGAGCTGGCTTTTTGAAGGTGCCATCCAAATTGTTTCACTTCTGTGTCCTTTGCTCATAACAGTGCTAGTTTCCCCATTCCCCCATCCTTTCATTTCTCAGTTTCTACTGGGTTTTTTTCACCATTGTTTACGATGGTGCATTTCAGATAGTAGTTTACAATCTAAAAGCAAAAATAATCTCCAACCACCACCTGCTGTGTTTTGCCAATTATTTTAAATCTGTAGTGTCTACAATGTTCAGCATTTAATTTGCACAAGATGTTTGGAAATTTGGTATTTTCTGTTTCAATGGGAAGAGGATGCAGTTGCATTGTTACTGTTAGTGGACTAATAACTCTAGAAAAGTACACTCAAAGCCACCTGTATCAGTAAAAGTGATTATGAAATTTGTTTTGGAAGCTGGAGATCTGAAATAAAAACAGAACGTGCTGGAAGAACTCAGCAGGTCTGACAGCATCTGCAGAGATAAGCAAAATTAATGTTTTGACTCTGATATGACTCTCCTTCAGAACCCACAGATTATTTTAGACTGATCAATTAATACTTCACAGATGCATTAATATCTTTTTAATGAAGGAAACTTGTTGTTTTGGCCCATATATCCTTCTGGTCTCCTAATTCACCCTTAACTGCCCTCTGAAGTAATCAAACAAGTCATTTGCTAGAGGAAGGTAGCGCACAAACACCACCTTAAGCCAACTAGAGAAGAAAATACTGACCTGGGGAGAAAACAGAGGTGCCAAGAATGAAATTTCAAAATTGAATGCAGGTTTTAGGAGTATTTGAGAACCTAAACAATATGCACTATTTTTAAAGTCACATCAAAGATAGAGCCTTGATAAGTTGCAAAATAGGTGTCTTATACAACATATAATTGGACAAAAGTAATTTTATGCCAGACTGTCAATTCAGGATAAAGCATGATACTGGGGTGGCACAGTGGCTCACTGGTTAGCACTGCTGCCTCACAGTGCCGGGGACCTGGGTTGATTCCAGCCTCAGAACGTATGGAGTTCGCACATTCTCCCGCGTCTGTGTAGGTTTCCTCTGGGTGCTCCGGTTTCCTCCCACAGTCCAAAGGCGTGCAGGTTTGATGAATTGGCAGTGCTAAATTGCCCATAGTGTTCAGGAATGTGTAGGTTGGGTGCAATAGGTATGGGGAAATGGGTCTGGGTGGGTTACTCTTTGGAAGCTTAGTGTGGATTTGATGGACCAAAGGGCCTGTTTCTACATTGTAGGGATTCTATACCAAAAATGTGTATGTTGAAAGCAAAATATAGCAATAACTTCTTTACTCAAAGAATGATCAGCACTTAAAGTTGTGTCTCTCGGTAGAAGATTAGGGACAGAAGATTTACAATCTTTTGAAGAGTCAGGTGCTTAGTTTCTTTAATCAGAAATTCTAGATGTATGAGTTGAAATGGGCCGAATAGTTCCTGTGATTGGAAATCTCATAGTTGAAGCGTGCCACAGCAAAAGTTATTACTGTAAATAAAAGTTCATGGTATAGGAGTTATATATAAAATTGAAGCTTGGGTAGCTGATAGGAAAATTGGTATACTTCATTTTCTGGTTGGCAAGAAATAATGAGGGGTGTACCACAGGGATAGGGCTTCTAAACTTCTTAGAGTTTATATAAATGACTTAGATGAAGAGACTGAAGATACGTTTACCAAAATTTGCTCTTGCGACAAAGATAGGTAGGAACATTTTGGCAGTAAAGATAAAGCATGTAACCTATGGCTGGAGAGTGGGATTAGCTGGCTAGCTCTTCAGGGGGTTGGGTACGTACACAATGGGTCAACTGGCCTCCTGTAAAGTTTTATGGTTCCAGATATGGGAGATTGTGAAGTTCTGAGGGACCTGAGTCTTCATGTATGAATCTCAAAAGATTAGTATAAAGCTAGAGCAATTATGAAAGCTAAAAAAAAGTTCTTATTAAATGCAGGGGGAATTGAAAAATACTAGGAAGGTTATTCAGTTATACAGAGCACTGGTCAGACCACATGAATTAGAAAAGTTTAGAGGAATATGGGCCAAACGCATGCAAATGGGGCCAGTTGCGTTTGGGAAACCTGGTTGACACAGACAAATTGGACCCAAAGATCAGTTTCTATGCTGTGTGACTCTACGACTCTGTAACATCTGGAGTGCTGTGCAATGTCTTGGTCTC
The DNA here is from genome assembly GCF_047496795.1 of Chiloscyllium punctatum. Classification (NCBI taxonomy): domain Eukaryota; kingdom Metazoa; phylum Chordata; class Chondrichthyes; order Orectolobiformes; family Hemiscylliidae; genus Chiloscyllium; species Chiloscyllium punctatum. The sequence goes on along the minus strand of NC_092739.1, from coordinate 145,878,120 downwards.
CTTAATTAAAAGAGGATAGAAATATGTTGAAATCAATTCAGAGAAAAGTTTACAAGACAAGTATCTAGAAAGGGCAAGCTGTCTTATAAGGAAAGGTTGGACAGGCTAGATTTGTATCAAGAGTTAGAGGTAACTTGTTGAAACGAACAAGATCTTCAGTGTCTTTGGAACTCAGTTTTCCTCAATAAAGGTGTCGGATGGAGAGCCTTTGAATATTTTTAAGGCAAAGGTCGATTGCGATGAAAAGTTTATTGGAGCTATTCAGAATGTGGAACAATCAAATCAGCCATGATCATACTGGATGATGGAGCAGGCTCAAGGAGTCCAGTAGCCTACTCATACTCCTAAATCATATGTTCTGTCTTGTGTACTTTGCTAACATTCAGCAATTTATTTTAACCTTCCATCTCTGTAGGTAGGAGATGTAATGAATAAGAAGCCTCAGCGATTGGTTACTCAGTTCCATTTTACCAGTTGGCCTGACTTTGGAGTTCCATTTACCCCAATTGGTATGCTAAAATTTCTAAAGAAGGTGAAGACCTGTAACCCATCCTTTGCGGGTGCCATAGTTGTACATTGCAGGTCAGTATGTTTTTAAATTGGTGTTCAGTAGATTTCCGTTTTGACAGTTGGAAAAGGATTCACAATTGCTTAAACCTTCCTTATTTCACTTGTTGCATGGCAGTGGAGTAAGGGTGGAGAGAAGGAAAAGGTGATGAGTTTTGTGCACAAATGCAAGTAATGTAAGAAATGAAGTTAATTTGAAAAAAAAAGAAATAAAGACTTGCATTGAAATGGCATTTTCACTACTAATGGAAGTTTCAAAGTGCTTTACAAACAATTAATGACTTTTTGAAGTATTGTAATGTAGGAAATATGACATCAATGTGCACACACTATCAACAACTCTCTCAGACAGCATGGTGATGGTGACCAAATAATCTATTACCCTGCTTCCTTTTGAAACTGTCCTCAAGATCTTTTCCATCTATCATCCATGAGAGGCCGTACAGGACTTTGGTATAATGTCTCACTTGAAAGATGACCCTTTCAAGCAGTGCAGCACTCTCTTAGTACTGCACTGGACTGTCAGTCTTGATGTTTGTGTTTGAGCCTTGAGTGGGATTTGAACCAGTAACTTTGTGAGTCAAAGACTATCACTTGAGGCACTGCTGCCTCTCATCATTTGGAAATACAAATTTAGCCTGAAGGCTGTGATGTAACCATGTATCGTGCAGGGAAGTTGTGGCTTGGTGGTGGGGAACGTGCTGAGATAGTGGGAATGTCACTGGACTAGTAACCAGACACCCAGATTAGTCTTTGGGGGCACAAGTTCAAAGTCCACCTTGGCAGCTGGTGGAAATTAAAATAAATTAATCATAAGCAAAACTTACTCTCAGTATTGGTGACCACGAAATCACCTTTAATTGCCATAAAAACCCATTTGGCTCACTCATGCCCTTTAGAAAAGGAAATGCACTCTCATTATCTGAATTGGCTTTCATGTAATTCCAGACCTACAGCAATGTGGTTGACTTTCAAGTGCCCTCTGCCACTTAGTTGTACCCAGTTGATGCAAACTCAAAATGGAATGCCATCAGATGGGCCGTATTCATTGGCCTAGGCACCAGGAACAACAACTATACAACCAGCTTACTAACATCTGAAGGATTGTGCCAAAATTGGAAAGGCTGTTCCACAGACTGGTCGAGCTATATCTCAGAGACACACCTTACAGACAATGATCAGATACCCCTAGATAAGTCCTGTCCCACCAGTAGGATAGAGACACCCAAGGTAACAGAATTGTGGAGACTGGTACAATTGCAACATTTAAAAGGCATTTGGATGGGTATATGAATGGGAAGGGTTTGGAGGGAGATGGGCTGGGTGCTAGCAGGTCGGACTAGATTGGGTTGGGATGTCTGGTTGGCATGGACGAATTGGACCAAAGGGTCTGTTTCCATGCTGTACATCTCAAGACTCTAAGTCATGTACAGTAATTGGGAAGGAAGTTCTATGGGAGAACCTCAAATTATATGCTGCATCCACGAACACCATGGTTTCAAATCAAATATGGACAAAGTATCTTGCCAACTACAATCTTCTCTATTCTCTCAACTCCCAATCCCAACGCACCTTTGTGCAAAGAAGAGAGATTGGCAAACTTGGCTGTCTATGCTGTCTAGAATTTCAAAATTTGGAGATGTCAGCGTTGGACTGCCGTGTACAAAGTTAAAAATCACACAACGCCAGGTTATAGTCCAACAGGTTTAATTGGAAGCACACTAGCTTTCGGAGCGACGCTCCTTCATCAGGTGATAGTGGAGGGCTCGATCGTAACACAGAATTTATAGCAAAAATTTACAGTGTGATGTAACTGAAATTATACATTGAAAAATTGATTGTCTGTTAAGCCTTTCATCTGTTAGAATACAGTGATAGTTTCACTTCTTTCATGTGTAAATCACAAAACCTTTTTTTAAAGTTGCATTCTCGGGTTAGCTGTTAACAATGGTGATAGCTAGACAATATGTTGAAGGTGATGGCCCCCTGTGTTCTCTGTCTATACCATGATGTTTAGATTGATTCTAATCTAAAAAGTGAGATAACAGTTTTACATAAATTCATGCAGTTTTTGAGCAAAATACAATGTAACTCTGAGAGTAACAGATGAAAGGCTAAACAGACAATCAATTTTTCAATGTATAACTTCAGTTACATCACACTAAATTTTTGCTATAAATTCTGTGTTACGATCGAGCCTTCCACTATCACCTGATGAAGGAGCGTCGCTCCAAAAGCTAGTGTGTTTCCAATTAAACCTGTTGGACTATAACCTGGCGTTGTGATTTTTAACTTAGAATTTCAAAGGTAGCCATAATGTGGAGGTGCCAGTGTTGGACAGGGGTGGACAAAGTTAAAAATCACACAACACCAGATTATAGTCCAATTAGTCCAATTATGCGGAAAGTCAGGAGGCATGGGATAGAGGGAAATTTGGCCAATTGGATAGAAAACTGGCTAACCGGTCGAAGTCAGAGAGTGGTAGTAGATGGTAAATATTCAGCATGGAGTCCAGTTACAAGTGGAGTTCCGCAGGGATCAGTTCTGGGTCCTCTGCTGTTTGTAATTTTTATTAATGACTTAGATGAGGGAGTCGAAGGGTGGGTCAGTAAATTTGCAGATGATACAAAGATAGGTGGAGTTGTGGACAGTGAGGAGGGCTGTTGTCGGCTGCAGAGGGACTTAGATAGGATGCAGAGCTGGGCTGAGGAGTGGCAGATGGAGTTCAACCCTGCCAAGTGTGAAGTTGTCCATTTTGGAAGAACAAATAAGAATGCGGAATACAGGGTTAATGGTAGGGTTCTTGGTCAGGTGGAGGAGCAGAGGGATCTTGGGGTCTATGTACATAGATCTTTGAAGGTTGCCACTCAGGTGGATAGAGTTTGTAAGAAGGCCTATGGAGTATTATCGTTCATTAGCAGAGGGATTGAATTCAAGAGTCGTGAGGTGATGTTGCAGCTGTACAGGACTTTGGTTAGGCCACATTTGGAGTACTGTGTGCAGTTCTGGTCGCCTCACTTTAGGAAAGATGTGGAAGCTTTGGAGAGGGTGCAGAGAAGATTTACCAGGATGTTGCCTGGAATGGAGAGTAGGTCGTACGAGGATAGGTTGAGAGTTCTCGGCCTTTTCTCGTTGGAACGGCGAAGGATGAGGGGTGACTTGATAGAGGTTTATAAGATGATCAGAGGAATAGATAGAGTAGACAGTCAGAAACTTTTTCCCCGGGTACAACAGAGTGTTACAAGGGGACATAAATTTAAGGTGAAGGGTGGAAGGTATAGGGGAAATGTCAGGGGTGGGTTCTTCACCCAGAGAGTGGTGGGGGCATGGAATGCGCTGCCCGTGGGAGTGGTGGAGTCAGATTCATTGGCGACCTTTAAGCGGCATTTGGATAGGTACATGGATGGGTGCTTAATCTAGGATAGAAGTTCGGCACAACATCGTGGGCCGAAGGGCCTGTTCTGTGCTGTATTGTTCTATGTTCTAGTTTTTGGAAGTATAAGCTTTCAAAGTGCTGCACCTTCATCAGGTAGCTACCTGACAAAAGAGCAGTGCTCCAAATGCTTGTACATCCAAATAAACCTGTTGAACTATATAACCTGGTGTTGTGTGATATTTAGAATTTCAAAAAATGAGAGGTGATCTCATTAAAGCTTAGAAAATAAAAGGATAGACATGGTAAATGCGGGTAAAATGTTTTCCTAGTTAGGGAATCTAGAACTAGAAGTCACAATTTAAAAATCTGAGGTGAGAAGAAATTATTTGGCACAGAAGGTTGTGAACCTTCAGAATTCTTGACTACAGAAGGCTGTGGAAGCTCACGTTTAAGTTAGAGGTTGAAGGATTTCTGATTACCACTGGCTACAGATTTGGGTTGACTAATAAGCATTAAAATGGTCAATCAACCATGATCGTATTGAATGGCAAAAGAGGCTCAATGAACTGAATGGCCAATTCAAGTTCCTATGTTCTTTGCTGATAAATCAGTCATCTCTATGTTGAGCAACAGCTGGATGATACATTGAAGGTTACAAAGGCACATAGAGCACTCTGGATCAAGGACTTCAATGTCCATCATCAAGAGTTGCTTGCTATCGCTGCTACAAACAGAACTGGTCAAGTCCTTTTGTTTTATTTGTTTGTGGGATGTTGTCATTTATTGTCCATCCCAATTGTCCCTGAAAAGCTGGTGGTGATCTGCCTGATTAAAATGCTGGTGTCCATTTGGTGTACATCCTCCTACAGTGGTTTTAGGGTCTTTCCGGATTTTAAAACAGCATTGGAGGAACACTGATTTGCTTTCCAGTCAGGATGGTGAGTGGTTGGGAGAAGATCTTGCACGTGGTGCTGCTTGTCGTTGCCCTTCAGATGGCCATAGTTGTGGGTCTGACTTTGCCTCATTGAGTTTCTGCCATGCATCTTGAGGATGGTATATATTGCTGCTATTATGCTATGCTATTGGAGGGGCTAAACACATGTGGATGTGTTATCACTGAAGTTGGCTAGTTTGTCCTGGATAGTGTCAGTCTTTTTGAGTGTTGTTGGAACTGCACTCATCCAAGCCAGTGAGGACGTAATCTATCATGCTCCTGTCATACACTTTGGTGTACAGGCTTTATTGACTAAATTGTCAATGTTCTGGGATACCATTGATAAGATCATAAGAAATAGGAACGGGAATGGGCTGTTTGGCTTCTCGAGCCTGTTCAGTCATTCAGTAGGATCATAGCTGATCTGACATTCCTCAAGTCCACATTTCTGCCTTTTCCCCATAACCCTTAATTCCCTGACTGATCAATAAATTAGGGGCGGCACAATGGTTAGCACTGTTGCCTCACATGGCAAGAGAACCGGGTTCAGTTCCCGCCTCAGGCAACTGTCTGCGTGGAGTTTGCACATTCTCCCCGTGTCCGCGTGGGTTTCCTCCCACAGTCCAAAAATGTGCAGATTAGGTGGATTGGCCATGCTAAATTGTCCATAGTGTTAGGTGAAGGGGTAAATGTAGGAGAATGGGTCTGGGTGGGTTGTGTTTCGGCGGGTCGGTGTGGACTTGTTGGGCCGCAGGGCCTGTTTCCACGCTGTAAGTAATCTAATCTATATAAAGAAAAAGTGGGCAGCATGGTGGCACAGTGGTTAGCACTGCTTACCTCACAGCGCGAGAGACCTGGGTTCAATTCCCGCCTCAGCTGACTCTGTGAGGAGTTTGCACGTTCTCCTGGTGTCTGCGTGGGTTTCCTCCGGGTGCTCCGGTTTCCTCCCACAATCCAAAAATGTGCAGGTTAGGTGAATTGGCCATGCTAAATTGCCTGTAGTGTTAGGTAAAGGGGTAAATGTAGGGGAATGGGTCTGGGTTGGTTGCGCTTCTGCGGGTCGGTGTGGACTTGTTGGACCAAAGGGCCTGTTTCCACACTGTAAGTAATCTAATCTAATCTTAAATACACAGAAAGATGCTACCTCCACAACTCCTCTAGCAAAATTTCCAAAGGCATTCAATTTTCTGAGAGAAGACATTCCTCCTCATTTTGGTCTAAATTGGCAGTCTAAATTCTTGAAACTATGCCCTTTAGTCTTAGATTCTCCTATGAGGGGAAACATCCTTTTGGCATTTACCTGTTGAGCCCTTTTGGAATCTTAAACAAACTTGTACCAACCATAACAGTGTTGTGGCTTCCAAAGCGCATCAGAATCGAGGAATTCTGAGGCAAGTAACTGACCACCTGTCTCTCCAATGTTTATTGACCATCTCCAAAGTTTAAGTCAGGAGTGTGATAGAATAGTGCTCATTTGTTTGGATGAGTGGAACCAACAACTCTTAAGGACCTCATCAAAATAGAGTACAATAAATTCCAATTGATTGGTACCTATTTCACCAGTTTAAGGATTCACTCCCTCAAGCACCACATAGCAAAACAATGTGTGTCAATATGTAAGTTGAACTGCAGCAGTCCACCAAGGGATTGGCACTCTCCACACCTACAGCTTTTACTACCCTAGGCCTTCCAGGTGATAGATGCATAGTGCACTACTATCTGTAAGCTCTCTCCAAACCACACACCTTGACAGGGACCATATTGCCATTCTCTCTCTCTTCTCTTCTGGATCTCCCTACCCCTTACACTGACTGTGTACCTAAGCCACATGGATGGCAGTGCATCAAGAGTTGAGCTCCCCCCATCTTCTCGAGGACAATTATGTATCAGCATCCATGCTGACCTAATCGGCATTATCTGTATCCTGTGAAAGAATGTGAAAGCTGGACAACACTGGGAATCACATAAGTAGTTTATATGATTTTGAAAAGGAGGAAAATAACAGTATATCTAAGAGACAATTGTAGCAATATAAAAGAAGAATTTCAACAAGTGTAGAGCCAAGGAATAGTATAAGTAAAAGACTCTGTTATAAATTTCTTTAAATGTTGAATTGATGAGATGGGGAAATGCTTAAAGAAGAAGTTCAAATAAGCACATAGCAGAAGCAATTTTGTTATAAAAGGTTGTTTTAATTTTCATGTAGGCAGGGTGAAACACATCACTTTGGTAGGATTTGCAAAGAACTTCTGTAATATGTTTGTGGCAGTTTCTTAGGTCATTCCGATGGTATTTAAAGAGTGAGCCAGAACATTTTGGAAAGAATGGTATATACAGAATGGTAAAAAGATAGCAAAGATATTTGTAGGACTATAAGCATTTTGAAGGTAACAGAAATTGTACAGATGTTGTGTTAAATGTGGAGGCCTTTGAGTTGGAAGCTGAAAGCATAAGGAATCCTCTAATGGTTCTGTGACAGGTTGATGAAGTTTGGCTTATGTTCATTGGAGTTTCAAAGAATGAGAGGAGACCTGTTGAAATGCAAGATTGTTTGGGGACTTGACAGGGTTGATGCAGAGAGGTTATTTCCTCTTGTGGGAGATTCTGGGACAGTGGACATAATCTCAGAAGAATTAGTTGTCCATTTAAGAGAGAAATGAGAAATTTCTTCACTTAAAGAGCAGTGAATCTGTGAAATTCTTTACTGCGGAGGCTGGGTCAAACCATTTTTTACTTTATATTCCAATTCACAAATAGGTCAAGCATTCTTTCAGAGCTGCAAAGTGCGCAGTCTATTTCAGCTTAGACTGAAAAGGCAAAGTGGCTGGGAAACAGTTCAACAGATCAAACAAGTTGTTTCACACTGCTCTTATTCAGAGGCTACACAAGTGATATTTTCCATCAGTAGGATGCTATCCTTAATCCAAAAAGACTTTCTGCTTACCATACAATTGAGAAGCATTATGAATTTTGTTGCTGAGGCAAGGCCAGAAATATAGGCTGTACATTCCAGGGATTATCTGATTAAATCAAATACACATTTGTTCAGTTGTTCATAATAACCATAATACAACTCTACGTCAGTACCACTTGCAAAGCCCAGAATAAATGTTTCCTCTTAAACGTGATTGGGCAACACTTGCTAAGTATCTATAAGTGTTCTAATAGTACACTGACAGTCAATTTAAGGTAATCAATCAAGTTGGTGACGTGACTCATTTGGTCTTGCTAGAAACTGCATGGAGGGACTCATTCCCTGAAAATGAAATGTTTTCCTGCTTTGTGTTATTTTTCCATTATTTAAGAACTTAATCATACCTGGTGCTTTTTCCACAACAGTCAGAGTCAATTTACCAACTAAACAGTGCTCACTTTCTTCAGTATAAATGGGGAGATTGATGGTGAATTGGTCTGGGCAGGAAGGTTGATGCAGACTCGATGTCGCCAAATGGTGTCTTTCTGCACTGTAGGGATTATATGATTCTGAGTAATGATTATTTGAAATTTAGCATTCTTGTGTTGTCCAGTCTATTTTCAGCAATAATAAAAATCTTCCTCTTGTTCCAGACTGGTCTGGCCTCGCATACTAGCACTTTTATCAACTGGGAGAAGGATAAATTGCCAATACAGTGATTAGTACCCATTAAAGGTGGCTTCCCACTTCCCATGACCACAGTGCATGTCTCTTCTTTTCTGAGCTTCCCCAACCATAAGCATTGGAGAGAGCTTGGAATACAGGAAAGCTTTCTTGAGTTTGCAGAAAACAAGCTCACTGTAATTTTGATGAAATAGGGTGGACTACTGTTTTTTAACAAGAATGGAAGGTACCATTTTCATGATCAATTGTGGGAATGAGAGCTTGTCAAGAGACCACTGCATATTTTTCTCCTTTCTCCAGCCTCCGATTTGCTCATTTATGGTCTGTAATAAGATGGAAGTCTCCCTTGTATAGCACCTACTGACTTCTCATGCTTGACTTTTTGCGACTTTTGCATAACCAGTGGGAATCATATTCAAGCCATTCTTCCTAATTTATATTTCTGAGAAGTATATTTTGATTTCAATATCCCTCTTTTATATGCAATATAACCATCACTACACTTAAAAATCTGGTTTGTGGATATTACATGGTTTATACCGTGTACATTTTCAGTGGAGTTCTTCTAATTCACTCATGGAATGTAAGCATTGCTGGCTGTTGGCCAGCATTTATTGCCCATCCCTAGTTGCCCTTGAAAAGGTTCTGATGAACTGTCTTCTTGATGCACTGCAGTCCACATGCTGTAAATTGACCCACAATGCCCTTATGAGGAATTCCAAGATTTTGTCTTAATGATAGTAAAGAAAAGGTGATATATTTCCAAGTCATGATGGTGAGCGGTTTGGAAGGGAACTTGTAGCTGATGGTATTCCTGTGTATCTGCTGCGCTTGTCCTTTCAAAGGGCAGTGGTCATGGGTTTGGAAAGTGCTGTCTAAGGATCTTTGGTGAATTTCTACAGTGCACATTGTAGATAGTACAGCAGATCAGGCAGCACCCAAGTAGATATGCACATTGCTGCTGAGTTTTCGTGGAAGAGGGAGTAAATGCTTCCAAGCATTAACCTATTGATACTTCTAATTTGGAAACTTAACGAGTACTTTTTTGTCAGGAGAAATTTGTTTAGTAATTTTTAATATTGTTGCACAGGCTATAGCTGCCATCTTGTGGAACATCATGATATTACGTACTTCATTTAAATATTTAATCAAGGTTTGGTTTGAAAAGAAAATGAAGCATCTGAAAACCATTGTCATTTCCTGCTTTTGTAATCTCTGGAATTCCTTCAAGGATCTGCATTTTGCACCACTCTTATTTCTCATGTATATACAGTATTTAGCAAGGGATAGAAACTAGACCTCCTACCCCTTGAATAAGATTAGGATTGGACCTTTTTCAGTTGTCTCTGAAGATTACCTAAAATAGATGTTAATCCTTTATTCACATCGTTAAGGGAACCAACAGTAATGAGAAATTGACAGTGAAAGGTTGAACAGGTGATAGTCCCATTCATGATTTTTTAAAATTCTTTTAAAGTTTGTCTTTCCATAAAGCTGAAAAGAATGTGAATTCCATTTCCATAATCATGAGGTTTTTTTTGACTTGCTTTGCCTTACCTAGTGCAATACCTCTTTGGACTTCAAGCTGCCTGCTGTTAAAAGCAAGTAACTCAACAGCCATGTTGTTCAAATAAATGTGGATACATAAAAACATGATATAAAGTGCGGATTGTACTCAATTTCCAGGCACCTTCAGGTTGATACTTCTTTAATTGAGTCAAGGAATGTGGGCTGTTGCTGCCCATCCATAATTGATCTTGGAAAAAGTGGTGGTGAGCTGTTGCTAAGAACTGCTGTAGTCCATTTGGTGTAGGTACATTCACAATGAGATGTAGGAGCAGAAGAAGCCCATTGAGTCTGCTTTACCATTCATCAAGATTATGGCTGATCTGATAATCCTCAACTCCACTTTCCTGCCATTTCCCTTACTTGTTAAAAATGTCTGTCTCAACCTAGAATATACTGAATGACAAAACCTCGACAGCTCTCTATGTTAAAGAATTCAATGGATTCACAACCATCTGAGAGAAGAAACTCCTCCTCATCACTGACTTACATATGCGACTTCTTATTCTGAGAGTATGCCCTTAAGCACTAGATTCTCCCACAAAGGGGATCAGCCTCTCCATATCTATTCTGTCAAGTCTCTTAAGGATCTTGTATCCTTAAATAAGGTCAACTCTGATTTGCCTAAATTCCAACGAGTACAGCCTGAATCTGCTCACCCTCTCCTCATAAATCAATGCCTTCATACCTGGTATCCGCCAAAAGTCTCACAACACTAAGTTGTAGTCCATCAGGTTTATTTGAAATCACAAGCTTTCAGAGCACTGCACCTTCATCAGGTGAAGTCCTGTTCATATACCCATTCAGATGGATTTTAAATGTTGTGATTGTATCAACCTCCACCACTTCCTCTGGCAGCTCATTCCATTATCTGTGCACCATCATCTGCATGAAAAAGTAGCCTCTAAGGTCCATTTTATATCGTTCCCCTCTCACCTTAAACCTATGCCCTCTAGTTCTGGACTGCCCCCACTCTGGGGAAAAAACATTTTGCCCATTTACCCTATCCTTGCCCCTCATGATTTTATAAGCTTGTATAAGGTCACCCCTCCACTCCAAGGAAAATATCCCCGGTCTATTCAGCTTCTCTCCATAGCTCAAACCCTCCAACTGTGGCAGAAAGTGAGGACTGCAGATGCTGGAGATCAGAGTCGAGGCACTGGAAAAGCACAGCAGGTCAGGCAGCTTCCGTGGAACAGGAGAATTGATATTTTGGGCATAAGCCCTTCATTAGGATTGGAGGGAGACCAGGATTGCATGCAATATTCCAGTAGTGGCCTAAGCAATGTCTTGTACAGTTGCAACATGACCTCCCAACTCCTATACTCAGTGCATTGACCAATAAAGGCAAGCATACCAAACGTCGCCTTCACTATCCTGTCTACTTGTAACTCTACTTTCAAGGAACTATGAACCTGTGCTCCAAGGTCTCTGTTGAGTAAGTGAAGAGGAAAAAAATTTGTGAAGACAGATGGAGGTCCTTTACAGTCAAAAACAGGGGAAGTTTTAAAGAGGAACAAAGTGATGACAGATCAATTAAATACACACTCTGCCTTTACAATGGCTCAGTGTCCCAAAAATGTTGGAGAACACTGAGCCAAGTAATAGGGAGGAATTGAAGGAAATCAATATTGCTAGGAAAATATTATTGGGAAAATTGATTGGATTAAATGCTGATAATCCACCAGCCCCTGATATTGTACATCCTTGATTACTTAAAGAAAGTGATCCTAGAAATAATTGATTCACTGGTGGTCATTTTTTCAAGATTTTATCGATTGCAGCGAAACTAATGTAACCCCAATATTTTAAAAAAGGAAGTAGAGAAAAAACAAGAAATTATCCACCATTTAACTTTATATTGGAAATGGGGAAATATCTACACAGACTGTAGGCCTTTGACAAGGTTCTACATGGTAGACTGGTTTGTAAGATTAGATCACATGGGATCCAGGGAGAAGTAGCCAGTAGGATACAAAATTGGCTTGACAGTGAAAACAGAGGTTGATAGGGGTTGTTGTTCAGAGTGGAGGCATGTGACCAGCAGTGTGCCGCGAGTATCCAGCGTTGTTTGTCATTTATATAAATGATTTAGATGAGATCATAGAAAGAATGGTTGGTAAGTTTGCGAATGACACCAAAATTGGTGATATAGTGGACAGTGAAGAAGATTATTTTAAGAGTACAATGGAATTTTGATTAACTGGAAGTAGACTGAAGAATAACAGAGTTTAGCTCCAATAAGACTAAGGTGTTGGTGGGTCAAACCAGGGCAGGACTTAAACTGTTAGTGGTAGGGCTATGAGGAGTATTGTCAACAAAAAGACTTGCAGTGCAGATACATAGATCCTTGAAAGTATGTCACAGGTAGACAAGGTAGTGAAAAAGGTGTTTGGCACGCTTGCCTTCATCAGTCAGAGCATTGAGTACAAGAGTTGGGATGTCATGTTACAGCTTACAAGACATTGGTAAGGACATATTTGGAGTACTGTGTACAATTCAGGTTGCCCTGCTATAGGAAAGATTTTATTAAACTGGAAAGGGTGCAAACAAAATTTGCAAAGGTGTTACTGAGACTGGAGAGTTTAAGTTGTCAGAAGAGACTGAATAGGCTTGGGCTTTTTTTTTCCCATGGAGCATAGAAGCTGAGGGGTGACCTTTATAGAGATTTATAAAATCATGTGGGATCACACAGCATTGCCCTTTTTTGTGAAGGGCAATGCTTGTCACTGGCCACTCGGGTGTTTTCCTATCTTCCTGGTGGCGGAAATTGAATAAAAGATTCGTGCACCTTGTGTCTCTCACTGTGTCTCACACCTGCACACACACACCATGGGTGCTGGGGAAAAATAAGCACTACCGCAGTTAGGTGAAAAAAAAATGAAAAAAGAAAATAAAAACAAGATAATATGAATAGCCAAGGTCTTTTCCCTTGGATAGGGGAGTCCAAAACTAGAGACATAGGGGAAAGAATTAAAAGGTGTCAGAGGGGTAGCTTTTGCTCACACACAGTGGTGCATATATGGAACAGCCTGCCAGAGAAAGTGGTACAGGCAGGTACAGTTACAACATTTAAAGGACATTTTGACAGGTATATGGAGGGGAACGGTTTAAAGGAATATGGGGGCCAAACACAGGAAAATGGGACTACTTCAGTTTAGAGCTGAAAATGTGTTGCTGGAAAAGCGCAGCAGGGCAGCATCCAAGGAGCAGGAGAATCGACATTTTGGGCATGACCCCTTCTTCAGGAAACTACTTCAGTTTAGAAAACCTGATTGGTATGGACAAGTTGGACTGAAATGCCTGTTGCCATGCTGTATGATTCAATGGTTCGATGTAAGTACTAGAAACCATAATAAAACATTTAACAAAGAGCACTTGGGAAAACAGTGACAGGATTGGACAGATGCGGCAAGATTTATAAAAGGGAAATGTTTTGAGGAAATATTTGGTAGAGTTGACAAGAGAAAGCCAGTGGATGTGGTATACTTCAAATTTCAATAAGGTCCTATGTAAGATTGAAGTGTAAAATTTAAAGCACATGGGATTGGGGGTAATGGATAGAGAACTGGTTAGCAGCAGAGAACAAAGAAAACTAAGATGAGGAGAAATTTCTTCACCCAAAAATCGGTGAACCTGTGCAATTCTTTGCCACACAAAGTGATTGAGGCCAAAACATTTTCAAGAAGGGGTTCAATATTGTTCCTAAGGCAAAGGAGACTAAAGGGAATGGTGAGAAAGTGGGAGCAAGGTAAGAGGTGAATGATAAGCCATGATCCCATTGAATGGTGGCACAATTTCATGCTAACATTTTGTGATTCAAAGAGAATGCCAAATGTTCAGTACCTTTCTGTACTTTTTAACCATTTAACTGTTTAAGAAGGGTGGTAAGGATAAGCCAGGGATCTATAGACCAGTGAGCCTGACGTCGGTGGTGGGCAAGTTGTTGGAGGGAATCCCAAGGGATAGGATGTACATCTATTTGGAAAGATGAGGACTGATTAGGGATAGTCAACCTGGTTTTGTGCGTGGGAAATCATGTCTCTCAAACTTGATTGAGTTTTTTGAAGAAGTAACAAAGAAGATTGATGAGGGCAGAGTGGTAGCTGTGATATATATGGACTTCAGTAAAGTGTTCGACAAGGTTCCCCATGGGAGACTGATTAGCAAGGTTAGATCTCACGGAATACAGGGAGAACTAGCCATTTGGATACAGAACTGGCTCAAAGGTAGAAGACAGAGGGTGGTGTTGGAGTGTTGTTTTTTAGACTGGAGGCCTGTGACTAGTGGAGTGCCACAAGGATCGGTGCTGGATCCTCTACTCTTTGTCATTTACATAAATGACTTGGATGCAAGCATAAGAGGTACAGTTAGAAAGTTTGCAGATGACACCAAAATTTGGAGGTGTAGTGGACAGCGACGAGGGTTACCTCCGATTACAACAGGATCTTGACCAGATGGGCCAATGGGCTGAGAAGTGGCAGATGGAGTTTAATTTAAATAAATGTGATGATGTGCATTTTGGGAAAGCAAATCTTAGCAGGACTTATACACTTAATGGTAAGGTCCAAGGGGGTGTTGCTGAACAAAGAGACCTTGGAGTGCAGATTCATAGCTCCTTGAAAGTGGAGTCGCAGGTAAATAGGATAGTGAAGGACGTGTTTGGTATGCTTTCCTTTATTGGTCAGAGTATTGAGTACAGGAGTTGGGAGGTGATGTTGCGGCTGTAAAGGATATTGGTTAGGTCACTGTTGGAATATTGCATGCAATTCTGGTCTCCTTCCTATCAGAAAGATATTGTGAAACTTGAAAGGGTTCAGAAAAGATTTACAAGGATGTTGCCAGGGTTGGAGGATTTGAGCTATAGGGAGAGGCTTAACAGGCTGGGGCTGTTTTTCCTGGAGCGTCGGAGGCTGAGGGGTGACCTTATAGAGGTTTACAAAAATTATGAGGGGCATGGATAGGGTAAATAGGCAAATACTTTTCCCTGAGGTCGGGGAGTCCAGAACAAGAGGGCATAAGTTTAGGGTGAGAGGGGAAAGATAGAGACCTACGGAGCAATGTTTTCCACATAGAGGGTGGTACGTGTATGGAATGAGCTGCCAGAGGAAGTGGTGGAGGCTGGTACAATTGCAACATTTAAGAGGCATTTGGATGGGTATATGAATAGGAAGGGTTTGGAGGGATATAGGCCGGGTACTGGAACGTGGGACTAGATTGGGTTGGGATATCTGGTTGGCATGGACAGGTTGGACCGAAGGGTCTGTTTCCATTCCATACGTCTCTGTGACTCTTAAATAATACGTAGCTTCTTGATTCTTCTTGCCAAAGTGCATAATCTTTTCCCACATTATTTTCCATCTGCCAAGTTTGAGGCCACTTGGCCTAACCTCTCTATATCCCTGTACAGATGTTATACTCATCACTTGCGTTCCCACCAATTTTGTGTAATACATAAACTTGTTTATAGAACATTTGTTTTCCTTGTCCTAGTAATTAATATGTATTGTAAATAATTGTGGCCCCAATACTGCTCCCTGTGGCATTCCACCAGTTACAGGTTGCCATTCGGTCAAGGTCCCAAGTCCTGTTGTCCCAAATTTCTGTATTCTCTTCGATAGCCACTTTACTTCCCATGCTAATCTAGTACCTCAGCATTATGTGCTCTTATGATGTAACCTATTGTATGATACTTTATCAAATGCCTGTTGAAAATCCAAACATATGCTTATTATCACCCAAAGGCTTTTGGTAAATTTGTCAAACATGATTTTGCCATTCATGAAGCCATGCTGGTTTACAGAAAGTCAGACATTGCTGGAAAAGCTCAGCAAGTTTGGCAGTCTCTGTGTAGAACTGGGTAAAAGGTGGTATTCATGGTGGGAGATTTAGGGGGAGGGGTGGAGTGGAGTGAGCGGATAGGCAGGCTTGGGGCAGTTGGTGTGGTGGAGTGAGCAAATAGATGGAGAGGGAGCCCAGAGATAGAAGAAAAGTTAGATAAACCAATTGAGATACTAAACCAGGGAAGAGAAGAAGCTAGATTGGTAATAATGGGGCACTATGTATAGGTGAAAGTGGGTTTGCTGAGTTGAAAATAGCCCATGTCATGACAGGGTCTGGAGTTTGTAGTTGGCTAATGGACATCAAAGGGGGTGTTCGCGCTGTAAAATTATTAACTCAATATCGAGTCCTGAAGGCTGTAATATCCCCAAGTGTAGCTCTCCCAGTTTGCGTTGAATCTCACTGGAGCACTACAGCAGGCCTGAGACAGAAATGTTGGCCAAGGAATATGATGGTGTTTTGAAATGCAAACAACTGGAAGTCTGAGGTCATTTTTACAGACAGAGCATAAGTGTTCTGCAAAGTGATCAGCCAGTCTGCATCTCAGTACAGAGGAGACAACATTGCAAACGGTGAGTACAGTAGACTAGATTGAGTGAACTGCAGGTAAATTGCTGCTTAGCTTGGAAGGCCTTGGGTTAGTGAGGAGGCAGGAGGTACACGGGCAAGGGTCGAACCTCCTGCGTTGGGGTTGTTGGGAGTGGAGTAGTGGACCTGGTTGCCCCAGAGGAATGGTACCTGCAGACTGCTGACGGAGTTGTGGGGTGAAAATTAGTGTCTGGTGCTGGTGTCTCTCTGGAGGCTGTTAGGTTGGCAAGTGAGGACCAGGAGGACCCTATCATTGTTGTAGGAGGGAAAAGAAATTTTGAATGCAGAATTATGGGAAATGGGTAAGACACAGCTAAGGGCTTGTGCTAGTATACATTGGTTTTCAGAGTACTTTCGATAAAATCTTCCACAAGAGGCTGGTTCAAAATACTAAAGCACAAGGTTTATGACATACTACTGGCATAGATGAATGCTTGTAAAAGATGGAAAACAGAGAATGACTGAGTGTCATTTCTACGTAAGTAGGCTGTGACTAGTGGAATTCTATAAGGGTCAATATGTGGGGCCTAACTGTTTATAGTATATATCAGTGCATTGGAGGTGGAGATCAAGTGTAATATTTCTAAATTTGCAGGTGGTACAAATATAAGTGGGGATATGTTAATGTGAGGAAGATGTAAAGGTATTGCAGAAATATTTGAATAGACTCGGTGAATAGGCCTGCGGATAGCACGGTGACTCAGTGGTTAGCACTGCTGCCTCACAGTATCAAGGACCTAGGCTCAATTCCACCCTCTGGCAACTATCAATGTGGAGTTTGCACAGAGGGTTCTGGGGACCTGGATTCAAATCCCACAATGGCAGAATGGTGCAATTTGAATTCAATAGAAACAATATCTAAAATTAAGAATCTACTAATCATGTTGGAAAAACATCATCCAGCTACTGCTATCCTTCAGGGAAGGAGGTCTGCCATCCTCAACCGAAATGTGACTCCAGTTCCACAGCAAAGTGGTTGACTCTAAACTGCCCTCTGAAATAGCTAAGCAAGCCGTTCAGTTGTACCAGTCGCTACAAAGTTACAAAAAAATGAAATTGGAAGGAACGCCTGGCATCAACCTAGGCACCAGAAAAGGTGATGACATAAGCAACCTGGTCAACCCTGCAAAGCCCTCCTTACTAAGATGTAACTCCTTCCTAATT
The DNA here is from genome assembly GCF_047496795.1 of Chiloscyllium punctatum. Classification (NCBI taxonomy): domain Eukaryota; kingdom Metazoa; phylum Chordata; class Chondrichthyes; order Orectolobiformes; family Hemiscylliidae; genus Chiloscyllium; species Chiloscyllium punctatum. The sequence continues at coordinate 145,860,486 of NC_092739.1, read as the reverse complement.
TCAGCTAGTGCCAAAATTGGGAGAGCTGTGTCACAGATGGGTCAAGCCTGATGTAGTCAAACTCATTGAAGCTAATCTGACAGATATTGTCCCAACCACCACCACTAATCATTCCTGAATACGTCCTGTCCCACTAGCAGGGGTGGCAACACATTAGTGTACAGTGGAGAGAGAGTTTCTGGGAGATCTCAACATAATGCCACTATTTAAGAAAGATGTTAAAGAAAAGCCAGGGAACTATAGACTGGTGAACCTGACATTGGTGGTGGACAAATTGTTGGAGGGAATTCTGAGGGACAAGATTTACATGTATTTGGAAAGGCAAGGACTGATGGGGATAGTCCGCATGGCTTTGTACATGGGAAATTATGTCTCACGAACTTGATTGAGTTTGTTGAAGAAGTAACAAAGAGGATTGATGAGGGCAGAGGCGTAGGCATGATCTACATGGACTTCAATAAGGTGTTCAACAAGGTTCCTCATGGGAGACTAATTGGCAAGGTTAGATCGCATGGAATAGAGGCAAAACTAGCCATTTGGATAGTGAGCTGGCTTGAAAGTAGAAGACAGGGGGTAGTGATGTTTTTCAGACTAGAGGCCTGTGACCAGTGGTGTGCCACAAGGATCGATGCAGGGTCCACTGCTTTCGTCACTTATATAAATGATTTGGATGTGAACTTATAGTTAGTAAGTTTGCAGATAACACCAAAATTCGAGGTGTAGTGGGCAATGAAGGAGGTTACCTCAGAGTACAATGGGATCTTGATCACGTGTGCTAATGAGCTGAGGAGTGGCAGATAAAGTTAAATTTGGATAAATGCGAGGTGTTCCACCTTGGAAAAGTAAATCAGAGCAGAACTTATACACTTAATGGTAAACTCCTATGGAGTTTTGCTGAACAAAGAGACCTTGGAGTGCAGGTTCATAGCTCCTTGAAAGCAGAGTTACGGGTAGATGGGATATTGAGGAAGGTGTTTGGTATGCTTTCCTTTATTGGTCAGAGTATTGCGTACAGGAGTTGGGAAGTCATGTTGTGGCTGTACAGGACATTGGTCAGGCCACTTTTGGAATATTGTGTGCAATTCAAGTCTTCCTATCGGAAGGATTCTGTGAAACTTGAAAGGGTTCAGAAAAGGTTTACAAAGTTGTTGTCAGGTTTGGAGGATTTGAGTTAGAGAGAGGCTGAGTGGGCTGGGGCTGTTTTCCCTGGAGCATTGGAGACTGAAGGGTGACCTTATAGTGGTTTATAAAATCATGAGAGGCATGGATAGGATAAATATACAAGGTCTTTTCTCTGGGCTGGGGGAGTCCAGAACTAGAGGACATAGGTTTAGGGCGAGAGGTGAAAGATATAAAAGGGATCTTAGCGGCAACCTTTTCACACAGAGGATGGAGAGAGTATGGAATGAGATGCCAGAGGAAGTAATGGAGGCTGGTACAATTACAGCATTTGAAAGGCATTTGGATGGGTATATGAATAGGAAGGGTTTAGAAGGATATTGGCCAAGTGCTGTCAAATGGGATTAGATTAAATTAGGGTATCTGGTCGGCATGGAAAGTTGGACTGAAGGATCTGTTTCCCTCATGTACATCTCTGTCTCTATAATCAGCAGAGCGTCCTTCTGATGGTAAAGTCTGGCTTTCACATTGAGGATAACCTCCACCATGTTATGGTACTATCACCTGCTAAATGATATTGAACAGATGTTGGAACTGAAGATTTGGCATGCATGAGGCCGCTGTGGGCCATTACCTACAGCAGAATTGTATTCCAGCACAACCTCATGGCCTGACATATCCCCCACTCAACCATTAGCATTAAGCCGGGTAATAACCCTGTTCAATGGAGAGTGTAGGAGGGCATGCTAGGAGCAGCACCAGGCATACCTAAAAAATGAAGTGTCAACCTGTTGAACCTACCAAACAGGCTACTTGCATGCCAAATAGCATAAGAAGCATATGTGAGTTAAATGAAACTGCAGCCAACAGATCAAATCTAACTTCTGCAGTCCTGCCATGTCCAGTTTTGAATAGTGGTGGACAGTTAAACATCTCACTGGAGAACGAGGCACCACAAATATCCACATCCTCAATGATGGAAGAGCCCAACACGTCAGTGCAAACGTAAAGGCTGAAGCATTCACAACAATTTTCAGCCCGAAGTGCCAAGAGGATGATTCATCTCAGCATCTTCCATTGGGCCCCAACATCACAAATACCAGTCTTCAGCCAATTCAATTTGCTCCATTTGATGTCAAGAAACTGTTGGAGGCACTGGATACTGTAAAAGCTGTGGGCCCTGACACTATCGTATCAATAGAACTGAAGACTTCAGCTACAGAACTTGCTGCTCCCCTCGTCAAGCTTTTGGAAATATAACAACATAGAAAGTAGGTGCTGGAGTAAGCCATTCATCCCTTCAAGCCTGTATCACCATTCAAAATGATTGTAGCTGATCGTACAGTGTCAGTATCCCATCCTGTTTTCTCTCCATACCCCTTGATCCTTTTAGCTGCAAGGACCATGTCCAGCTCCCGCTTGAAAAATCTTATGAATTGGCCCCAAAGCTTTCTGTGGTAGAGAATTCCATGAGTTCACAATTCTAATTGAAGAAATTCTTCCTCATCTCAGTCCTGAATAGCTCACCCCTTATTCTTAAACTGTGATACCGAGTTCTGGAATTCCCCAACATTGGGAACATGCTTCCGCACGGTGGCTCAGTGGTTAGCACTGCTGCCTCACAGCACCAGGGTCCCAGGTTCAATTCTGTGGAATGTGTGGAATTTGTACGTCCTCCCTGTGTCTGCGTGGGTTTCCTCTGGGTGCTCCGGTTTCCTCCCACAGTCCAAAGATGTGCAGGTCAGGTGAATTGGCTATGCTCAATTGCCATTAGTGTTAGGGGGAAAAATTTAGAAAGGACCTAAGGGGCAACTTTTTCATGTAAATAGAATGAGCTGCCTGAGGAAGTGGTGGAGGCTGGTACAATTACAACATTTAAAAGGCTTCTGGAGTGTATATGAATTTACACGGATATGGGTGAAGTGCTGACAAATGGAACTAGATTAGTTTTGGATATCTGGTCGGCTTGAACGAGTTGGACAGAAGGGTCTGTTTTCATGCTAGACGTGACTATGACTCTATCTGGAATTAAGAATCTAATGATGATGAATCGATTATCGATTGTCAGAAAAAAAACACCTGGTTCACGAATGCCTTTTAGGGAAGGAAACTACCATCCTTACGTGGTCTGGCCTACATGTGACTCCAGACTTACAGCTGCCTAGCCAGCAACACTGTCATCCCATCAATGAATAAAGAAACAAACAATGCTTCTAAATTCCTGCAAGTACAAACCCAGTCGATCCAATCTTTCCTCATATATCAATCCTGCCATCCCAGGAATCAGTCTGGTGAACCTTCACTGGACTCCCTCAAAAGCAAAACTAGGAAACAAAAATGCACACAATACTCAAGGTTTGGCCTCACCAACGCCCTTTATAACTGCAGCAAGATATCCCTACTACTATACTCAAATCCTCTCATAATGAAGGCCAGCATGCCTTTAGCTTTCCCTATCAACTGCTGCACCTGCATGCCAACCTTCAGTGACTGTTCCACTCAGACATCCACGTTCCTCCATATTGCATTTCCCAAGTATTTGCCTATTCAGCCAGCATGTCTAACTCACCCTGCAACCTCATAGCATCCTTAAAGCATATACTGACACTCAGCTTATTGTCGTCTGAAAATTTGGAGATGTTGCATTCTATTCCTTTGACCACATCATTAATGTATAGTGTGAGCAACTGGGATCCCAGCACTAAACCCTGAGATACCCCGTGTGTCACTGACTGTCTCTCTGAAAGGACCCGCTGATTCCAACTCTCTGCTTTCTGTCTGCCAAACAATTCTCTATCCATGTCAATACATTACCTCCACTACTATGAGCTTTAATTTTACTTACATGTCTTGTGTAGAACCTTATCAAAAGTCTTCTGATAGTCCAGGTACACAGCATCTACTGGTTCCTTGTCCACTCTACTAGTCACATCCTCAAAAATTTCCAGAAAATTTGTCAAGCATGATTTCTCTTTAATGAGTCCATGCTGACTTAGACTGATTTTGTCACCATTTTCCAAATGCCCAGTTATTACCTTTGTCAATATTACTATGAAAGTTATTATATTCTTTGACTCCAACATTTTCCCTACCATTGATGTCAGGCAAACCAGCCTATAATTCCCCATTTTCTTTCCCTCCTTTTTTAAAAAATGGGGTTATATTAGCTCGCCCAATGTCATTGCAACACATTTATCTACCGGACAATGTGGAAAATTTCCAAGATACGTTTTATATGCAAAATGTTGGACAAATTCAACCTAGCCAATTCCTATTCCATCAGTCTACTCTTGATAATCAGTAAAGTGCTGGAAAGTGTCATCAACAGTGCTATTCACCAGCATCTGTTCAGCAAAATTATACTTAGTAATGCCCAGGATGGGTTCCACCAGGACCGCTCAGCTCCTGACCTCATTATAGCCTTGGTTCAGACATGGACAAAAGAGCTGAATTCCAGAGATAAGGTGAGAGTGACAGTCCTTGCCAGTGTGGCATCAAGAAGCCCTAGCAAACTGGAAGCATTGAGTATCGGGGAGGAAATCTCCACTGGTGGAAGTTAAACGTGGCTCATAGGAAAATAGTTGTGGGTTTTGGAATTCAGTTATCTCGGCTCTAGAAACGCTGAGCAGGTGTTCCACAGGGTAGTGGTTGAGACCCAACCATCTTCAGCTGCTTAAATAATGACCTTCCCTCCATCATAAATATCAGAAGAGGAGATTTTTGCTGATCATTGCACAATGTTCACCACCATACGTGACAACTCGGATGCTGAAGCAATCTATATTCAAGTTGTTTCAACACTGGGTAAACCCCTCTGCTAATTTAAACCAGACACGCAGAAAAGCTCGCCTCCCCTCACAATCTGTAAAAATATGAGTGACAAAGAACTACCAAAGCCTACCAATTAAAGAAAAAGATTAACAATTTATTCTTTAAGTCTCAGAAAAAAAGAGAACATTAAACAACAATTATCTACACTGTAAACCTCCTTTATCGTAACGATTTATCTACCTCCCACTATACACTGTACTGAACCAATAAAACCCCCGATTACGTTTTACAAAAAAGTCAAATTTAAAAACTAGTTAGCTGTGTCGATTCTCCTCTGAAGATTTTCTGGGTCTTTTTTGGTCTTCTGCTGCATAGATTTCATATGAACAGGTACCTTTCAGAGAGTGATTCTGTGGGCCATCTCTGCTTGTTGGTGTTCTTTGCTGCTCTGGCTAACAGTTCAAAATACCCAATTTTTATACCCCAACACATTGGATCATCTCATTGGTTTGATGTCAACAACACAGTAAAATTCAAATTAGATTGCATTTTCGTATCTTGGGGCATAATTTAAGCTGGCCAAAATTGAATTTGTTGTGTACCATAGCAATTCAGCTCGAGCTATTTGTTTCAGAGGCAAATGTTACGTTTTAAAAATTTTCAGCACACTCTGTGCTTGTTAAGTCCTTGCCAGCTTTCACTCTCTCTTAAAGGTACTGTACACACCTACACCTTCATAACACTTAAGAAGAAATGAACCAACATAATGAAAAGATGGCATTTTTTATTCCATAACCACACAACCATGTCATACATATGACGTTAATCTAAGTTTATATTGACCTCTTCCCACGCGTATATATAACATTAAAAAGATACTAATCTCATCTATACTTTATCAGTTAACTCCGAGATAACACATGTTATTACACTGTTATAACCCGCAACATGTACAATTTGTAAATTTATAGCCTGTAACGTAAGACTCCAATGAAATAGTCTCATATTCATCGCTTTAAAGCATTCCAAGAATGTAGGAGGATTGTGATCAGTGTACACAACCATCTCAGACACATTTGTGACATAAGCACTAAAATGTTGTAAGGTCAGTACCAAACTTAACAGTTCTTTTTTGATTGGAGAGTATTTTCTCTGGTAGGTGTTAAGATTCTTTGAAAAGTAACAAACTGGCAGTTCAATTCCATCTTCATCTTCACTAGCATCAATGGCAACTTTGAAAGGTTTCAAAAGGTTTGGTGTAGCTAAAACTGGTGCAATGGTTAATATTGCTTTTAAATTGTCAAATGCTTCCTAGCATTTTCTGTTTTTCAACAAATCTGTTAATGGTGCCACTACACGGCTGAAGTCTGGAACAAACTTCCAGTAGAATCCGCTTGCTCCCAAAAATTGAAGCACCTCTTTCTTCAAGGTTGGTCGTGAAAATTCCTCAATGGCCTTTGTCTTTTTGTTCCCTGGGATGAACCTTCCATGTTATGTCCAAAGAACGTCACCTCTGCTTTCGTGAATTCAGTTTTGCTTAAGTGTAGTACCAGGTTTACTTCTCTTAGTCGATCAAAGAGCTCTGCCAACTGTACCATGTGATCTTCCCAAGACTCACTGAAGATTGCTACGTCGCCCAAGTAGACTGCACAGTTTGTTAACCCAGCCACAATTCTGTTCATGAGCCTTTGGAATGTGGCGGGTGTGTTCTTCATTCCAAAAGGCATCTCAATGCCAGCAAAATCAAGGAACTCATTATTGACATTCGGCGGGATGTTACTTATGCTCCCCTACACATTAACAGCACAGAAGTGGAACGAGTGGAGAGTGTCAAGCTTCTGGGAGTGGTCATCCACAACAAGCTTTCTTGCACTCTTCAGGTGGACGCACTAATTACAAAGGCCCAACAACATCTCTTCCTCAGGCAGCTGAGGAAATTTGTCATGACGGCGAATACCCTTGCCAACTTTTATAGGTATGTCATTGAGAGCATTCTGCCTGGATGTATCACTACCTGGTATGGCAACTGTACCATTCAAGATCGGAGATGGTTACAGTGAGTGGTGAACTCTGCCCAGATATTCACATCTGTTGAATCCATCTATCAGGCCCACTGTCAAGGAAAGGCCGCCAGCATTCTCAAAGATCCATTTCACCCTGGCAATGTTTTTCTACGACCTTTACCGTCGGGGAGAAGATGCAGAAGCCTGAATACGTGCATTAGTCGGTTTCGAAACAGTTTCTACCCTAATGTTGATAGAATACTGAATGGACTCTCAAACTCTTAACGTTCACCTGTACCTGTGTTTTGTTTTTGCTGCTGTTTACCTATTATTTACTTATCCATGCTACTTAACTCTGTGATCTACCTGACTTGTTCACAAGACACAGAGCTTTTCAATGTGCCTCAGTGCACGTGACAATTAGTTGAATTGAATTGATTTGAACTGAACTGAACTTCCTCATTGTTTAACATATTTTAAGGTATGTCAAATTCCACAACATCTGGATTTGATTCCTTACTCTGCGGGGCAGTGACTAATGCCTGTTTCTCCAGTTCTTTCTTCCTGTAATAATAAGGTTTCAACATATTCACGTGACATACCCGATACAGATTTTTCCTATTGGATCCCCAGGTCTGGATAGGATCTATCCCAGGTTACTGGGGGAAGAAAGAGAGGACATAGCTAGGGCTTTAACAGATATCGTTGCAGCATCCTTCAAAACAGGGGAGGTCCCAGAGGACTGGACAATTGCTAATATTGTCCTTTTGTTTAAGAAGGGTAACCGGGTTAATCCAGGTAATTACAGACCTTTGGGCCTAACGTCAGTGGTAGGGAAGCTACTAAGGGATAGATATATACCCATTTGGAAGAAAATGGGCTTATCAGTGATAGGCAGCATGATTTTGTGCCAGGAAGGTCATGTCTTACAAACCTAATAGAATTCTTTGAAGAGGTGACAAAGTTGATTGATGAGGGAAAGGATGTAGGTGTCATAGTAATGGACTTTAGTAAGGCGTTTGGTAAGATTGCCCATGGTAGACTGATGAAGTAAGTTACATCGCATGGGGTCCAGGGTGTTCTAGCTAGATGGATAGAGAATGGGTTGGGCAATAGGACACAGAGAGAAGTAGTGGAAGGGAGCTTCTTAAAATAGAGACCTGTGACCAGTGGTGTCCCACAAGGATCTGTGTTGGGACCACTGTTGTTTGTGATATGCATAAATGATTTGGAGGAAGATGTAGATTCCCTCATTAACAAGTTTGCAGATGACACTCAGATTAGTGGAGTAGTAGATAGTGAAGGGGATTGTCGGAGAATAAAGCAGAATATAGATAGATTGGAGAGTTGGGCAGAGAAATGGCAGGTGCAGTTCAAGTTGGACAAAGGCGAGGTGATGTATTTTGGAAGATGCAATTCCAGAGCAAACTATACAGTAAATGGGAAAGTCCTGGGGAAAATTGATGTACAGAGAGACTTGGGTGTTCAGGTCCATTGTTCCCTGAAGGTGGCAACCCAGGTCAACAGAGTGGTCAAGAAGGCATACAGCATGTTTTCCTTCATCAGACAGGGTATTGAGTGCAAGAGTTGGCAGGTCATGTTACAGTTATACAAGCCTTTGGTTTGGCCACATTTGGAAAACTGCGTACAGTTCTGGTTGCCACATTATCAAAAGGAGGTGGATGCTTTGGACAGGGTGCAGAGGAGGTTCACCAAGATGTTGCCTGGTATGTAAGGTGCTATGAGGAGAGGTTGAGTAGATTAGCATTATTTTCATTGGAAAAGAGGTGATGGGGGGACCTGATTTGAGGCCTACAAAATCATATGAGGTGTAGACAGGATGGATAGCAAAAAACTTTTTTCCCCAGAGTGGAGGCCTCAATTACTAGGAGTCACAAGTTCAAAGTGAGAGGGGAAAGGTTTAGGGGAGATATGCATGAAAAGTTCTTCTCACAGAAGGTGGTGAGTGCCTGGAATGCATTGCCAGCAGAAGTAGTTGGGGCAGGAACGATAGCGTCATTTAAGATACATCTAGACAGATACATGAATGGGCAGGGAGCAAAGGGATACAGATCTTTAGAAAATAGGTGACACGTTTAGATAGACGATATGGATTGGAGCAGGCCTGGAGGGCCAAAAGGCCTGTTCCTGTGCTGCAATATTCTTTATTCTTTGCTTTTTCTTCTATCTGGATTTTTTTACCAGATAGTTCACCTGACTCAACTTTTTCTCAATTTGATAGGGACCACTAAACTTAGCTTTGAAAGGATCTCCTTATCACTGGTAACAATACTAATACATTATCCCCACTGGAAAACGTCTGAATTTGAGTTTTTATTTCCCACCTGCTTCATTCTATGTTCTGCCCCCTTTCAGTGCTGTTTAGCTAACTCACTGACTCGAATTAACCTCTCCCTCACCTCTTATAATCCAAATGTGAGACTTCCAACTTTGGTCCTGTCAATTTCTCTTTAATTAATTTCAAATGGCCTCTCACTTCATGTCTGAGTATTAACTCAAAAGCAGTAAATTGAGTAGATTCATTTGGGGCATCTCCAATGGCAAACAATACAAATGGGTTACCTTTATCCCAATCATTCAGGTGATCCTGACAGTATGCTGTCAACATGGTCTTCAGGGTCTGATGCCACCTTTCTAAAACTGGGATTCAGGATGATACACACTACATTTAAAGTGCTGTATACCTAAGCTATCCATTACTTCCTTAAACAGCCTAGCAGCAAATTTAGACCCTTGGTCTGACTCAATTTCTCTGGGTAACCCTTACCGTGTGAAGAAACTTACCAATTCCTCAACCACTCTTTTTGCTTCAAGACTCCATAATGCAATTGCCTCCAGAAATCTGGTAGACACACCCATTATAGTCAGCAAGTACTGGTTCCCACTTTTAGTTCTCGGGAGAAGCCCTACACAATTCTAATCCACATGAAAGGTTCTTCGAATGTGGGAATTGGCAACAAAAGTGCTGGATTTATTTTTGCCTGTAGCTTACCTACCATTTGGCATGTTTGACACCTACGGCAAAAGTTAACCACTTCCTTGTGCATTAGGCCAAAAGAAATGGTTTTGAGTCTCCTGCCCCATGTGACCTCCTACAGGTGGTTCATGTGCGACCTCGTAACACTTCCTGTCTGTGTGCTACCGGCAACACAATCTGGTGCACTTCGGCCCATTTCTCCTCTGCACTAATATATCGTGGTCTCCATTTCCGTCTTAGGATTTGATCTTTCAGATAATAACTCTCAGAAATATTATCTGCCTCCTTTTCAGAGTATGAATCAACATTTATATCCTTTATTGTCTCATCTTTCTGTTGCAAATCCATTAGCCTTTCAGGACTAAACACCTCTGTCTGACCCTCTGCCTGTTCAGGTTTTTCCTGCACGATTACATCAAACAGGGTGTCAGCTAACCGAACCTCAACTACTTCACCTTTCTCTTTAGTTTTATCTTTGTTCTGTGACTTATGATAGAGTCATAGAGATGTACGGAAACAAGCCCTTTGGTCCAACTCGTCCATGCCGATCAGATATCCCAACATAATCTAGTCCCATTTGTCAGCACTTGGCCATATCCCTCAAAACGCTTCCTATTTGTATACCCATCCACATGCCTTTTAAATGTTGCAATTGTACCAGCTTTCACCACTTCCTCTGGCAGCTCGTTCCATACGCATACCACCCTCTGTGTGAAAAGGTTGCCCATTAGGTCCCTTTTGTATCTTTCCCCTCTCATGTAAACCTATACCCTCTTGTTCTGGACACACCCTTCCCAGAGAAAAGACTTTGTCTATTTACCCTATCCATGCCCCTCATGATTTTATAAACCTGTATAAGGCCACCCCTCAAGCCTTTGAATCTCCAGGGAAAACAGCTCCAGCCTATTCATCCCATCCCTGTAGCTCAGATCCTTCAAACCTGGCAACACCCTTGTAAATCTTTTCTGACCCCTTTCAGGTTTCACAATGTTCTTACAATAGGAAAGAGATCAGAATTGCATGCAATATTTCAAAAGTGCCTTAACCAATGTCCTGGAAAGCTGCAGCATGACCTCCCAACTCCTGTACTGAATACTTTGAGCAATAAAGGAATGCATACCAAATGCCTTTTTCACTATCCTATCTACCTGTGATTCTGTGAACCTGCACTCCAAGGTGTCTCTGTTCAGCAACACTCCCTGGGACCTTGCCATTAAGTATATAGGTCCTGCTTTGTTTTGCTCTTCCAAAATGCAGCACATCACACTTACCTAAATTAAATTTAATCTGCTACTCTTCAGCCCATTGGCCCATCTGATCAAGATCCCATTATAATCTGAGGTAACCTTCTGACTAACTATACCTCCTATTTTCACATCCAAATCACGCGGGATCTTGTTACTACACAGTCTGGGAAAATACCAGGATATTTTTCTTTTAGCTCGTCAGCTTCCTGGTCGTCCTTGAGCTTCTCCACAAGAGGTGTCACTCCCACCTTGGACCCTGCTAAGTCATACCCAAGAACAAACTGTATTCCTGGAACTGACAGTCTGTCAATCACTCTCACCGTTACTTCCCAGTCTTGAGTTGGCACTCCAACCTGATCTTACATCGGGGAACACTAAATTTCTGTTCATCTATCCAACAAATTACCACTCCTTTGGTAACAGGTCAGGAAGAGTGCAAATTCATTCATCTCTTACCATTTAGAGACTGGTTAGATCCTGCATCTCAAAATTATAACTTCTTGCTCTTCTCCCCCTGTTCTTTCTGAGTAACCTTTACGTACAGGTGAATTCTTTACAGAGGTTAGGCACTAACTCCATACCCAGTCCCTGCCTAGACTCTACACTCTCTGCAGCTCCTTGAGCTTTCATGGCGTTTCCTTTACTTCTTTCACTAATGCCACTGGCTTAGCTTCTTTTATCACATCTTTTCATACAGTGCCTTTCTTTAACGACCAGCACTGTGAATTTATGTGTCTCACTTTACCACAGTGGAAACACCTGAGGCCTTTCATCTCCTTTCCAGCCTCTTGGGCTTCTTTTTTAACTTGTGGTAAACACTGTTTGTTCTCTACTCTTTGGTTTGTAGTGCAGGATCTTCCCTTCTCCAAACTTCTTTCCCTCACACAATGAAATTCTTGACAGAAGCCTGTCTTGTGCACCAACGTGTATTCATCTGCTAACTCTGCTAGTCTTTTCCCTTCCTGAACTTTCTATTTATCCACGTGAATTCTTGTGTCTGGAAGTGAATTTTTAAATTCCACCAGCAAAATAATCTCTTAAAGCCTCATAGGTCTATCTATTTTAAGGCCCACACCCATCTATCAAAATGACAATATTTAATTTGTTCGAACTCAACATAAGTCTTACCTGGTTCTTTATGTTTATGATTCTGGTACCAATTCATAAGGACTTAAAATAGCCTGTTTGACCTTTTCATAATCTCTTGACCCCTCATCTGACAGCACAGCAAATACCTCCTTAATCTCCAGCATCTGCAGTCCTCACTTTCACCTGGTATGCAGAGTTAGAGTCGAGAGTGTAGTGCTGGAAAAGCACGGCAGGTCAGGCAGCATCCGAGGAGCATGAAAATCGATATTTCAGGCAAAAGCCCTTCATCTGCTTACCAGTTTAGTCTGAACTAGTCTGACCCCCAAGTCCTCCGACCACTCCATCTACCTAGCCAATTTTTCAAATGAAATAAAGAAGGCTTCATCTTTCTCATCAAAATGTGGTAGAGTTTTGTCATATTTGAATATGTCATTACCTTCTCTTTAAATCTCCATCCTGTTAACTTGACTTTGCTGACTAAGTCGCAACTTCTTAAGTTCAAATTCTCTCTCTTTTTCTCTTTCCCTTTCTTCTCCCTCTCTCTGTTTGCTCAGCTAAGAACCTTCTGTCTTTTTATCTTTTTCCTCTCTCTTCTCTCTCTTTCCCCCTCCTTATCTCTTGCCTCTCTCTCTTTATCTTCTAACATCATTTTCCTCAATTGTAATTTAAGTTTTCAACCTCTACTGCACTTGTCTGTTTCTCTGACACCTAAGTGTTTGAGTAATTCCCTTACAACTTCCGCTTTACTTTTGTCCTTGGTTAAACCCAATTCTAACCTCTTTGCCAATTCTAAGAGTGTGGTCTTTTCTTTCTAAACGTTCTTGGCAAATTTGGGTATCATTTTCAAACCTCAGAACCTCTTCACCAATTTTAAGAGCCTATTTCTCTCACTTTTAGTTTAGCCAACCACAAGTAACCAAAATTAAACAGATTCTCTCCGCGTTTTATTTAAAGATCTAGGACACTAACCTGCAAGTGTTTAAATCTACTGGGCTTTTTTAATAGCCCGAATCTGTACAAATCACAGTCTGGATCAGTCTAAACCTGTCCAAATCATTGACCTGAGCTCCCAAAGTGTTACGACATGGGATAAACCCCTCTGCTAATTTAAACCAGACACACAGAAAAGCTCACATAGCCTCGTAATCTATAAAGTATGAGTGACAAGAAACTACCAAGTCCCACTATTTAAGAAATATTAACTATTTATTCTTTAACTCTAAGAAAAAAAACATCAGACAACAGCTTTGTCTTAATGATTTATCTACCTCCCACTCTACAACAATATACTTATCTGATAAAGCCCTTCGATTACGTTTTACAAAAAATTCAAATTTCAAAGCCAGATTTTTTGGGTCTTTTTTCAGTCTTCTGCACAGATTTCTATGAACAGGTACCTTTTGGAGAGCGATTCTGTGGCCATCTCTTTTTGTTGGTGTTCTTTGCCGTTCTGGCTAACTGTTCACAATGCCTGATGTTTATAACACAAAACATTAGATTGTCTCATTGATTTGATGTTGTCAAAACAGTAAAATTCAAATTTGATTGTATTTTGGTATCCTAGGGCATAATTTAAACTGGCCAAATTAGAATTTGTCGTGTACCATAGCAACTTCACAACCAAACATTATATTTTTAAATTTTTGAGCACACTTTGTGCTTATTCAGTCCTTGCCAGCTTTCACACTCTCTTAAAGGTACAGTATATGCCTACGCCTTCATAACAAAATGCAACAAGATTTCGACAATATCCAGGTTTGGGCTGACCATGTGGCAAGTAGCATTCACACCACACCTAGAGCATAGAACATAGAAAAATACATCTCTGTACAGGCCCTTCGGCCCTCGCTGTTGCGCTGACCGAAGCCTACCTAACCTACACTAGCCCAATAACCTCCATATGCTTATCCAATGCCCGCTTGAATGACCATAAAGAGGGAGAGTCCATCACTGATACTGGCAGGGCATTCCATGAACTCACAACCCGCTGAGTAAAGAATCTACCCCTAACATCTGTCCTATACCAACCTCCCCTTAATTTAAAGCTGTGTCCCCTAGTAACAGCTGACTCCATACGCGGAAAAAGGTTCTCACTGTCAACCCTATCTAAACCCCTAATCATCTTGGACATCTCTATCCAATTTCCCCCAAACCTTCTTTTCTCCAATGAGAACAGCCCCAAGTGCCTCAGCCTCTCCTCATACGATCTTCCTACCATGCCAGGCAACATCCTGGTAAACCTCCTCTGCACCCGTTCCAGTGCCTCCACATCCTTCCTATAGTATGGCGACCAAAACTGTACACAATATTCCAGATAAGGCCGCACCAGAGTCTTATACAACTGCAACATGACCTCAGGACTCTGGAACTCAATTCCTCTACCAATAAAGCCCAGTACGCCATATGCCTTCTTCACAGCACTATTTACCTGGGTGGCAACTTTCAGAGATGCCATGAAATGGCTATCACCAATAAGAGAAAAATCTAACCACAGCCCCTTGACATTCAATAGTGTTACCATCAATGACTCCCCACTGCCAAAATCCTGGAGGTTACCATGGACCAGAAATTCAGTTAGACTCGCCAAACAAACACAGTGGCTACAGGAGCAAGTCGGAGGCTAGGAATACTGCAGCAAATAACTCACCACTGTCTCTCCAAAGCCTATCCATCATCTGAGGCACAGATCAGGAGTGTGATGGATTGAACCCTATTTGCCTGGAAAGATGCAGTTTCAACAACACTCAAGAAGCTTGATACCATTCAGGACAAAGCAGTCTATTTGATTGGCACCACATCCATAAACATCCACTCCCTCCACCACTAATCCACAGTAGCAATAGGTTGTATTATCTACATGATGCTCTGCAGAAATTCACCAAAGATCCTCAAATAGCAACTTCCAAATCTCCAACGACATACATCTAGAAGAACAAGGGCAGCAGATACATGGGAGCACTGCCACCTGCAAGTTCCCCTCCAAGCCACTCTCTATCCTGACTTGGATAAGTGTTCCTCCACTGTCATTGGGTCAATATCCTGGAAATGTATGCATTTATGTACAGCCATGGATTGTAGCAATTCAAAAAGACAACTCACTAGCACCCAAAGGACAATTAGGATTGGGCAATAAATGCTTCCCAGCCAATGATGCCCACATCACACAAATGCATTAAAAAAAATTGAGCATAAGAGAAATGAATTCTTGTTTTGGTTATATTGGAGTTTGATTGGACCATATGTGGAGTAGTGTGTGCACGATTTGTCGTCTTACCTCTGAAAAAATGTTATTCCCATAGAGGAAGCACAGCAGAGGTTCACTGGAAGCACAACGAAGGTTCAGCAGACTTGTTCCTAGAATGATGGAACTGTCCACAAAGAGATACTGGGCAAACTGGATCTGAATTCTCTAGAGTTTTGAGGAATGAGGTGATTGAATTGAAATGTGCAAACAAGTTAATGGGATAAGCAAGGTAAATACAGGACCTATGTTTTCTATGGTTAGGAAGTTGAGAGCCATGAGCATAATTTAAAACTAAGAGGGCTGCCACTTCAGTCTGAAATCAGAATTATTTTTACTTGGATGGTTTTGAACATCAAAGAGTTTCCCACCCAGACCCATTCCTCTATCCTATTACTCAACATTTCCCCGACCAATGCACCCAACCTAAACATTCCTGAGCACTATGGGCAATTTAGTTTGGCCAATTCACCTAATCTACATGTCTTTGGACTGTGGGCAGAACCCCACACAGACACTGGGAGAATGTGCAAATTCCACACACAGTCACCCGACACTGGAATTGAACCCAGGTCCCTGGCACTGTGAGGCAGCAGTACTAACCACTGATCCACCTTGCCACCTATAACTGTTCGATCAGACATGTTTATTTTGAATGGCGGGGCAGGCTTGATGGATGAATGGCCTGCTCCTGTTCTTTGTTCCTGAGGTGACTGACCTCTGTCAACCACAGCTATATTCCTTGGACAAAGTGTGTTTCCAACCTGTGTAAGGTTTGAGTCAATTAAAATATAACTCCCTACAATCTACATTACAGCAATGATTACTTTTCTAAAACAGTTTGGCTGTACAGCACTTTGAGATTTCAGGTGTTACGAAGAGCTATATAAATTCAAATCCTTCTCTCCCTCTTTATCGTGTTCACTGATATATCTTGTTCTTGTTGACTTAAATTGTCTTTAGTTACCCCAATGTGTCTCAATTTCACACAAAATCCTTGTGTTTAAATCTCTATAGATTCCTTTTCTGTCGTCTGTCCAGCCAGAGTCTTCCCCTATTCTCTGAATTTTGGTTTTATAATCATAGCCTTTTGTATCCTTCCTCCCTTTACTCCACCATTCATCACTACGCCTTCAGCCATTTAGATTCTATGATCAGAATTTATCACGTTGAACATTTCAATCTATCCATTTCCCCGTATCCCGAAAGCTCTTCCACAATACCCACTATGTTAACAAAGAATAATCTCCCCTCCTAATAGATACATGTCTGATTGTGTCCTTTCTCTTTGATTACACTTCAGTATGGGGGAGATTATTGCTATGCTATCATTCCAGGCTATTAATCCAGATACCCAGTGATGTT
The DNA here is from genome assembly GCF_047496795.1 of Chiloscyllium punctatum. NCBI lineage: Eukaryota > Metazoa > Chordata > Chondrichthyes > Orectolobiformes > Hemiscylliidae > Chiloscyllium > Chiloscyllium punctatum. Next base: position 145,843,653 of record NC_092739.1, on the reverse strand, counting down.
CTGGGGTCTCAGATTGAAAACCCATCATGGTGGTAGATAGTGGAATTTCAATTCATTAAATAATTAAAAATAAGAGTTTAGAGATGAGCATAAAACTATTCTCAATCTTCAAAATCAAGCATCTGTCTGGTTCAATAATGACCTTTCATAGAACATAGCACAGGAAAATGACCCGCCATGTCTGCAGCAACAATAATGCCATTCTAAATTAATTCCACCAACCTGCACATGGTCCGTATCCCTCTATTCCTTGCCTCTTCATTTGACTGTCTAAATGCCTCTTAAACATTACGACCATATTTGGGTCTACCACCTCCTCTGGCAGCCACATTCCTGGCACCTACCACGCTCTCTGTGAAAACCTTGCCTCACACAACTTTAAATCTTTCCCCTCACTTTAAATGTGTGCCCCTATCTGATCTCACCCTGGCAAAAAGACTCCCACAATCTACCGCATCCATGTCTCTCCTAATTTTATGTATTTCTATCAGGCTGTCCCTCAGCCTCCAGCACTCAGACGAAAACAATCTGAGTTTGTCAAACCTCTGCTTATAGCTAATGCACTTCATTCTGGGCAACATCCTGGTAAACCTCTTCTATACCCTCTCCAAAACATTCACAACCTTCCTTTCTTGTGTGGTGACCGGAACTACACACAGGTCTCCAAAGCGGCCTAACTAAAGCTTTATATAGCTGTAACATGACTTGCCAACTTTTATACTCAGTGCCCTGACTAACAAGGCAAACATGTGCCTTCTTTGCAACATTATCCATTTGATTGCCGCTTCCACGGAGCTATGGACTTGCATCCCAAAATCCTGACATATATCAATGCACCTTAGGGTACTGCCATTTACTTATACTTTCTTCTTGCATTTGACCTTCCAGAATTAATCACCTCATCTGTCAATTCTTCTCCCAACTTTGCAACTGATCCTGCTTTATGATTTGACAGCTGTCCTCACTATGCACAACACCTTCAGTTTTCATGTTGTCTGCAAACTTACTAATCAGATCACCTACGTTTCTTTCCAAGTCATTTATGTATTGCAAAAGAACAGAGGTCCCGGCACTGATCCTTGCACTGATCCACCACTGATCACAGACCTACAGTCAGAAAAACAGCCCTTCACAACTACCCTCTGTCACAATGACCAAGCCAGTTTTACGTTCAACTAACTAAATTACCATGGATCCCATCTGACATAATTTCCTGGACCAGCCTACAATGAGGGATCATGTCAAATGCTGCAGTAAAGTCCATGTAGACAACATGCCTGTCCTCTTCAATCTTTGTCACTTCCTCAAAAAAAACTCAAATCTGAGAGACAAAAACTTGCCCATGTAACTCCATGCAGACCATCCCTGAGAAGTCCATTGTTTTCCAAACTTGAGCAAATCCTACCTGCCTATCTTCTTTTCCACCTATCCACTCCACCCTCCCCTCCTTGACCTATCACCTTCATCCCCTCCCCCACTCACCCATTGTACTCTATGCTACTTTCTCCCCACCCCCACCCTCTTCTAGCTTATCTCTCCACGCTTCAGGCGATAATTTTCTTCTCCGATAATTTTCCTACCACTGGTGTTAGGTTCACCGGCTCATCATTTCCTAGATTATCCCTATTGCCCTTTTGAATAGAGGAAGATCATTGGCTATTCTTCAATCTTCTGGAACCTCGTCTGTGGCTACAGAAGATACAAAGATCTCTGTTAAGGTCCCAGCAACTTCTTCCCTTGCCTCCCTCAGTGGCCTGGGATAGATCCATCAGGCCCTGGGGTCTTAAATATCTTAATGTTTTTCAAGGTACCCAACACAATCTCTGAAATAATTCCTTGGAGGCTGATATCCTGTCACCAAGTCTCCCTTTATTTGCACATGCATAATACTTGACACTGATTCAGCTCCCTCAGAACCAGCTCTGAGTGAACACAACATCTGACAATCCTGTATATATCTGTCAGCCAAAGCTCCTTGATTAGACCAGGTTAACAGATGCACTTAGGGAGATAAAAACAATGACTGCAGATGCTGGAAACCAGATTCTGGATTAGTGGTGCTGGAAGAGCACAGCAGCTCAGGCAGCATCCAAGTAGCTTCGAAATTGACGTTTCGGGCAAAACCCCTTCATCAGGAATAAAGGCAGTGAGCCTGAAGCGTGGAGAGATAAGCTAGAAGAGGGTGGGGGTGGGGAGAAAGTAGCATAGAGTACAATGGGTGAGTGGGGGAGGGGATGAAGGTGATAGGTCAAGGAGGAGAAGGTGGAGTGGATAGGTGGAAAAGGAGATAGGCAGGTAGGACAAGTCCGGACAAGTCATGGGGACAGTTACTGAGCTGGAAGTTTAGAACTAGGGTGAGGTGGGGGAAGGGGAAATGAGGAAACTGTTGAAGTCCACATTGATGCCCTGGGGTTGAAGTGTTCCGAGGCGGAAGATGAGGCGTTCTTCCTCCAGGCGTCTGGTGGTGAGGGAGCAGCAGTGAAGGAGGCCTAGGACCTCCATATCCTCGGCAGAGTTGGGGGGGGAGTTGAAATGTTGGGCCACGGGGCGGTGTGGTTGATTGGTGCGGGTGTCCCGGAGATGTTCCCTAAAGCGCTCTGCTAGGAGGCGCCCAGTCTCCCCAATGTAGAGGAGACCGCATCGGGAGCAACGGATACAATAAATGATATTAGTGGATGTGCAAGTAAAACGTTGATGGATGTGGAAGGCTCCTTTAGGGCCTTGGATAGAGGTGAGGGAGGAGGTGTGTTCGCAAGTTTTACAGTTCTTGCGGTGGCAGGGGAAAGTGCCAGGATTGGAGGGTGGATTTTTGGGGGCGTGGACCTGACCAGGTAGTCGCAGAGGGAATGGTCTTTGCGGAAGGCGGAAAGGGGTGGGGAGGGAAATATATCCCTGGTAGTGAGATCTGTTTGGAGGTGGCGGAAATGTCGGCGGATGATTTGGTTTATGCGAAGGTTAGTAGTGTGGAAGGTGAGCACCAGGGGCGTTCTGACCTTTGTTACGGTTGGAGGGGTGGGGTCTGAGGGTGGAGGTGCGGGATGTAGACGAGATGCGTTGGAGGACATCTTTAACCGCGTGGAAAGGGAAATTGCGGTCTCTAAAGAAGGAGGCCATCTGGTGTGTTCTGTGGTGGAACTAGTCCTCCTGGGAGCAGATCCGGCGGAGGAATTGGGAATACGGGATGGCATTTTTGCAAGAGGTAGGGTGGGAAGAGGTGTAATCCAGGTAGCTGTGGGAATCGGGTTTGTAAAAAATGTCAGTGTCAAGTCGGTCGTCATTAATGGAGATGGAGAGGTCCAGGAAGGGGAGGGAGGTGTCAGAGATGATCCAGGTAAATTTAAGGTCAGGGTGGAATGTGTTGGTGAAGTTGATGAATTGCTCAACCTCCTCGCGGGAGCACGAGGTGGCGCCAATGCAGTCATCAATGTAGCGGAGGAAGA